>NC_046323.1:6441190-6750832 GCF_009819535.1 Lacerta agilis | reverse complement strand
AAGGCATGAATCAGGCTATTATATCAACCAAGTTTTTCCTTCATAAAAATATATATATTTAAATTAGAAATGATTGAGTGTGAGATACTTGGTAAGAACAGTTTCAGTTTTGTCTGGTGTTTTCATCATAAGAGCATGCCATACCAGAGTTCACCTTGTCCCTTAGCACTCATATTCACTCTCCAGTGCAAAATGAAAAAATAAATTAAAATCCTTCCAGCAAGTAGGCTTTATCCTGGGTAGCTTCTGACCCTTAAGATTCACTGTATTTAGCATTAAGGTATGTGAGGCTGAAAATGGCATTCCTATACCTGCTCTGGGTGACTAAACATGATAGGAGCTCAGAACTTCTCTAAGGGAAACTTTCCCTGACAGCATGACATGAGCAGGGGGCAACTCCAGATTTTATTATAATGGGAAGCATTTTTCACTGCTGCCTTCAGCTGAAAAAGTTTCCAAAGGTAAAGGTAAAGGGACCCCTGACATTTAGGTCCAGTCGCGAACGACTCTGGGGTTGCGGTGCTCATCTCGCTTTATTGGCCGAGGGAGCCGGCGTACAGCTTCCGGGTCATGTGGCCAGCATGACTAAGCCGCTTCTGGTACAGCGGAACACCGAAACCAGAGCAGCACACGAAACGCCATTTACCTTCCCACCGGAGTGGTACCTATTTATCTACTTGCACTTTGCCGTGTTTTCGAACTGCTAGGTTGGCAGGAGCAGGGACCGAGCAACGGGAGCTCACCCCGTTGCGGGGATTCGAACCGCAGACCTTTTGATCAGCAAGCCCTAGGCTCGGTGGTTTAGACCACAGTGCCATCTGCGCAGTTTACAAAGATCAGTAATAAGACAGTAGTCTTGCAATCTAAAATACATGCCACAGTGAAAAGGGATTGGGAGGGAGGAAAAGCCAATTCTGGTACTAGAGCTTTCTCTCCCCCCCCCCCGCCTCCTATATATATAGTATAGGTCTTTGTTCAAACAAAATATTTCTCAAAGCAGGTAACAAAAATATATACAAACAAATAAATCATAATACAGTTTTAAAACCAAATTAAAAACAATACCAAAAATCTCAGAACAATGCTATACCTACCTACCAGAATGAACTAACATGACCATTCACCCCAAATGGCAAACCTCTGGAGTGGTTGGCTTTCTTACCCTCCTCTGCAACAAGCATGGATGATGGACTAAATTTCTTGAGCAGAGTCATGTATTTCAGAGTACATGCAGAGTTCATTGCAGTAAAGAGGTCTGGGTGTGTGTGTGCTTCTTTGGGACTCATGATGTAGATCCCTGACCAAGCCCATGCTGGTTGAAGCTGATGAGATTTGGAGTCCAGCTATATTTGGAGGAACAAGGGTTGCTCACTCCTGGGCCATGTTCCACAGTAGAGTCCAATTTTACATCCACACAGGTTGCTGTTTCCAAGAAACCACTATTAATCAGGAGAAAAACTTATATAAGTTTTAAATCTGGGAACTTTCTAACATTCTATGCTCAGCCCCCATAACTCAATTGAGTGTGAGACTGGCCCTAGATTATGGAATACCCTCATCTCCCATGTGTATTTGCCACTGAATACATTTTTGCATCAAGATGGAAAGATGTCTGTACTGTTACTTTTCAGGTGTTTCTCAGATTTTTCAAGGCAGGATTCAGATTTACTTGCAAAGTTGTATTGAACCACAATCACTTATTTTGAATTTTGACCACCACCACCCCATAATTATACGAAGTGGAAAAGGGAGAGTTAAGAACTAGACGTCTTCCTCAATTGAAATAGTATGAATGCTCTTCAATGGGATTAACTGATGAAACTGTATTTTCTGATTATGAATTGTTTTTCTGTATCTGGTAATACTTTCAGAAAGGCTAATATGTCAGTTAGAAAGATAACTTTGATGAAGAAGTTGCTTTTTCACCCTTTGAAATGATTTTTGTAAATCCATTCTAGCAAAGTGGCTCGAAGAAGATCATATCTATTTTTGGAGAGTACCGGTAATAGAGATTTGATTTTCCAGCTGGTTTTTTAACGCTGGTATTTATGTATACAGTACTATAATTACTTAATGGTCCCTGCCTTTAGATACATTGAAGGGAAAATGTATTAAGCATTTGGTAAAATTCATAATCACACCCAATTAATTTTTATCTGAATTTCCCTCATGTTAAGCTTTTCTTGGCTGGTTTCAGCAGTAAGGTTATTAGTCTTATATAGCTGTATTTAATCATTCCGAGTCATGAATCAAGGCAGTCTTTCTGAAGTTATCTAACTTTAAGCATCCCTACAAAACTTGTGACCTACAAAGCCTAGTATAGCTCACCAGTCATTTTAGTTGTTCAGCCAGGGGCGACTGAATCCATTATTTTCACTGGATGCACAAGTGGCCTCAGCGGCTAGGAACACCTAGTGCATCAGCTATGGCCATTCCTGGGCAGAGGTAGCCTGGCTACAGTATTCCATACTTTGGTGATTTCAAGACTGGATCACTGCAATGTGCTTTGTGTGAGATGGCAGCTAATGCACAATGCAGTGGCTAGGCTCTCCTACTTGTGGGGTAACCAGCCTTATACAGCCAACATGCATTCATCTAATTAATGCATGAATGGGTTAATACCATAGAGCAGGGGCGTCGCTAGGGGGGTGCGGTGGGGGCGGCACACCCCCGGGCGACAGGGGTGACAAGCGGCGGGTGGGGGTGACAAGCGGCGGGTGGGGGTGACAAGCGGCGCCCCTCCCGCCACTCCCCACGCAACGCCGGTCACCCTGGGAGCAGCAGCGCTGCATGGACGGGGTGCTCCCTCGGCCGTGCGCTGTTGCTCCCGGGGCGACGGAGCGAGCGGCGGCGCGTGGGGGTGACAAGTGGCAGCCCCTCCCGCCATTCCCAAGCACTGCCGCTCCCTCCGTCACCCAAGGAGCAACAGCGCACGGCCGAGGGAGCACCCCGTCCGTGCAGCGCTGCTGCTCCCGAGGTGACCGGCAGCGTGGGGAGTGGCAGGAGGGGCCGTCGCTTGTCACCCCCACGCGCCGCCACTCGCTCCGTCCCCCCGGGAGCAGCAGCGCACGGTGTGTGCGGTGCTGCTGCTCCTGGGGCAACGGAGCGAACGGCGGCACGTGGGGGGTGACAAGAGGCAGCCCCTCCCACCATTCCCACGCGCTGCCGCTCCCTCCGTCACCCTGGGAGCGGCAGCGCACGGCCCGACGACGGAGTGTGCCTGCACCCGCAGGCGCACTCTGTCGTCGGATCGCCGCTTCCACAGCCTCCTTTTGAGCCGGAGAGCTTAAAAGCGAGCTCTTCGGCTTAAAAGAGGGCTGCAGAAGCGGCGGCGGCACTCCCGGAAACGCCCTGGGGGGCGGAGCGTCATGACGTCACAATGTGATGTCACGACGCCCAGCCCCCGGGGCGTTTCCTTTGCCGCCCCGGGTACCGCGGAGCCTTACTCCGCCACTGCCACAGAGTAAGCTGCCCTGCCAGCTATGCCAAACATCCTCTCAGATTTGGGGGAACTAGGTAATCAAACCTTTGTTTTACACCAGTCTACATGAGAAGCTCACTGTTTGAAGAGGTTTGAGCAGACTGCTGTAGCTCAGTCACACAGCTCTCAAAAGCCACTCTTGAGTTCCTGCACCAATAATCTAGAAACTTTCTCCACTTTGTAACTAAGCCAAGTTTTACTGCCTGTGCAACTTTCTGAAGCACATTAATCTGACCTTTGAAAATTCTCTAAAATTCTCTAATTTCATGCAGAAATCAATCCAGGCCTGCCAAAGAATTTAGATTTTTACAATGTTATTTTACATATACACTGTAAATATCCCACTCTCTATTAAATGTTGGTTCTGTGACCTTTGAAGAGTAAGAAAATGGTTTTCTATGTTACCACATGTGTAGTCTTTTCCTATGCTGGGGAAAGAAACCATTTAAGGGGACATTTTGAAACTCACTTGAAAAGGCATGTTTTAAAGGGTTTACAGCCTATATTTCTAGCCTATGAACAAACAACCAAACCTAGGAGAAGCTGGTGTCACTCACCTATCAGGGCACATGACAGTTCTCACTGTGAATATATACTTCAAATATCTTGTGCATGTCACAAGATATTTGAAGTCGCACACTATCACAAACTTTCCATTTCTAGTTACAGGTGGGTAGCCGTGTTGGTCTGCCATAGTCGAAACAAAATAGAAAATTCTTTTCAGTAGCACCTTAGAGACCAACTGTGTTTGTTCTTGGTATGAGCTTTCGTGTGCATGCACACTTCTTCAGATACCGTTTCCATTTCTAGTTTTGCTATGAAATTTATGTTTTGACGGGACTAAACATTAGCAACATTTTGGGCATGATTTTTTGGATAGGTTTGGTAAATGTTACCAAATGGGTAAAATATTGTTAAAATTTGGTAAAATTTTCACAAGCTTTCGTAGCGCTGGAGTGTGGTATAGCAAGAAGAAGCTTGCAAATAAATATCTCTGCCCCCTTCTGCAGGTTCTCTCCATACTGGGCAATCATTTAAATGTGTGGTGTTTTTTTTTAATTGTGGCCGCTTAAGGTTAAATACAAACCAAAAACCAAAAATCGTGTCCTTCTTTTGGTGAGCTTGGTTAATGGAAAGGTTGCTAAGAGGTATAACCATCATAATGTGGCTAAGCAAATAACCTTGGGATTTGGCACAGGCCATAGCTCTGTGATTTCACCCTGCTGTGTGGTCTTTCTCATACACTATTATAAGCCACTATTCCACTCTTGTAACACTAGTTTCAATAACATTTTTTTGGCGGGGATGACACAAGACAGCAAAATAATATACTTTCAAGTTTATTTTCCTTGCTCCTCATAGCCCATGTCCTGTCTTTTTCCTCCCTTTCCATTTTTTCTCTTTCCTGTGTTTTCATTCCTTCATCCATCTGCTCCGGGAACTGTAATCACCAGCGTCAAAATATAGAGATTTCCAACCTAAAATTGGCACCCGTGGGAAGGAACCTAAAATGATTTGGACAGAGAGCACAAGTTGCCAAACCATGTTTAATAGGCTGTACCAAAGATTTTCCTAAATGGTTCTCATACACTGTGGCTTCTCAAAGGCCAATAAAACCTTATTATAACAGAGCCTTAACTTCTATAAAAATGCAAGGAAGACTTGCTTTAATTCTTGAACTTTAGAAAAGTGCATTTCCCAGGGAAAATCACAGTGAACCGAATTAATAGAGTTACCCCAGGAACAATGGCCTTAATGTCTTTGAAGTTCAGAAATGGAGAACAGTTCCTCCTTGCTCTCATGTCTGCTTTGAAGATGAGAAATAGTGATGCAATAGCATTTACTTATCACATTCACCCAAAGTGTGTGAGTGTAGTTCTGGAACAACCCAGTTGACACAGTATTCTGTTTCAGATAGATAGATACTTTATTGTCATTGTACACAGTACAACGAAATTGAATGCCATCCCACATTTACAGCCACATATACGCATTTATACATTTACAGCCACACATAGCTTGGTATGGAAGCAATGCCGTCTTATAATGATATGTTTCAGCATATGCTTCTTTGACTGCTGTTTATGTTAGACATTGTTTCAATATGTGGCATCTGAAGAAGAGGTAGAAAAGCCTGTGCAATTGATAAACTGGAACAGACCCAGAGAAACATTTGGAGAGCAAAACCAGTTTCTTGGTATATCTCATCAGCTAGATGTGATGGTGGCAGGATCCCACTTGGCTTGTGCCAATTTAAATCACTTCTATTATGCTAGATTTAAGGTTAGCGTACATTAGTAGGAGGAGAGAGTGGATATTTACCACAATTATTTTATCTGCCCACACCTAGAAGAGTTTAACTCCTCCCACTGCCAGCTCACACATTTTATATTAAATCAGCAGGATGACTTTAATCTCCCTAATATCTCAGTAGCAAATCGCTCGCTAGCTCTCCAGTACCAGTGGCTACTCAAACATGCTGAAGAAACTAGAGTGCACTCACTTGAAAATAGTCAAGTTACACCCCCTATATAAATGAATGGCTTTGGATTTTACCCATTTACTCTTAGTGTGTTCATAAGAACCTGGTTCATAACCAATTTTCGCTGGTTTGTAATGTTTGGTTGAGATATCCAGACACCATTCTTGCCCCACCTTCTCTGGTTCACAATAGTAGTTTCTAATGCCAGGAGCTTTCATTTATTAACTGGATGGGTTACAGAGTGAATGATGGCTAGGTTGCCTGTCAGCTCTCCAGCAGCCAGCATAGCCATGTTGAAGGAATTAGATTACACTGATTCCTGGGGTGTTGGGGGCCTGCTTACTTACATTTCTCTCTCATCCCGGGGTCTTCCTGTAAGTGATCTTTTGGGCTGTAATTTGGACACAGTGTAGAACAGAGGAAGTCGAGGAATCTTACATAGCCTTTGTGGAAGAAGACAGCATCCAAGCTACTTTGGGACATGGTGACTCTTGTCCTCGCCTTAGGTCTTGACAATATCTCCAGTTGCATATAAATAAGCAGCACCCCAAGGTAGTAATGACAGCATGCTTCATTGCTTTAACTACAACGTGACTCCTTCTCGCAAGACATTGGAGGAAGAGCCTCTTTACCAGCCATTAAAATGAATATCTGAAACAAATTGGGATGGGGAGAGTATTAATGAAAAGGTAGGTGAAAGATGTTGGAGCAGAACATCTTGAGTTAATTTGGAGCTTGGCGGGGAATAAGGGTTTCAACAGCATTTTGGACTCCTTCCCATGGTGATGAAAGCTTTGTTAATGACAAAATGATAGTGCCACAAACACCAGTAAAGTTTTATAGGAAGGGAGAAACATCATTTTGTAGGCTACAGCTCAGTGGTGGAGCATCTGCTTTGCAGGTCCCATTTTAAATCCCCAACATCTCCAAATAGGGATGGGAATGTCCTTGTCTGAAGGAGCTGTTGCCAGTCAGTATGGGCAGTACTGGGTAGATGGATCACTAGTCTGACTCTGTATAAGGCATCTTCCTATGTTCTTAACAGACCAAAAGTACGGTCTTCCTTCCTTCCTTCCTTCCTTCCTTCCTTCCTTTCTTTCTTTCTTTCTTTCTTTCTTTCTTTCTTTCTTTCTTTCTTTCTTTCTTTCTTTCTTTCTTTCTTGTCATCCTCTGTCCTTTCAGAATTCTCTGTAGTATGTTATCAATATATATACTGTCAGCAGGATGCCTGATACCAAGAAGCTGGTGTTGCTTTTATAAATGGCTACAGTACACCACCTGGAAGTTTATTTATAGTTGAAGTAAATCATTCTCAGTAATAATTTATAGAGATCAAACATTTAGTGCTCTGCAGTTTACCCGTAAGCGTGTCCTATTATAATGGAACTATCTTGCACTTTAAAAATAGCATTAGTATAGTGTTTTAGATTTAAAACGGATCAGGAGGGGATTGAAATTGATTGATTACAAGAGAAGATTATTGCTATCACTGTAATGTGAAAAGGTCACCTTTGGCCTTTTCTTCACTACATCCCAAATTCTATCGACACTGAAGATCTGCATAATGCCTTATATCAGGACGATGAAGACTGCCACTATGAGTATATTTATTTCAGATTTAAATAAATATGTGCTGTTGTGGTTGAAATTATTAATTATACTGGCCTGTCCATAACTACATGAGAGCTTTTTGACCAAATCTCAACTGGAACAGCAGCCACGAGGCTGTGCCACTGTTACAGGTAGATCAGCCTAGTAATGAACAGTGTTGCAATCTAGTTCTTAAAAAAATTGACCAGAGAATCTGTTTCTTATATTTCATCTACAGCAGAACTGTGACTGAAGGTCATGGCAGATCATTTGGAAGTAATGCAGGTCTATAAGCATTTTAGTATAAGCTTATTACCTTTATACCCCACCTTTCTCTGAAGGTGAGTCCACAGGCAATGTCCAATTCAGGCAGAGATCGAGCTGAGAAATGCTTCATTTCATCCATGTGAAACTCTCACACTGGGGAGCCACAGTACCACAAGATGCTGATTTGGTTTGTTTTTAGCCTTGCTCATCAACAGATTAGATGAAGTGGCTGCAAATAAGGCTAACAAGTGGTAAGATGGTAGGTTGCCAGTATGATTGTCACTTCTCAAAACTAGACAGTTGGCAAGCCTTCTAGCTGCTAAAAACTAACTCCCAAACAATCAGGCTTCTGGATCGAGACAAACTAGGCATTGCTTTCTAGGTCAAACTTTTGTGGTATTACTGCACTATGTAAGATCTTTCTGGAGATAATTTGCATGCTAAGAAGAGGGCATCTAGGCATTCTTCATGAGCTTTAGTGAGCTATAAAATATATAAAATTACAAGAAATAATCATAATACCAAGCGATTTTCTTGTTTTAGGGAAGCAAAATAATGGTTTAACAAACCATCGTAAGTGTAACTGATACCTTTTCAAAGACCATAGCTGTGAAGAAATCTTTTACTTCTGGTGCATCCTGTTACCAGAAAGCTGCCTGTGGACAAACGCCGGCTCCCTCGGCCTGAAGTGGGATGAGTGCCGCACCCAATATTCACCTTTGACTGGACTTAACTTTCCAGGAGTCCTTTACCTTATCCTACCTTTTTGTCTCCTATGTGGCTCACTGACTCACAGAGTACTGGCCGCGTTCAGATGTAATAGGAGATAATGGTGTCTCTCTCCTAAAACATGCCACAGTGGGCCTTTACCTTGCCCACAACCCCTCTTTTCTGCTAACAAGGAGATTGGAAGCTGCTTTTGATTTTAAATTAACCACACTTCCCCATGACCTCTGAACTTGGGGATAACTTGGGTTTGTTTAAGCCAAGGATGGCCCAAAAACTTTTTTAAGGATGAGGGCCACATTTACCAGCAGTGGACCTGTCAAAATTTGTGTGCAAACTCAGACACACACACAGGCAAGCAGACAAACACTCATTCAGACAGTCCCCTATCTTTTCTTTTCTCTCTCAGAAAGAGGTCCTCAACTGAAGTCTAATTTTGTTGTACTGATATAGCACTTTTTAATACAGTTTGATCATATCATAGACTCTAGAGACAGTGCATCATGAGCCTCTTTCATCACCTGCAATGTGCTTATTAAGACCTGAGTTTCAAAACTACCTTGAACACAATTAAAAGAATTTTGTGGTTTTGATAACAGCTTGACCTATAAACTTACCTTTATTTAACAAAATGGAGCTGAAGTGAAAACGTATGCTATCTGTAGAGCAATGCACTTCTGGCTTTCTGTCATGATTTATCATGATGAAGGATAAATATTCAGCCTGACATGAACTTTAGCAGATTATTGCTTATTACTGTCTTACTCTTGCATTCATCAGCTCTTCATGCTGGGCTGGAAGCTAGTCTCAAGGTTTGGGTCTTTGGACATCTGGAAAGTCTACTTCAAATTGTTGACATTTTGGCTGTCACAATAGGATCTCAGTCCGTTCTAGCAGGTTGCAGGAATATTCGTTCCAAACATCCATGTTTGGGTATGAAATATAAAACATGCAGTTTTCATAAGCCTGAAGATCTTCAGTGTTACTATTTATCTTTGAACTTTTCAGAAGTAATAAATAAATAAAATTCAACGCATTTCTAAGAGCCAACGTTAGATTCTTACAAGCTTTCAACTGCAAATAAGTGATCGAAATACATGGTTGCATTTATTTACATACAGCCCTGTGTTATAAATGTTAACTCGAACTGAACCGTTTAATGTGCTTAATCTATTGCAGATGTAATGGTCACTGAAATATTTCTGTAAACCACTTCTGTTGGCATTCTCTGGACTTCCTTTAGTACTGATTCAATTTTAGCCAACTGTTCCAGCTTTAACCAGGATAAGCTTGTGCCAGACTATGCATCTATGACATATGTTTTCTCAGAAACCCCACACAATTGCAAATTTCTCCAGCCTGCACCACCACTTTGTACCTAATTAGAGTAGACGTGGCACTAAAGAGAAACCACAAGCACAGCAGTGTGCCCTGATAGATATTAATACAGTCCAGGATCTTAACAAAGTGAACAATTGCCCAAATAATGATTTCCTGCTGTGGATTTTTTATGCTTTGTTTGTTAAATCCTATTTTCCTTTCTACTTTCCTGTTGACTGCAGCAGAACTGAATTTTGTTGAATCCTTCTCATACTGGGTCAGCAAAACCCTTCACCTTTAGAAAATACGTTAACTCGTTGAATGCTGCCTCTTCAGAATTGCCTTTTTGAAGAGCTTGTATTCACTAGGAAAATGAAGAAGGCAATGTAGTTATGTTGCAATGAGCATGTAATTGCTAATGTAGCTAACAAAGCAGGCCAATTGATTTCAGACCAGTGGAAGTTTCTGAGGCATCTTCCAAGTCAATTATGCACAATAAATCAATTACATTTTTGTTAATTTAAAAAAGGTAAAGGACCCCTGACAGTTAAGTCCAGTCGCAGGCGACCCTGGGTTTGTGGCACTCATCTCACTTAACAGGCCGAGGGACCCAACATTTGTCCACAGACAGTTTTTCCAGGTCATGTGGCCAGCATGACTAGGCTACTTCTGTCTCAGCGGAACATCAAAACCAGAGCAGCGCACGGAAACGCCATTTACCTTCCCGCCGGAGCGGTACCTATTGATCTACTTGCACTTTTGGCATGCTTTCAAACTGCTAGGTTGGCAGGAGCAGGGACCAAGCAACAGGAGCTCACCCGTTGCAGGGATTCGAACCGCCAACCTTCTGATCAGCAAGCTGAAGTGGCTCCATGGTTTAGACCAGGGACTTCCAACTCCCAATAGTCTGCGATCTACTCACAGTATTAAAAAACTGGCAGTGATCTACCCATTGTCATCAAAAGACTGGCAGTGATCTACCCAGAATTGTGGAGCTTTTTTTAGGAAGCCAAAGTTGCTCTTTATTTTATTTTATTATTTTTTTGCTTTTTTTAATGAGATCGCTGAGGGGCCAGAGATCAACCAGGATCTACCAGGAACACCCCGTGATCTACCAGTAGATTGCGATCTACTTGTTGGACATGCCTGGTTTAGACCACAGTGCCACCCACGTCCCATTTGTTAATTTTACTCCACTGGAAATTTATCGGGCACTTCTCTAGATAACTGGCATGGCAGAGATTGCAGTACAGCATTGCTTGTCAGGAAAACTGTCAAATCAGATATACCATTTGAAGGGAAAGGACATACCAGACACTTTCTATACAATCTGACAAGCTTTCATTGCTTGTATGAACAGTAGTGGAGGTTCCCTGTACTTGCCAAACAGCCACCTTACTGTTTATAAGGATTTGTGTGGAATAACGTTTTGTACATTATCTTTAATTATAATTCTTTGCCTGGAATCACACTTTTGTGTGTTTTCTATATTTGATGAAAGGATACCTGGTATGACTCCAATTCCTGGACCATTTTTTCTTTGCTTTTGTTGTGCTCCTCCTGTATTTGTTATTGTGTACGTAAATAGTAGTACAAAAATTTAAAAAAGAAAAGAACATATGTAAATTGGGCTGTGATCACACTGACCAATTGTGGTTTTAATTGTGGTGTTTTGATTTTGTTGTACATTGCCTTTTTTTTGCTGTAAGGCACTACAGAAATAGATCAAATAAATCAATAGTCCAAAACTATTTTTTGTGACAGCGGATGCACAGCTTCCAACAACCCTTGGCACAAAACATGAAGGCTGACTCGCAATGCCTTCTTTGAATTTTGTTGTTTTTTCCTTACACAACTGCTTGGGGGAATTTGGCAGAATTTGACTCCTAATGTTTTCTGGGTTGTGCCCTCTGAAAACAGAATGCCAGTTGCTGAATAAAGAGTGTGATTTATTTTAGGGTGACATTATTCAGGCTATCAGCAATCATTTGATTTGCTTAAGTAAATAAAACAGTAGGCAATATATATTGGGGCCACAGTTCAGAGGGTATTGGGTTTAACCTTTGTCATTCCAAATCTGTATCTCCCTGTTGTGGGGGGTGGGCAGCAATGTGTTGGAGCCCCCATTTCCCCTATCAAGGTCCCAGTCTGGACGGGAACCCTGGACTTGCTAGCTAATCCTTTAAAAGATCATTCAAGCAATCGATAATTGTGTGAATGAGTGGTATCATGTCTTGTTTGGCCCTCAGCGGTAGTGCATTAAAATTGTTAACATTTTTGTTTTGTTCCATCTGTCTGAATGTCTATGATTTGAGTCTTTGTTTTGATCCATAGTGAAATTAGATTGCTATTTTAAAAATACCTTAAAGTAATGAGCTGTTTTCCATTCTGAAGCTAGTGTTTTATTTGGGTATGGAGTGGTGCTGGCAACGGGAAATGCCACAATGAAAAGAAATGTATCCCTGTTTTTGAAATGTGCAGATACACTGAATGGTGCCATTCTATTCTTCATTGAGAATGAGTTGTATTTAATGACCTTAAAATCTTCATAGGCATCTGTGCTATATTCTCTTTTTTTGGTTGTATTGTGTGTGTTGGGGGGGGGGGGAGAGGGGCTTTCATCTGCTCAAGTTGGTGTTGTTGGAATGGAATAAAGGTCTGAGTGTTTGAACGGATGGAAGGTTTGAGAGAGACAACAAAGAAAGGTAATTGATTGTATAACAGAAGAAAGACTAAAACTAAGCCTTCCAAAATTGCTTCCAATATGGTGTTAGGGTACATGGAGTTGAAAGAACAACTGAGACATTTTCCATAGTCTTCAAAAATCCTTTGAAAGGTGAAGCAACACATGGCCAGACAAAGCTGAAAGCTAGATGGAAAATGTTGCCAGCTGTATCTGACTAATAGTTTCCCCTGAACCAATTGAAGGTGGTATGTTAGACACCTTTCAGAGATAAAATGCTGATTTTATTTATATTCAAAAGACAACAATAATTCTTTGGTTTCATCCTTCAAAAACACAGGAAATATGATAGCGGGCTATGGCAGATTTTGTGGTGGATCTTGTGATCTCAAATAAAGGGGGGGCTATCCTTTTAAATAGGGGACCCAGGTGGCGCTGTGGGTTAAACCACAGAGCCTAGGGCTTGCTGATCAGAAGGTTGGCGGTTCGAATCCCTGCCACGGGGTGAGCTCCCGTTGCTCGGTCCCAGCTCCTGCCCACCTAGCAGTTCGAAAGCACATCAAAGTGCAAGTAGATAAATAGGGACCGCTCCAGCGGGAAGGTAAACGGCGTTTCCGTGTGCTGCCCTGGTTCGCCAGAAGCGGCTTAGTCATGCTGGCCACATGACCCGGAAGCTGTCTGCGGACAAACGCCGGCTCCCTCGGCCTATAGAGCGAGATGAGCGCCGCAACCCCAGAGTCGGACACGACTGGACCTGATGGTCAGGGGTCCCTTTACCTTTTTATCCTTTTAAATAAGGTCATACTCATCCAAAGACCAGGTGCACAGGTTGGCAGTAGTTTTGGATCTTATTCCTGTGATCAGGAATTCTCTTTTCAGTTTAGCAGGATATTTAAACTGTGTCTACCTCTGGAAGGTCAGAATTTGGTAGTTGTACATGCTTAAATAAATCTTGGCTCGATTACTGTACTGGGCTGTATGTTGCCCTTGAAGACTATATAAAAATTACATCTGGTGCAAAGCTGCCAGAATTCTAAGTGGGCCTTAATGAAAGAGAATATGTTACATCTATGTTACAGGGCCTTCCAATTCATGTCCAGGTAAATTTCTGAACTTGGGACATAAATGTAGTGCCACCTCTTTCTCCCTTCATCCAAATATCTCATTGAAGCTCCTTTTCTGTATGGTCTTTGGCTTATCCTCTGAGTCCTTGTTTCCAAATATAGATAAGCTGTAAGTTTGTGGAATAGAATCTACCCACATTCACACCTCCCTCTTTTTCTAACACTGTTATTTTAAATGGTTAAGCCCTTGGAAATGGGGACCTATTTATTATGTCTGTGTAAAGCAGGAGTCAGCAAACTTTTTCAGCAGGGGGCTGGTCCACTGTCCCTCAGACCTTGTGGGGGGCCAGACTATATTTTGAAAAAAAAATTATATGGACAATTCCTATGCCCCACAAATAACCCAGAGATGCATTTTAAATAAAATGACACATTCTACTCATGTAAAAACACCAGGCAGGCCTCACAAATAACCCAGAGATGCATATGTAAAAACATGCTGATTCCCGGACCGTCCGCGGGCTGGATTTAGAAGGCGATTGGACCACATCTGGCCCCCGGGCCTTAGTTTGGGGACCCCTGCTGTAAGGTGCCGTGTATCCTGATAGCACTGCATAAATAAATAAATAAATAAATAAGCAAGCAAGCATTTACGAGAAGCTATATAAACACATAATTCTTCATTTTTCAAAGCTCTGGATCACAGTGCCATAACCACCTCATAGCAGATTTGTACTAAGGCAGGTGCTAATGGAATGCTAACATGGCAATGCACTGAAAGCTTGAAGTGGTACACGCCTGTATTTTAAAATAATGCTTTTATCGCCCAACACTACAGCTTACCATAAGTGGTATCACTTAAGCAATTTTACTGGTGAATCTGAGTTTGATAACCCAACATACCCTTCTAGTATAAATCAGATCTACTGACATAATGGATAATTTTTAATTGATTTCAGTGGTAAGAGTGTTGGATCACCTGTTAAAAGCCACAGCTTCTTCTAGAAAGCCATAGACACCATAATAACTTGCTGTGTAGCATAAAATCTATGCTTACTCATCTCTGACACATGATTAGACCCAGATTACTTGAACCAGTTGTGATATTTTCTTTTAAATTTTTTAAGCAGCTTTTGGAAGAGCTCATGATTTATTTATTTTTTTAAGAGTCATGCTCCCTTTCTGTCAAAATAGAAGATGCACAGTAACTCCCCTCCTATCATATGTGTACTGTGCACTTCACCTTCACCCAAACCCCCTGCTGCCAGATAACTATTCCAATAGCACCCATGGAGAGGAAAGTTTCATATCAGTTTCAGAGTCAGTCTCCAATAGAGACACTTTATGCTGCTCGAGCCAGGAAGAGAGCAGAGAGAATTGCTGCAGACCCTTCGCATCCTGGTCATTACCTGTTTGATTTACTTCCATCCAGACGTCGTTACAGGACTCTATACACAAAAACGTCTAGGCACAGGAATAGTTTTTTTCCTTGTGCCATCAAACTGTTGAATTTGTAGTTGTGTGCAGAAAGGAGGTCAGTTGGTGGTATGGGGTTCCTTTGTTGTGCTGTGTATCGTGAGGGGAATAGTGTTTGTATGAGGTACATTTTATTTACATTGCAATGTAGTTGAAGCAAAATTCCAAGTATGATACTTGGCCAATAAAATTATTCCTTATTCCTTTCAAGTAAATTTCTTTAGGCTCACATTATTAGTCATGAGACAAAAGGCTTTTGCAGTTCCATATCTGAGAATTTCCTGAAGGATCCTAAATATCACGTATAAGTTAAATTTCCATTGTGTGTGTGTGAGTGTGCATGCACAAAGAGAACAAATTAAATAGGTTGCTTTCTTGTTCTTTGAAACGCAATCCAGATATCATTTTATAGTGGCGGCAAAAAAAGTAAGCACTTTTGGTTTTTATGTGGAGTTAGCATTTCACATTCTAATTACTCTTCAGTAATTAACATCAGGGCGCACTAAATGGCTCATTAAAGGCTTTTAAATATTAATGCATGTTGTGCCAGCAATAGTTAGCAACAATCATTGTGCTGAACTAATTTCCAAAATGTACATTTGAATCCAGCTGGCATGCTTATCTGTGACTAATTTTCTCCCCGAGGCAGACACATCAGTGCAAACACTCTCTCTGTGCTACTGCTGTCTGTTTACAGTGTCAGGAAAATGGTTTCTTCATCTCCAGCGTGACTGCTGCTCTTTTGGCTTCAACAGCACTTTATCTGGAACTGTGTCCAAAAGGCTTTGGGTCTGATTCTGACTTTGCTTTTTACAAGCCACCCAAAGCCACCAGAATGATGTCATCAGCTTCCAGGGCACGGCTTCTTCTTTTTCAGCCTATATGAGGCACTGTGGTAATAATAATGACATCATTATATTTTGCCAGTATCGCCCATTATGTCTTCAATCAAGTGCTCATCTTCTCATAGTAGTTAATCCCTTGGGGTTTAATTGTGGAAAGGCTCCGGTCACCTTTGACTTAAAAACAACAAAGCTCTTTGTCCCATTGAGAGAAGAGACAGAGGAATTCCCTGCTATATTGTGGTATAATAAGAATCTGGAGCCAGCAGACTTTCCTTCCCAGGGAGAATTACTACAACCTGACCTTCTTTTGAACTTGAATTTAGTAGCTGCCACTCCCCTGCCATTTACTGCTGCAGACGAAGAGAGCCCAACTGATGAATAAATAGCAGTTCTCCTGAGTGCTGAAGTAAGGTTTTGACAAATCCCAAGCACATCAAAGATAGGAAGAGCAGCCTGTCGCCATTTAGTAAGCACTCTTATTATCACATTATGTCAGACGATGGGCAAAGTTCAGCTGACTTAACATGCTGCTACTGAGAACCAGAGCTCTTGCTTTCACAATCTGGAAAAAAAAAAGACAGCTTCGTGAAAATCTTCCGCGTACAACACCTCCTGCAGGTTTCAATAATAATTAAAATACGGAAGCAGGTTGTCAAGGAGGTGGAAACTAGGTTCACTAAGCTAAGGTGTTAGCCGTCTTGCCAATTTCATAACGGCACTTAAACAGGAAATCTGAGGGATTTTCACACTCTGATAATTTTATTACAAGCAGGGGGGATGGAGGGAGAAAGTGCATACCTAAAGCTGCAGTGTTCATTCAGAATCTTGAGGCTTGCTAGTATTTGTGACAAATCTTTCATTCAGAAAGAGAATCTTAGACATCTTTACCCTTCTATAAACAATCCTCTTTTTAAAAAAAAATATGTCTGGGACCCCATCAATGATAGCATCTTTCTGTTGATAGCTGGTAGTGGTGTAAGAGTTTTCCATATGATGGGGAGATATGGGATCTAAAGGTAACCACTGATAGATACAGTGCTTTTTTTCTTTAAAAAAATGTTCATGGGTACTCTCATTTTGACTCAAGAAAACCACCATTTTATAGTTCAAATTGGGAAAAATAAATAGAGTAAATGGACAAAAGTACAAAGATTCACAAAATGTTTAGGGGTATGCGTACCCCTGCGTACCCCCAGGAAAAAAAGCACTGGATAGATATTATGGCCATTGTGAGAAAGTCACTCACACATACAATTGACAGTGGTCTTAATGCAGTTGGAATAATGTGCATGTCTACTATTCTGATGTGTTCTGAAGTTGGGAAGCATAATTTTCCTGATTGGACAAAACAAGAAACTATAGTCATTAAAGTATTCCTGGTTTGGTTCCTCACAATCTGGAGGGAGGGTTAAAGGAGCTATGTGTGCAGGCAAAAGGGTCATTAATACTTAGATTTATTAAGCAAAGCTAGGATTGTCCAAATCAATGCATTAATTCAAATTCCAACTCAGCCATGTGAATCTAAGCGCACTGTTACTTTCTTACCTCAACTCCACCCAAACATTCAAATATAAAACGCAACACACCACAGATAAACCAGCAAAATCTTTCTATCTATTTGTTACAAGTGAACATTCAAGCTATGAGCACCCATTAAAAGCCAAAGTGTATGTGGGGGTGGGGGTGGAGGAGAGAGTTCTAAGACATTTATTTAAAAGATCCAAGAGATGAATGCTGTTTGAAATTAGTTGCACCCTGTCTGGGCCACTACCAAAAAGACCTGGCTTTATATAGCTGTCAGGTTGAAAAAACTATCGAAATTCTAAGAGCAAATGTGAAGTCTGCTCAGTTCGGGACCTGTTTATGTCAAAGTACCAGAATCTAATTTGATTTAATTCCGTTTAATTCAGAAAAACTTAACTGAGTTAAGTCATGCACTTCTTGTTTTGGTGTGTTGATTTAACTGTCTGAAGGGCAACACAGAATGATATTTGTTTTTTAGTCTCTAATGACATCCAGGACACCCAAAGATTTTAGCATTTAGTAGATGGCACCTGAAACTGAAAGCCTAAATTAATTTGCCATTAGACACAAGAAGGCAATGTTGGAGTGGAAGCATGAGCAGGTCTGATGTGGTACAGTCCAGGAAGGAAGGACTGTGTCACATACTGTTGCTGCATACTGGAGTAGACTCTCAGGTTGCTGTCCAGAATCCACGTACATTCACTTTGGTTTGTTTATTTAGTAATTTAGCAGTTTAGCTAAGTTTATGGAGAGTATATATTGTAAAGTACGGCTTCGCTCCAAGCAGTCAGCAGCTCTTTGTTAAAAGCTTAAATGTTTGAAGTGGTGTTAGGAGTCAGGGTGATGTTGATGTGTTTTCAAGGCCACTCCAAGCTTGCAGACTTCCAAGATGATAATTAGCAATTGTCAACTTTGTGGATTATTTTAAAAATCTATTTAAAATTTATTGTTTCCTTGGTTCTTTGATAAATAGATTTCAGAGAGGAATTTTGTGCACTACAGTCCACTTTATCAGATGCATGAACTGTTATCCTGAGTTACAGGTGTGTATTCGCATGGTGATGGGAAGACACAGTTATATCCAGAAAGCAGACTTTTATGTGGACTGGTTTAGGCTCAGGTTGATGGTGACTTACACAATCTGAAGAGAAACCAGAGTATAAGCTGATGGTGACATGAAACTTATTGAAGAGCTGTTAGAACTGTTCAAGTATCAAGTATTTTTAGCACATTAAATATGTTAGTTAGGTTACCAATGCCAGGATGTGTGAGTTATCAACAACTGTTTTGTGGAATACACTTATTAATCTTATAATTATCACAGTTGTTTAATTCTGCATTTCATTTCCTTCTGACCTCACCGTTTACAATTCTGCCCCCTTCCCCCAACCACATATATACGTGCCTATAATGCAGGATAACACTTCATCCATCTGATGAAATGCCCTGTATCCACCAAAGTTTATTTCATAATAAATGTGTTTGTCTTTAAGGTGCCAGAAGACTCTGTTCTTTATGATGAATAGATATTTTTCAGGCACAGTTTAAATCCAATTCTCTGGACAAATACTGAATGGATCTCATTGAAGTAAATTCTGAATGAGGTGACTAATTATGGGGCTTCAGACACAAACTACTTACAATTTTAGGTGAATGAAAGGTTTTCCTTTACTCTGCAGTTCAAATTGCTGATTTATAGCTTTTGCGCTTTGCGTACATACATGAGCCGAGAGCTGCTCATTTGTCAAGCTGAAAGTGTTGCAACTATTTCTTCATCTTTCTGTAGCTGTGCCTTTATGTATGTTAGCGATTTAAGGCAGTGAGGCCTTTGTGATCTCCTCTAGATTACAGTAATGGTCTCTTTTATAAAAAGCATATAAATGAATCCCATCGATATTTATTCCTAACTCATTGTCTGCCATAGCCTGTGTATGTGAGAGCCAAATTAAGCTGTTTCCATACACAGAAGAAAGGTCTGTACTGACCGTTCCTTTGTCTGCATATTGGATTTCCTGTTGTTTTTTAAAAACTAGTTTTACTGTGTTTTTTCTGTCTTTTCTAAAATAATAATAGAAAGCAGATTGACAAGGTGAAGGATAGATTAAAGGGAAGAAAGGGACAAGAGTGGAGAGGAATATATAAAGTGTAATGGAATAATATAGCTAAGGAGATCATTAATGATTTACAGCAAATGAAATACTGTTAACTAGTAGCTGTCATCAGTGTAAACTGTCCATATAGACATGAAGAAGTGTCCTCAGTATGGTTTAAGTTCAATCTTCTCACCGTTGATGTATGAAGGCAGGAAATACAGTATGTCTTTCCACTGCTGTCAGAGGACAAGAACAAACTTAGTTGGTCTCTAAGGTGCTACTGGAAGGAATTTTTTATTTTTTTTTAATTTTATTTTGTTTTGACTATGGCAGACCAACACGGCTACCTACCTGTATCTAAAAGAAGGAAGGTTTATGGTATCATAGTATTTATTTTTTCTTTGAATGTACTAACCAGTGTACCTCTGTGTGCCCATCTTATCCCCTGAGTATGCAAGAAACACTGCCGTATATCTGGGCAGCCCTCTTTCATTTCAAAATTGATCTGTGTTGGCTTGCCCAACTGAAGCTGGGCGGGAGGATCTCTGGAGGGCTGGAACTGAGGCAAGGGCGATAGGAGTGGCCTATCAAGTCAGGTGAGACTTGCAGCAGCTCCATTCTTTGAAGGCCATCGCTGCCTCTCACTTCATGGCTCCAGTCTTTTGCTGCTGCAAACTCTATTATGACTGGCTGAAAATGCGGGATGTGAAGATTCTGCTGCATGACAACTTGATCTTATCACTTGGCAGCTACTTTTTCAGCCAGCCTTGCATCAGGAAGTGCTCTAGCTGTGTGTAAAGGCATGCATTATGTCGAAGCAGAAAGGATAACTGTTCTCTCTTGCTGTGCGTAAAGCCTTGCCGTTTTTTCCTTATGCAAAAATAAAAGGGTGGCGGGGTTGGGAAGAAAGAAAGCTTAGACGCCAGGCAGACACTATATATATAGCTTTCTTTGACTGGTCAAAAAGATAAGTGGGCTGAATAGAGACAAGTGTTGTTTCTCTATAAATTGTGTGCCAGCAGGTTTATCACCAAGCACTGTAGATTATGTTGAGTGCAGTAATCAGGAGGAAGAAAGGGAGGCTAAAATAACAGAGTGGTAGGACTATTTTGATTCCACAATCAAACCCTCCTTGACTCCTGCCCTCTGGGTGGAAAGTGCTTATGTTACAAAACAACATGAAGTCAGTCCCCAGATATTAGTGGTAATTTTACTTCTTACTGGTATTCCTTGAGATATTAGCTGCCTGGGATATTTACATTTTTTTTTAGACGACCGGATTCCATTAACGTAATGGCTGAGGACAGAGAAAGGGGTTTCCCTATTAAGTTTATTTAAGTGCTAAGGACTAAAGTAGATGTGATGGCAGCAGACATGTTTGTTGCTCTCAAGTCTGCCCTGTTTACACGCTAAAGAAGTGCATGTAATTTGAACATAAAAAGGAGCACATGGGTGAAGGTTGCTGAATCCTTCTTTGCCTTATCTCACCATGATGTGTTGCCTGAGCTCTCTATATACCCAGCACCAAGTTCCAATACTGGAAGCCAGCCAGCCAGCCTAGGAGAAGATTGCCCAGGTAAATAGCCCATAGAAAGGTAAGGTGATGGTAGTGGGAGCATTTGGTTCCCTCCAAGAGCTCAGCCCTTTTGATGTTATAATTTAATTCCCAGCCCATCTTTATGCATGATCAGGGCAAACCACCATGGCAGCTGACAGTGACACATGGCAGCTGGCCCAGTGTCGCTGAAAGAGATGCTGAACTAAATACAAAGCCCAGATGCCTTGTCTCCCTGCAAGAAAGAGAGGTGTTTAGACTCTACACTTTAGAGACATTAAATCAGCCCAAGTACATATAGTAGCAGCCCACCTACACATATAGGATTTCCATAACAAAAGCTAGTGGAAATATTATATTTTGAGAGCACAAATCATGCATTTGTAGTCTTGAATTCCTCCAGAAATCTTATCAGCTCAGAATTAAATATGCTTGACTAGTGATCCAGTAGTAGATCAATGATGTGAAAAGGTGTGGGCAGCAAAGCATTTTTTTCCTGGTACAGTTGAATTACAGTGTAAACAGGAAGCAGAGATGATAATTGAGAAGGTGAGCAGACAAATGATTTTTGTAAAGGATGTAAGATTCCCCAAGTACAAGGGTGGGAAACCTTTGGCCTTCCAGATGCTTTCCATCATTTCCAACAATTGACCATACTAGCATGGGCTGATAGGATGTCCAACAACATATGGAGCACCATTGATTTCCCACTCTTGCTCAAATAGGTGAGCTTAGTATGCTTTGAGGCCTGCTGAAAGGACCTGCACTCTTGGCCATCTTAGTAGGTTCCTTGAAGCCCTTTATTTCATCTCTCCTATCCTTCCCCACCCCCACCCCCCACCCCTTTTCATGCTTCCTGGAAGAAGCAAAGAAAGAACTATGCAGCTTGGCTCCAACTCAGCAAATTCAGCCTGTGAATAAAGAATACCTTTAAAGGGAGGTTTTACAGTCTGCATTTTTGCATGATTCTTTCTATAAGGAAACAATTCCCCCCCCCACCCACCCACCCCTTTTAAGTCATTTGGAACCTTTTTTCATTTTCATTTTTGCTGCCAAAAGATGGAAACTTGTTTGCTGTTGTTTCTGGAAACTTTGTGAGTAAAACACATACAAAGGTAAAAGTCTGCAATTTATTCTAGGTTAAGAATTTTCATGGAGTACATTTGTTTAAAGGTGGAGATGTAAATTTAACCAAGCTTAAATGCGCTTGGAGGAATCGCCATTGTGCTTAACTGCTATGAAAGAGAGTAAGAATCTTTCCTAAAACTTTCTCCCCAACATGCTGAGATTTTTTTTCTTCAGTTTTATTTAGATAAATCTGTTTTTATTGTATTCTATGCTAAAAGGTTCCAATAAAAATAAATTTTACAAAAGAAACATGTTACTCCACAAATTGGTATGGATGGCCATTTGTCATGGATGCCTTAGCTGAGTTTCCTGCATTGCAGGGGGTTGGACTAGATGACCTTTGGGGTACCTTCCAACTCCACAATTCTGGTTAGCAGCCAGGCACACTGACCCATATGACTCTATGATTCATCACTGCCACTTTTTGTTGTACTTTTAAATTTTGATTTTTGGGGGCTATGTAAAAACTTCTTAAGAGATCTCTGTTGAACTATAAAACAGCATACAAGTTAAAGAAAGAAATATATAGTCAATTTATGCACAAAACAGACCTTGTATACATAGGTGATAGTGCCAAGGGGAAGGGGCACTCGTTTTTCCTTAGTTCACACATGCCGATAACTCTCCTTCAGTGCAACTTGTTCTCATCTACAAACAAATAGAAAGCACACAAAAAATTAAATAGACAATGGTTATCTAATCAGCAGCTACTCACCTTCAATAAAGTGGGCTAATTGTGTGCCAAGCTGCATAGGTGGAGCCAGAGGCCGAGAAATGTAAAGAAACAGCGATCAGTTCCTACTGTGTTGATTTATAAACACCACATGACTTCAGAATTGGCACTCTGCGTGTATTATAAACCAAAATCCTGGTTTTAAAGGTTTTCTTTTTAATTATTCACATAAGCCTTAGCACTACTGAAAGGTTCATTCAGGAGAGTAGGATATAGGAAATAGGAGTGGTGGCATTACAAACTTGGCTTTGATGCAGATGATAGGAGCTGCTGATTTGCAGCTGAAAGGCATACGTTAAAATGCAAGTCTGAAAAGAAAAATATACATACATGGTGTGTGTTTACCTGTTCCCATTTGGATAAGGTGATTTAATTCAGAAATATTGTGCTTTTAATATTAAAATTTTCAACACTGTAGCAGAGTGTTGAAATAGTTAGGATTTTTGCTGGCTATACAGGAATATTGAGTGGCTTCAAAATAAATAGCAAATGGGGAGGAAAGGATGTGGGTTTTTAAGCCCCATTTAAAACAAATCCCTGTGTTTATTAGTATCAGTGCTATTGGAGGGCAATAATACTTCTGTATGACTTTATTGTTGTCCACATGGAAAATCTGGCAGAAGATATACCAGTAAAACCCTGATGGTTGCTTGGGGTTAGGCTTTTTCAAAGGTCGGCCTGTTCAATTCAAAGGTACAAATATAATCTAAAATCAGATTTGTCCAGGAAATCACAATATTGGATAGAAATGGATTTAGTGCAGTACATGGTGCTTCCCATATTTCAGAAATGCTCCCACCAGTCACTTCTGAGTTTAAAAGTTAGTAGCTAATTGGATTTCAGCATATTTCATTCTGTGAATGACTTGAGTCCTACACGGTTCTCCAAAATGCTCAGTGTACATGTACAAAGAAAAAGAACCTCCTCTGTGTTTACTGCAGGTCACTGATCCAAATTATTCCATGGAGTGCCATTGCCATCCATTTCTGGTTAAAGCTGAAGCCAAATGGGGGAGTTGAAGATCAGAATTCACATTAACTGCTCCAGACCTCAGAGGTGTTCACAGCTGGGAAGGAAAGTAGATTGACAATAGCATAGAGCATTATTCATCCATCATCCATAGGGACTATTTCCAAATGCAGTGGTCTCCATAGTAAAAGTCAATCTCCAGTCAAGATCTGCTATAAATAAAACAGAAAAAGAATCTGGCATTTTGGATAGTCACTAACATTCCATCTTTCATATATATGAAAAAGATTTGACATATAAATCACTAGATTAACGTGTATGTGCACAAGAAAAGCAATAAACCACAAGTGCCAACCTTGTCTGAATGAAACGCCTATAACCACGGTATATAACACATTTTTACATAGCTGACCTATTGAACATTTGCACGTGTTTTTCATTGATGTAGGATTGTTCCCTCTTAAGTGGATTCCACTCCGTTTTTGAAAACTTGACTTAAATGGAACAGACACCTAAAAAATCTTAACAAGCATAGTTGACCTTTGGGTGGAATTCTACCCCCCCCCCCAAAAAAAGGAGCACTGTGTGTAGCCATGTTTTCTAAAGTATGCTTAGATCTCATTTGTGGAACAAATAAAGAAATCTACAGAGTCCTTCTGGCTTATGAAACAAGGGGAAAATCTATAAGGGGAGTGTGCGTAAAACAAATAAATAAAATTCTACAGCACAAATGCCAGACGTAATGAAAACATTGGCACTGCTCTAAGATGTATATAAGTGATGCATATAATGGCATGGCTGTTCCACTGTGTGTGTGGTGCTAACATGCATAGTACAATCTATGGGAGACTGGTAATCAGAAGCCATTGTTTTTGTTAGAAACAGGAAATATTAACTCTTGACATGTCAGAGAAACATGCCTGTGCTATAATAACATAAATGTATGTCACCACTGCAGTAGAGGTGCAAGTCCGATACTTAATTGGAAAGATCTTTACAGCATGCAGGAAGAACTCCAAAGGTTATAGTTTTCTTAAATGGTAACAGGCATTCCAAACAAGCTGCTGAAATCTTATGAAGTATGTATTTCTGCGTGTTATACACACACACACACACACACACACACACTTTGTGCCTAAGTTATACCAATTGTTTATAAAATTTCTCTTAGGTTTAGTCAACCATTTCCCCATCATCACTATTTTTAAAGAATTTATTGCATTTTTGTTATTTCACCCTTCTTCCAAGGAACTTGGGATTTTGGATGTGTTGTGCCATTTTAACCAGCACATCTAGTCTATGAGATAGGTGAGGCAGAGAGTGTATGGCCAATGATCAATTTCTGGTTTAGTAATGCTCAGTTCCTGGTGTTAGTAAACCAGGATTTGCACAAGCAGCATATAACCACACAAAAAGGTTTTTTTTTTTCTTCCGCTCTTCTCTTCTCTTTGCAGCAAAAGGGAAAAAAGAAGGATCTGACACATAACCTTTGCTTCCTGTTATACACAAACCCAGAAATGATGGCTAATGGTTTTCAAACAGGCCAAGATGTTCAGCCAGGCATAGGCGAACTCCGGCTCTCCAGATGTTTGGGACTACAATTCCCACCATCCCTGACCACTGGTCCTGTTAGCTAGGGATGATGGGAATTGTAGTCCCAAACATCTGGAGGGTCGGAGTTTGCCTATGCCTGTGTTAAGCCAACTTGAACCCTGGGCTTATTTATAAGCCATCAACTATAGTTTCTAGGCTGGCATGTATAATAAGACAAACCTAGACAACATCTTAAAAAGCAAAGACATCACCTTGCCGACAAAGGTCCGTATAGTTAAAGCTATGGTTTTCCCAGTAGTAATGTATGGAAGTGAGAGCTGGACCATAAAGAAGGCTGATCGCCGAAGAATTGATGCTTTTGAATTATGGTGCTGGAGGAGACTCTTGAGAGTTCCGTGGACTGCAAGAAGATCAAACTTATCCATCCTTAAAGAAATCAGCCCTGAGTGCTCACTAGAAGGACAGATCCTGAAGTTGAGGCTCCAGTACTTTGGCCACCTCATGAGAAGAGAAGACTCCCTAGAAAAGACCCTGATGTTGGGAAAGATGGAGGGCACAAGGAGAAGGGGACGACAGAGGATGAGATGGTTGGACAGTGTTCTCGAAGCTACTAACATGAGTTTGGCCAAACTGCGGGAGGCAGTGAAGGATAGGCGTGCCTGGCGTGCTCTGGTCCATGGGGTCACGAAGAGTCGGACACGACTGAACGACTGAACAACAACAACAACATGTATAATAAACTAGCTTTGTCACTCATGCAATGGGATGGGCAGTCAAGAAGCTTGATGTGGCTGAGTGCTGCTCATGTATATCCTGGTTTACTAAACCAGGAATTGAGCATGTGAACCAAGCCAGTGTGGTGGCTGGCTGAGATCACCCAATGAGCTTGATGACTGCATGAGTCTTTGAACCCTGGTCTTAGTCTGACACTAACCACAATAACATTAAATCATGGAGTTGGAAGGGAACCAAAAGGTCATCTACTTGCTTTCTTGTAGATATGTAGCCTTCTCCCACTACACACTTATCCAAGTCACAAAACAACTCAAATTCCATACATTCGTAAACTGTATCATTGATTTCTGACAGGTATCATTGCACGGGGCTTAAAAAAATCAAGGACATAATGAAATACACTTGTCTCTATTTTTCCTGAATTTAGGCAGCATATTTGGTGATGGCTTTTTTTAAAGATCGCTTTTTAAAAATTCAGCACATAATGCCAGCAACAGATTATAATGTCATTTTCAGTCCAAATACTCCTTTTCCAAACTGTTATGTTCAGATTTGTTACAAAAAAAGTAAATTTCATATATGCTGACAAGCATGAGGAGTAGATATATAATTCTGCTATGGGTGAGAGAGTAGGTAATATGCCAAAGCGAGAGAGAAGAGAACTGACCCACCAACATGAAAGAGCGTAGCATCACTCAAAATGAAGCATAAAGCTTTTGGATTGTCATTGAAAGTACGTACCATAAGTTAAGGTTCCAGAGAGTATTAAACAGTTTATGTGGAACACATGGGTTGGGAATAAACACACCATTTCAGATCTACATGTAGTTTGAGCCTATGAGACTCTTCACATATGCTCTGTTCATTTTGCAAAGAGGCCACTGAATTTACTTGTGATATACCATAATGATACATCTGCAGAGTCCAAGAAGGTTTACCCTCAATCTGGTTGAAAACAAATTCCAAATGGCCTCAAATTTATTAAGCTGAAATTAGCTCAAATCAATAGCATTTCATTTTTTACCACTTGTTTGAAACAAAAGGCTTAACTGTGTTTTTGTCTTCTGTCTGATATTTTCAAAAGTAATTGGCGAAGTTCTCTTAAGGTAGGCTGCAGGTCATTGTGTGGGAAATCATAGAATCATAGCATCATAGAATTGGAGAGTTGGGTTTTGGCACACACACACACACACACACACACACACAAGAATTGGAGAGTTGGAAGGGGCCATGAGGGTATTTTAGTCCAACCCCTGTGATGTAGGAATCTTTTGTCCAAATCTAGCAACTATCTGGAGCATTTGTGGGAAATCAATATGTTAATGTTAGATACCTCCTTACTAGGATGTTCTCAAGCTGTGGAGAAGATGGATGGTGCTCAGGCCAGGATATATTTGTTCTTGGCATCCAAGTGGGTGTGTTAAACTGAGAAACAAGGATACACAAGCAAGATAACTTTATATCTTATCATTGGAACTTGGATTAAACTGCATAGCCAAAAATACTAAAGGAGTTCAAGGCAACTGGAAGGAAGTCCGTTTCAGATACAAAGAGGGAAATCATAATATTTGTTATGTAATACAAGACTGAAGCCGAGGTACAAAGAATAAGATTGTATCATGCTTGGTATCGTACAATGATATGCTGAAATGTTTGCCTAGTTGGGGGAAGGTCAGCAAGGTTTCATGGAACCAGGCAGAGGGCCTTCTCGGTAGTGACACCTGCCCTTTGGAACACCTTCCCCTTAGATGTTAAGGAAATAAACAGCTATCTGATTTTTAGAAGACATCTGAAGGCAGCCCTGTGCAGGGAAGTTTTTAATGTGTGATGTCTTACTGTGGTTTTATAATTGTCTGGAAGCCACCCAGAGTGGCTAGGGCAACCCAGTCAGATGGGAGGCAAATAATAATAATAATACAGTGGTACCTCGGGTTACATATGCTTCAGGTTACATACTCCGCTAACCCAGAAATAACGCTTCAGGTTAAGAACTTTGCTTCAGGATAAGAACAGAAATCGTGCTCTGGCGGCGCAGCAGCAGCGGGAGGCCCCATTAGCTAAAGTGGTGCTTCAGGTTAAGAACAGCTTCAGGTTAAGAACGGACCTCCGGAATGAATTATGTACATAACCAGAGGTACCACTGTAGTAATAATAATAATAATAATAATAATAGGCAGAAGTAAGAGGTTTCTGCACTTGAGTCTCTTCATCATACAACTAGGCAAGCCAAAAGATCCCATTGTGCATTTTCCACATCTCATCTGTTTTGGTCCAGTGGGTGGCTCAAGCATCTTCCAGGAATCTATTTTCAAACAGATGAAAAGAGCTCTGATACTCCTCTGGATATGCAGCAAACAGCACAGACCATAGATTTGTATAAATTCATTACAATGTTGGCAGTTTTCTAGTTTTCTTTCCAGGTCAGCCATCATCAGTGCAAATCACATCAATATACATGAGAAGTTGGGTATTCTGCCCCAACATGCATTTCATTACACTTACTTAAATTGAACCACATTTGCCATTTTAATGCTTATGCATCCAGGTTGGAGATCTTCATGATCCCCTTTTGTTTTTGCACTCTGAGTAAATTGGACTCATCACCTAACTTGGTTATTATTATTATTATTATTATTAGTAGTAGTAGTAGTAGTATGCAGTTGCTGAAGTTAGATCACTGCAAGTTTATGCACATCTGTGAACACGTGAAATAAGTGTGTCAGAGCTCTGTGGTACCTTAACATGGATGTCTGTTTTAGTAATTACTGGGGAATTATTTTCTTTCTTTTTGTTAATTCTGATACAAACTAAACAGATGGGCACCTCTTGAACTCTGCCCCCCAAATGTATGAAAATGCAGTAAAATGCATAGTTTGAGAAAAATGCTTTTAGAAATATCTACTTAAGTCTTTGAGTGCAAAGTTACCGGTATAGTGCAGATTAATGCAGGAAGAGGTTCAAATTGATGAACATGGGAACACATATACAAGTGACACTGACTAGAAACAGACTGATCAGTCCATCCATACATCCATGTGGTGAAGGAGTGATATATTACTATATAGATTGACAGTGTGCTCAACTACTTGCAGTTTCAGAGAGATGCCATTCCTATCTCCCTTACTGCCATGTCCATTTCCTTCTTTAAGGCACACTTATTGGGAAAAGGAAGTTCCAAGGATGCGTCTGAGAGGCAAAGCCCCTTAATGCAAGCATTTGGGGTCTCTACCTTTTCCTTTGGGGAAGGTGGGTGAGAAGGCAGATTGAGGCTGGAATATCCTAGTGTGAGTAAGGTCTAGTATTTCCTTTGTGACTACCATTAAAGGAAGGGGGTAGAAATTGAGCGTACGTGGTGGTTGGGCTTGCCAGCAGGCTGATTGAAACAAAACTTGACAATCCATCCCCACTGTGTCATGGCAGTAAAATGAATTGCCAGCCAGGAAATTACTCATTTGTGCATTACCTAATTTGTTTAGGTATAAAAAATTAATAATGCCTATAGAGCCATAAACTAATTAATTTGAAGTGTTTCAGATTAAGGCAATTGACCTATGAAGCCTGAATACTTATGCCAGCAAATCTAGCTAAAGTACTGAAGTATTTTTTCCTTAAGCCATTAGAATTATTTGCTACATTGTACATTATGCCCCAGCCTAAGCATTTATTTTGTGATGGGGGGAAAATGTAGGTTAGACTAAATTGTTAGTTTAATTGAAATCACTGTGGTTAAACACAGTTGCTTTTGTTTTTGTACCCTATGTACTTTTTCAGAGTACTAAAATTCAACATGGGGGAATGACAGAGGAAGAGGATGGAAATGAAGATAGGGGGACATATGCAATTATTTCATTAACACCCACTTAAGCTTCGTTACAGACTTGGGACTGCAGTCCTAAACTAGTGAGCATGCCTACTGAAACTAATGAAACTCCTTTCTGAATAAGTGTGCTTAACAGAGCACTGCCAGTTTTGGTAGGGCATAGAAAATAGGGGAAGTTCAAATACTCTGGCTTAACCGATTTGTGGATTGGATCATTAAAATGGCGAAATTGACTACGTATGCTGGCATAGCCCCACTAAAGTCAATGCCAGTGTAAGCTGTCCATGAATGGTTGCCTTAAATTAATAGGTCTGATTAACTACTATGTGAGAAATCAAAGGCTAACCGTTACTCTGTGGACTGCACACTTGACTGGTCTCCTTCTCCATCAGTCTCAAAGAACAAGAGGTAAAATAGGGCAGCCTAGACATGACTCATCACTTACTCTACAATGTAGCCAAAGGACACATGAAAAATAAACAGAGAGGACGTGAAGCTAAGAACAGCATGAAACGGTCCTGCTTGCTGTATATAGTCCTCACAGTCAAGTACATCAAGAATGTACCATGGGGACTTATTTTTCAAAGATTTCATACATGATTATGTTTACCCATATCTGAGTGGCTCCGCAGAGGCTGTGACTTGCTCTACTGTGTACTTGCCAATCTGTAACAATGTCCCCAATTCTTCAGAAATTGTTTTCAATTCTTGTGTGTTCCGTAGGTTAAAGTTGTTATCAGACATCTTGTAGTTATTACATGATAGGGATATGTTGCATATAACAGAAGTAAAATTGTAAATGTGTAATTAAAACCACTTCTTAAAGTCTGTGTAGCTGATGACTAAATTTCCCAGGTATCCTGAATATGTTCTTATTGACCACTAAGAAGAGTGACAATGATAGTGGGTGTGATTATTAGTCACAGTGCTTGATAATGAAGAGTTGTAAAACAACATCTGAACTCGGCTCTCGTGTTCATTTTTGAAATGATAACGTCACCTCAGTGTGAGTTTTCTCTATTGTATTTACGTTGGGAACATTTATTCTGAATGTTCTCTGGCGTGACAAAATTGCAAAATTAGAGGAAAAAATGTGAGACTCCTTTTTCCCAGGATCTGTCAACCATCACAATATCTGCCCTTAGCATGCTAAGGAGGTATCAAAACATGCAACCAGAAAGTGGTCAGGAGCAGAGGATCTACATAATTGTGCAGTAGGTTCAAAACCAGTGAGATTTTTTGAAAGTCCAGACAAAACATGCCACATTAGAAGTGTCCAGATTTGTGTCAGCAAACATGAGGCCTTTTAAGGCAGATGTGTGTGCCTAATCCATCTACACATGCTTTTCTCACTACTTGACTTCCTGCCACTGTGCTTGGCTTTAAGGTTGTAGATCGCAGGCCAAGATCTAGTCTAAATATGCCACCTTGTTTTTGCGCACCAGCCCTAGGAGCATTTTAAAGGCACCATTTATTCAAGTAAGCTAACTATATTTATGCAGTCACCCAACTCAGAATTGCTGCAACATGCTTTATGACTTTTCTCTCCAGATAGGTAAGGACATGGGTCAGCAAACTAAGGCCCGTGTGCCAGATCAGGCCCAATTGCCTTCTGGATCTGGCCCACGGACGGTCCGGGAATTGCCGTGTGGATCGCCAGCACATGAGTTCTTTCCCTCTCCCTCCCTCTCCTTTGCGTGGCGGCGGTGCCTCCTCCCTCCCTCCTCCTGGCTTCTCCCTGCCCTGCCTAGAGGAGGAAGGGGGCTGGGCTTTGTTGGTGCCAGCAACAGCAGTGCTCCAGTGTCAACCATTTAAAGCAGCCCCTCTCCAGAGCCCTTTCAAGAGCGGCTCATCGTCCCTCCGCTGCCGCCAGCCCCTGCCGCTCGCAAGACACTGGTAAGCAGCCACCAGGGCTTGTGGTGCTCTTGCATCTCCCCCCCCCCAAAAAAAATAGGGACAGTGGACCGGCCCCCTGCTGAAAAAGTTTGCTGACCCCTGGGTAAGGATATCCAGTGATGCAGGCAGAAGAACTTGTATTGACATGCAGTCTATGCTAATTTAACTGCATTTAAATTAGCTAAGATGTATCATGGATTGAGTAATGAATGTTGGAAATGTAAGAAAGTAGAAGGTACCTTCTATCACATGTGGTGGACGTGCCCAAAGGTTAAGGACTTCTGGGAGAAGATATATAATGAGTTGAAAAGAGTGTTTAAATACACATTTTCTAAAAAACCAGAGGCCTTCCTATTGGGTATCTCCAACCATGAGATACACAGAAAAGATAAAGTGTTTTTTATGTATGCCACAACGGCTGCAAGAATTTTAATCGCTAAATACTGGAAGAGTGAGGAGTTACCGACCGTAGAGGAATGGCAATGAAGATAATAGACTTTATGGAACTCGCAGAGCTGACCGGGAAGCTTCGTGACCAGAGGGAGGAGGTGGTGCAAGAAGATTGGAAGAAATTTAAGGACTATTTGAAATATCGTGAAAGACTGGATGTTTGAGTGAAACCAGCTGAAATATAGGCATTAGCTATACATTGTTAGATATTAGGATATAAGAAGGAAAGAGTGAATATGAGTAGAAGATAATATAATATAATTAAATAAGATGTTGTTATTGATGTGTTGAAATTAAGAATTAGATATAGAGACAAGAAAGGTTTTAACCAATAAGAATTATTAGGACTGTGTATTAGACTGATTAAGAAACTGCTAAAATAGACTCATTAAGTACGCAGATAAGGGAATGGGGGAAGTCCTATAACAAGATTAGAAATAAGGATATAAAAATTAGAATTTTTTTTTCTTTTTTGCATTGTATTGTTTTTTGACTGTTTTTGTGTTTTTTTGTTTTGTTTTGTTTTGTATGTTTCCTTTTTTGTAGTGTAGTTTTGTTGTTGTGTATTTTTCTTTTGTGTGTTTTGAAAAACCCAATAAATCTTATTTAAAAAAAAAAAAAGACATGCAGTCTATGCACCCCTTCATGTTTTACCGTGGAGTATTCCAAATTCACTGGTTACTAGTAGCAAATATAACAGAAATAATGAAGTAGAAACTGGTCCAGATTACTCGAGACTTATTTATTAGTTTATTAAATCTGACTTTTTGCACTGCCCCCCCCCCCGAAGTGTTCAAAATACCTTGCAATAATGTGCAGGGCCTTTTATCCTTCATTACCTGCCCATAGGACCTCAGTCACAGTCATTTTTCAACAATGTGACAGCATAGAGTAATGATTGCTTGCTGTAAACAGTTTATATAATTATACCAAAGGTAAGATAGGTGCCTTTCTTCCTTCTCACAGCAGCAGCTGCAGGATTAAGTTGTGTGTGTGACATTTCTTAAACTGGAGTCACAGCCAGGTGTGATGGATAGGTGCCTCACAGTGCTTCTCCCTGCAACAACTTAGGCTGGCATAATGCAACAATAAGTCTATCGTCAAGCCAAGAAAATATATATTCAGGGAGAACAGAACATAAAATGATGAACAATCAGAGATAAATGCAATGCATACCAATTTATATACTGCCGGGCGGGGGGAGAGACATTTGTTGCATTTTAATAGGCCATTGAGCTGATTCGTGTAAAGAAGGAGGAGAGACCACTGACTACTGCAGTGGTTTTTGCAGTGGCCTTGTAAACCCCAAGGTCTAATAGTTTGTGGTTTTTGCATTGATTCTTTATGCTCCTATGAGATTATCGTATGTTTACTCATGTTTTGCTACAATTATGATTGGTTACAATGTGTTTTTAATATTAATCACATTTGTATCCCTTCCTTATTCTAAGGATCTCAGGGCAGTTTGTATGGGGTCATATCAGTTTATCCTCAGGACAACCATGTGCACTAGAGTAGACCGAGAGACGGTGATATGCCTAAGGCAGTCTTCTGAGCTTTCTAGCTAAACTGGGATTTTAACATAATTATCTCCATTTCAAGTCCAGCACTCTTCCAGCCTAGTACTACAAACTGACATGGAACATTACCAAAGTAGTATTAAAATATAGTGCTTTATTTCTTTTTAGCAATTTTTGAGGACAGTAATTTTTGAGAATTTGTTATAGTTTTATTTTGCTGTTGTTTTGAAATGATCGCCTCTGTCTTTTAAGTAGATTCATATAAAGCAAGATTATTTCTTTACCTTGGTTGCACTGGGCAAATCTTCTTGCAAACTGCACACTACCTGAATTCCATAATACTTTTCTCGTGGTTTTTTCAAGCAGTCCACCTTTAAAGAACCAAAAGCAAATAATTAGAGCATTTTGAAACTTATAACGTTAATACGTTGCGCTTGTAAAATGGAGAGAGGGGTCTACTTTTAGACATTCAACTGCTTTCCTCATCAAAATTATTTTAAACTAAAAGTTCAAAAGTCTGTAATCCTCTGAATGTAAACTATCTGATTAAAAAGTGAACCTTTGTGTGAAATGACAGTGGCTAACGTAAAAAATGAGCAATGACCTTGGCAACTATAGAACGTTTGTTAATACTGTTTATTATCTTAGTGCTAATGGTATGTTGTTATAAACCTTCAATGAATAATATTTTCTGTTAGTTATACCACACAACAAGGTGTGCATTATAATACAGGATGTAAATGGCTGCTTGACCTATGCACAGTGAGATGTAGGATTCTCATGTTCTCCCACACACAATGTTTTCACATTTTTTTGTAATTTTAAATAGTACATTTATTTTTTTTACAAAAAGAATACGGATAGAAGCTAAAGCTTTTAAAAGCTTTTTCATAATTAGACACAGCACTCGAAATTCCTCCCAAAATTATACTAATACAACTACTTTACAGAAAATGTATAATTTGATGGTGCACATATTTAAAAAAAAAACAAAAAAATGGTGGGACAAAGACCAATGACCTTCCATACTTACAAAAAAACCCCAACCCTAACACTCTAAATTAGGAACAAGCAGATGGGCAGACTAAGGCATCATATTATTTAGTCCCAGTGAAGAAATTTTGGCCATTTATGTTGCTGAACTGTAACTCCCATCAGCCCAACAAGCATGGCCAATGGCCAGGGAGAATGGAAATGGAAGTCCAGCTCCATCTGGAAAGCCAGAGGTTTCCCACACATGGTTTATTCCATGTCTGAGAGCCGTTGTGAATGTAATGTTAGGATGCCAGTGGAAACATGACCTTTTCCCTTTCATCCTCCCTTACTCCAAAGCCTGAACAGATTTCTTTTCCAAAATGACCATAGCTCTATAGACTTGTTGTTTAGTAATGTCCGACTCTTTGTGACCCCATGGATCAGAGCACACCAGGCACTCCTGTCTTCCACTGCCTCCCACAGTTTGGTCAGACTCTATAGACTATTACTATACAATTACCCACATCAGTTCAACTCCTTCCTCAAAGTCTACCATTTTATTTTATTTTTGCACAATCCCCTAATTCCAAAGCCTTACTCCAGGGACAGGAAATATATGACCCTCTGGATGTTGTTTAACTCCAACTCCCACCATCCTCAGCCAGCTTGACCAATGATCAGGGATGGTCGTAACTATGGTTCAAAAACATCTAGAGGGCTTCGAGCTCTCCATCCTTCGCTACTCCAATTCAACCCTGTAACTAAGCCTGAGAATGTGTAACTGAAAAAAGATATATTGTGTCTGTGCTCCCAGTTCCTTACTCTTCCTCTGTTGTTTCCTATACCAGAGTTTAGACTGTGAGCGTCTAAGGCCAAGAACCTGCCGATCTGCACTATAAAATACCAGTGAGCTAGCATTGCAGGGTTTTGGGTTGTTGTTACAGATCCCACTTGTTCTGCCACTATAGTCCCAAGCTTGACCACAGACAACCCTGCTTCCCTCTTTGTAAGATTTCATCAAGCACTGGGTACATGCTTTCAAGTCTGTTTTAAATAGAGTTGGGACATGAGTCATATGTTGTCAATTTGGCTATTTGGTAATTTATTCTTTAAAATGGCTGCAAGACTAATAATACAATTGCATAGTTGGCAGTGTATCTTTTAGATTACTTTGTGGATATTATCAGATTTCATGCTTGTTTGGTGTAGTATCACAGAAAATGCTTAATGCTGGTTACAATCTAGGGACAGCTTCTCAATAGAATTTGGGCTTGAGTAGACATTTAAGAGAAAGAAGATGCTTTGACATGAGGGATCCTTCTTTGAATAAGAAGAATCATGCTAAGAGCTTGAGGTGGGAGAAAGGAGCCTTGCAGGAGAAGTTTTTGAGCAGCGAATGAACCAATGGGGGTAAATGAGAGACCTTGTAAGAACTAGGATCCAAAGAACTGCAATTAGTTCAATGTTGCCCTAGCTTGTGTTTCATGAACATCATCCCTTTCCCCATGCCTCAGAACAAACAGTTTCTGAAGCAGTCAGAAGTTTCAAAAAACATTTATAATATAGCCCAGGGGTCTGCTGTTCAAATAATAATATTTTTGAAAAATCCCACTGAGCATGCCCAAACTCTTGGGCATGCTGAAAGAAGCTCTTTCAGTCTCAGTCAGTGACTAGAACTTGAACTTAATGTGAGAAACAAGTGCAGAAGGCTTAAGGAGAGAGGGGAAATGATCCTAATGAGAGGAGAGAAGATTTGCAGCCACATTCTGAACTGAATGAAAAAGGAGGATAATGTGACAAGTCTAAATAGGCTGTTACTGGATTACTGGTTTTTAAATATCTGCATGCTTTTCATTATACTGTTTTAAAACAATAAAACATTTTTTTAAAAAAATATATACCTATGCAGGAGAAACAAGTTAAGCAGTTAATAACTAACTAGAAACAAAAGCCGAGGACAAAGCAATTATTAATTTTTGAAGAAATTCTGTAGAGTTGTTCAAATGATACATGGGAAAAAATACGAGAGAGAGAGACAGTGCACATACTTTTGTAAATCAAGAAAATCTTTAATAAAAAACACAATTTAAAAAATGATGCACTGTTTCATGACGCTGTTGCATAGAATGGACCATTGCTTCTTTCTGCAATCTATAAACAATATGCAGTAGGGGGCCTAGGAGTTGTTTTCCTTCCACCCTACCTTGTAGGAAAAACATACATTATTTGCTTATTATTTATTTTTATTTATGTATTATTTGCTTATTAGTTGCCTTTCCAATACAAATTGCCTAAGGCCACTTGCAAAACCAACCTGAACCAACCGAGTATATCTTTCTTTTCACTGATGTAATTGTTTATTTAGTTAGAATTGGTTCTATGTAGGATGACCGTGTTGTGTTTCATAAAGGTAATTCAGGGCCCCAATACAAACATGCCTAAGTCATCAGCTGGAAAAAAAACAAGGGCAGAACTCTGGAAGTCAGTGGAGTCACACTCAGTAATACAAGCTGAGGATCTTGTCTGAAGCCAAGCATGAAAGACCCTTCCTTTTCACAACGTTTGCTTTCATTCAGGCTTAATAGAAACATAGCACTGGATATATTACATTTGCCTGCCAGTCAATTATTGAAGTTGGCGTTCACTATAGTTGTCCATGGAATACGTAAAATGTTGGCTAATAGTGGTAGTACTTGACCCAAAACCTAACTGAATAGGTCTGTGGACAATTTTTGGCATGCATATGGTAGTAGGAGATCAACATGTTAAAGTTTAACATGTATTTTAAATAAAGTTTGACTTGTAACTACTCAATATATAGAATGGTATACTTCACTGAACTGCAAGATGTACAGCCAAGCTCTGCTCTCTATTGAATGGAATTTAGTTTGGGGGTTTATATCCCCCCCCCGTGACAAATTTGGCCCCTCTCTTTTGCCTCTCTCTCTTTATTGATAAGCCACTGGTTGTCTCACTCCATTAAGCTAGTCTAGACTCCAGGCTTGAGCCGCATTGGTCTCCTGAGTTTTGGATGTTATAACAGGTCAGCACCACACAGTCAATTCATATTTGTTAACTACCAAACATATGATGGGTTGTTTCAAATGAAACCATTCACTTCTTAAACTGAATGGTTCCTTTTTTTAAAAGTTCAAGAAACCACTTGATAAAACGATGTGCCAATTGTGTATAAATAGCTTTACCACAAGAATAAAGGAAGCCATAATTCTGTAGGCTTGTGTTTTATTTAGTTCATCTGTTTGCATTTATGAAGAGTGAGAATAAGGGAAAGAGAATCTGCAGTGGGGGGCAGTGATATAGTGCAGCTTCTGAAATGAACCATGACCAAGAGTTTCATTCATTGATAGGTCTATAGTTTCAGAAAAAGGCTTTGACTTTAAGGCTTCTTCTTCTGATGATGATGGTCTATAGATTTAAAAATTATCCTGAATGGAAGCCCTTGCTCAGGAAAAATATTTGATGGGAAAGGTTTTCTCTTTTTTAGCAGATCATTAAATAAAGGAACCTTGTGCTGTAGGATTCAAGTGATGGCAATATTTCCACAGAAACATCTATAATATTTTACATTGTTATTGAGGAGTAGCATGTGCAAACATAATATTAATGTCACTGTTTAAGATCGCTGTGTTCTGTAACTGCTTCCTTGGTTACTGCACCCATTGATTCACATCAGAGCAGCTGAAGAAGATGGAAGCCAATGCGTTTTGCTTTAAGACTTCAGTATCTCTGCTTTGTTAGTCACCGTAATAAATATTAATGACATATATAACACATTCTTTCACCTTGGGAGGAAAAAAAAATATGACTATATGAAGAACATAATCTCCTTATGTGAAGAGCAGTGAATCCGTATCTCAAAAGTGCAACTTGGAGTTCTCTCCGAGAGACTTCTTATGGGGCATTTAAGATTCCTGGATAGTTTGAGGGGATGGATAGCACCAAGCCCGTTCATAGCCAGCTGCCTTGCTACAACATGCTTGCCTCTTTTACTTCTGGCCCAGGTTTTAAGGTCTCCTCCCAGTTCTCTTGGTACTTGTAGCTGAGACAATGATAACATTTAGGGGAGCCTGGTCCTCCAGGGAGGCCATCCTGCCAACATTTAGGAGTGGTCTGTTACAAGTGGCTCGCAGATGTAATGTGAGTCAATAATGCGATGCTACAGACTTTTTAAAGTTATTAGAAAGGATAGAGAGCCATTGTTCACTACAATCAGGTTACTGTGTGTTAGTCAAAAAAACATTATAATGGTCTTTGGCTGTAGAATGGAAGGTTTTGGTTAAATGTCAGACAAGCAATGTAAGTTTACTAGCGGAATGGGTTTTTAATACTTTTACTGGAAGTCTAAAGGTGGCTAGAGAAACATCTTTCAGTGGTGGTTGAGGCGTAATTATATTTGCCTCAGCAGAGAGGAAGATAATGTTGTGACCTCAGCTGAAATCCTGAGGTGGGGCTGAAGAAATGGAACTAGGCAAAGGACGGTTGCTTTGCTCAGCTCCCATTAAGTTCCATGCAGAAGAAGAAAAAGAGTTTGGATTTGATATCCCACTTTATCACTACCCGAAGGAGTCTCAAAGTGGCTAATATTCTCCTTTCCCTTCCTCCCCCACAACAAATGCAGGTGGTGGGATCCAAAAGTAGACCCCTCTGCAATCTACTTTGGACAGGTGGACTGAGCCACCCACCTGTCAGTCATCTGTGTAGGCAGTCCACACATTTTAAAGCCCTAATTTTCCAGAGTTCTAAAACGTGTGGAGAGCCTACATGAATTAAGGAGCTCCCCACTACAGACCACCACCCTCCAACTCAGAGAATGTGATGGAGGAGACCAAAAGGAGAGTGCTAATTTCTGCTTTCTCTATAATCAAGTAGACAAAGAAACACCCAAGGAAGACTTCTGGGATTGGTCTCTGTGTGTGTGTTTTCTTTAATAAGTAGCAGGTGTGGAGGAAGGGATTGCCAGTTGCAACCGTAAAGTGGGAAAATAGTGCTGTAAGCCTTTGTCCCTGACATGGTTCTGATCCAGACGACCTTTACAACCCACAGCTCCTATTTGCCATGGAATGAAAGCAGCTTTCCTCCTGGGCCAAATAGCAGCTGCAGAGGCTTAAAACTCCTTCTTCCATGTTGTGGTCTCCAGTCAAGATCAGGTACATATGTAGGCTACATCTATTTGGAAAAGGGGGGCGGGAGAGAACAAAAACCAATAATGTAATTAGTGTCACATCTTGTTTGGCCCTTAGAGAAGAGCAGGTGCTCTAGCCCTATGATGATGCTAGAGACAATCATACGGCTGTCTCAGTATACCATGGGGTCAACACATGTGGCAAGTCATTTTCTTGTTTTTGCTATAGAAGTTTTATGTATTTTTCAGTTATAAAAGTATTTCATAACCTAACAGGGTGGTTTGGGAATGATTTGATTGCAGACAGGATTCAAGTTACCCTTTTGCCATGGATGGATCATTCCTGGTGAGGTTTGGATTATTGGTAGCAATTCCCCCCTTCGGGGATGTGGGACTGTTTGGGATGGTGTGACCCTCAAAGACTTACTGAAACATTGAAATCCCCGCACGCTTTGGGAGAGCTTTTGAGTGGCGTGGTTGGTGCTCCTTTCAACACTCCAGTCTTGCTGTGGAATGCTGAGGTGGAGAACGCAAGTGAAATGGTTTCTCTTGAGCTTCCCACCCCAGCACCATAGTATTCAACAAGCCACCTGGTTTGTGAGGAGCTCCAAGTGATGAAGCAGGATAGAAGACAGCTGGAGTGCAGGTGGTGCAAAATTGGCACCAGATGTAGCCAGACGCAGGTAAGAGTCCGTAATTGTGCCTACCATGTGCCTACCGAGTTTACCGGTACTTTTCTGTCATTACTGCATCAGCAAGGAGCTGTTTAGCTGCCTGTGGTTTTTTTTTTAAAAAAATAACAATATGTGGTGTGTTTTTTAAATGGATAGTGTAATTTGTGCGTTTGGACCCACCATGCTGAAAGTTGGGTGAAGTCATGGCAAAATCACGTTTTGGTCCACCATCTTGTTTCAAAATAGTGGTCAGAGTCCAAACATCAACAAAGAGCACAGCGCCCACTTTGGGAGCCCTCAAGATGGATTTGGCAATGATATCTTTAGAGCCGTCCAAACATATAGAGAACAAACAAACAAATGGACAGACAGACAGGCATGCCACTTTCTAAAATATATGTTATTCTATATGGTAATTTTTATTTTTATTTCTGGAAAACATTTATATATTGTTTTTTATGCCCTGTGATAGTCAGATGAAGGGCCGCCTTGAAATAAAACAAATTTATTTATTTATTTATTCACTGTATTTTATCTTTGTGAAAGAACATGTACTGTGGTTAATTTTGTTTTGAAAACCATTTCCCCCCTATAATGAATGCTCATGAATAAAGGCACTGGCTTAAATAGACAGTTGGGCCAGCTTCCCATTGAAATAGTAAATTTCCTCACAGTTAGACTCCTCTTTTGAACTATGGTTGAAGGAAATGAATTGCACTTTTGTTGGACTTTTAGTCTCAGGGGAGATTTGAAGGAGGACATTATTAGAAGTTGGATATTTTGTATGAACCGCATTCTTTTTCGCTCACATATTATCATATTTCTTTCTTGTGATATTATCTTATTAATATTGTATTGAAACTTCAACATTTATTGGCTTGGGCTGCACTTTTTGGTTTTTGTAGCAAGAGTATTTTTATTTTTTGTTATTCTGTTTTCTGGTGCTCACAACCAGCAGATTGTCACCTTGGTGGCAATGTGGAAGAGGGCCTTCTTGGTTACAGTGCCCACCCTCTAGTATGCATTCCCTCATGAGAAGGGACAACCTTTAGAAATGCATATGTTTTCCCAAGCTTTCCTGAACCCTGACTCTTATTTTTAGTTCTGTTTTATGATACGTTTAGTTATATGTGTGATATATAAGTTTTTTCTGTTTCTACTTAGTTTACAGGAAATGTTTTTAAATGTTATTGTTCCTTTTTCTATCACAGTTTTCTTGTTGTAAACCACTTAATAGGTTTTTTTTTTTAAAAAAAATTAAATTAAGCGGCATAAAAATTAAATAAATAAATTATGGTATTGCCTTGTTGGTATTTTGTGCCTTCCATTAATGATCACCCTTTTTCCTCATTCTAGTTTCAGGGCTTGTCCACACTTCCACTTTTCCTCCAGGAAAACTTGCTTTGTCACTGAATCAGAGTACAAACGCCAGTCATTTCCCCCCCCCCCCTGCAGATAGAGGTTTGTTCTGCTTCAGCAGTAAACAGCAGATTTCCTCAGGAAAGCGGCAGGAGGACAAACAAAAAAAAAAGGCCCAGACCTGTGCTTTTTCGGCGCAGGACAAGTGTGGAACACCCTCAGTTGTGTTACATTTACTGTTTATCTGATAGTTGCCTTTCACGGCTGCTCTCTGCTCCATTTTCCCAGCGCAAGAACACAGTTTATACAGCTCAAGTTGACTTTAACACTGGCATATTGGGCCAGCTCACAGAACAACAAAGTGCTGAATATACTGGCGAAATGCAAGTTGTGCCATTACTGCACTTGGGAATGATTAAAATGTTGCATCTGTTACTTTGGTCTTGTCGAAATCAGAATGCTTGAAAAATGATTACTGTATGGATGTTCTCAGTCACAGGGAAGGTCATGAGAGGATCAGCTGGCAGGAGTATGCCAATCTAAAATATTATCATATGTCAGTTTCAAAAATTACATTTAGCATCCCAAAGAGGAAGTTCCCACCCTAGCAGTTTCTGTGTATATATGAACTTATTCATTTTTGACTTTGGGTGTGCCAAGAATCTAGGCTATTATAGTGTGATTGTACAATATCGTGCATTAACACACAGCTATATTTTTGCTAGGTTCTCTATCGTATTGAGAATGCAAGCGCAGATCTGCATTTGTTCAGTGCCGAGTAGGGTATGGAATCTGAAATGAATCTTTTGTAAGATCCCAGGCTTTCTGACTTTTCTTGCTATAATTTTGTTAGTTTACTTCAGTGATGTATCCTTCTTTGGGTTTTGCTGAAAATGCAACATCCAAGCAAAATGTATTCACCATAGTAAAGACTCTTATTGATGAATACTCAGTGTTGAATAAATGAATAATGGACTGCTTGAAGGAAATCCTTGGATTATAGGTTCATGGGATATAGAGAAAGTCCTGATCAAACCAGCCTATAAAGCCAGAAATTGCAGTATTTTGGAGTATACTTTATTCACAGAATATTTCATGTTACATTTGAAGGAATATATATATACTTATAAATAATCCACAGGGATAACCCTAAGATAACCTTTTTTAAAAGACTCTAAAATACAGTATCACTGTAACACAGTTCATTTCAAGCAATTTTTGAACAACAAAAATGACTGTGTTACAACGTTTGAGTTCAAATGTTCAGGAGTGGAATTGACTGTAATGGTATATCGTGTGTGTGTGTGTGTGTGTGTGTGTGTCGGGGATCGAAGTTTGTGGTAAAGTTGGAACCCCAGTGCCAAAGCACAACATATAATTGGGCTTAATTTTTTCCATATGTATCAACAAAAACAGCCCTTTCTGCCATGAGAGATGAAAGCTTCCCTTTTTGTCATATTTTTATGTTGTATATAATTCCAAGCTCTTTACAGTTTTGCAGGCTCCCTACCAAAACATGCCAGAATGCAGGGGAGATGAGCTGTCATTCTTGACCAGAGCTTGTATTTCTAATACAAGAACTCTGTACTACAGACGAATGCAAAGAGGGCCAATTCCTCTTTGTTACTGCAAAACATCCAATTTGAAATGAAACAATCCCTCTGTTCATTGTTTGAGCCAATTAACTAAGCATTACCTTACAGAAGCCGTCACAATGTATTCAGGCATTATATAGCCTGCTTTTTAGTCAATTGGATTCTTAAAGTGGGCTACCTTTACAAAATTAATAATATAAATAAAATCATAAAACCTGCAGGAGGGCAGGATGAAACCAAGAGCTGGCAGTGAAACAAATAATAAAACAGAACTAACCATAGCAAGCCTGCCTGGCATGGAAGGCCAGCTGGCCATTGCAAAGAAGCAGGCTCCTGAATCTGCCTCATAGTTGTAGGAAGCAGGCCAAAGCTTAGGGGCTGCCACAAGTATTGTGCTTTTTCCCACCACCACTGCCAATTCAGCAGGCTATTTAAATAGATTTGAGGAAGGCCGAGGTACCCGGTATTTAAAGACTTTAACTTGTTCGATCAACTGATTATCCATATACTATCTATGGGCCCTATAGTTTCTTGAAAACACAATGACTTTATTTTTCTTGTAATTCACAGCCAGCTGTTCTCTTTGGCAATATCCTAAGAATGCCCTCATCAATCTTTTTAGGCCCACTTTTGTTTGGGATAGAAGTACCACATCATCTGCATATAGTAATATGGAGATGGCTTTTGTGGCCAGTTTAGGGGCATGATACTCTGGGGATGTTAAACTCTGGACAATATCATTTACAGTGGTGCCTCGCAAGACGAAATTAATTCGTTCTGCGAGTCGTTTCGTATTGCGAAAAATTCGTCTTGCGAAGCACAACCATAGGAATGCATAGGAATGCATAGGAATTTAATTCCCATAGGAATGCATTGAAATTTTCGTCTTGCGAGGCAAGCCCATAGGGAAATTCGTCTTGCGAGTCACCCTTTCGTTAGCGAATGCCTTTCGTCTAGCGAGTTTTTCGTTGTGCGAGGCATTCGTCTTGCGAGGTACCACTGTATATATGAATTAAACAGTGTGGGAGCTAGGATACAACCTTGCTTAACTCCCTTTGTGGTTGTACGGATCCTGTGAGCTGCCCATTTGTAGAGCAACACACTTTCAGCACAGTGTTTTATATGAAAATTTAATCAAGAACTACAATCTTCTTTTATCTATACTTGAAGAGTTCAACTTATCCCACACTCATACTTGAGAGATTGAATTGAATGCAGCTTTCAGATTATTGATGTAAACCTCTGGAATGTATTTTGCATAGTTAAGTTTTTACCTCTATCTTCAGTACATTGTATTTTATTTTATTTTATTTTATTTTATTTTATTGCTATGGCTAGTGACTGATGCAAATAAAGATTCTTCTGATTCTGATTCTAGATTTGAGAAAGCTTAAAATGCACTTATGTATGCTGGTTAATGCAGAAACAGGGTGAAAACATATCAGCACATACATACTGCGCTAAAGGACATCCCATGTGGTGTAGAGAGCTGCTTGTGGCTGCAGCTTTCCATTACTACATCTCTAGCCAACTTGCAGGCCTATGCCTCCTTCTCTACCCACAGAAGAGTGTGCATGCATGTTCAAATATTTTTGAGCATGATCTGAAACGTGTGCCTTTTTGAGATAAATAAAGGCAATATATGGCCATGAACTGCAAGGCAAATTAGATTACAGTCAGATTGTATGCTGCATAAGTGTGTTTTTAAAAATAAAAACCAATCTCTTTCACATTCATGATAATATTACTTAGAACTATCTATGGGCCCAATTCATAAGATACTTAGAATGGTAGACATGTGGCTACATTTGCCTTAGTTGTGTATGCATATCTCTCCAATTTATTGTGTTTTTTTGTTTCTAAGAAAAGAACACTCACAAACATACATATTGACTTGATTACCAAGGTCTTAAAGTGACCGACATGTTGTTCAAAACGAATAACAAACAGCAGATGTTTGCCAAGTTCTCAATAGCAGTAAAAAAAAACCTAATGCTTAGTAACACTTGTTAGAGAGTTTGTTTGTTAGATAGAATAAGCAATAGCAACACGACTAAAATTAAGGGGGGGAAATAGTATGCTTGTGTATATTTGTGATTGTGTGTATGAATATGTGTGTGTTAATGTAATGTATATAATGTAATATACATATGCATATAAGTGTGTGTGATGCTTTGTATAGCAAAATATTAACTTTAGGAAATTATGTGACATAAAAAAGCGATGATTCTCCCTCAGGATAGTGCCCACTTTGAGGTGGGAGAAATTCCAGAAATCCCCAACTCACTATTCCTATCCGGCTGTGACTGCTATAAAATGGCCTTATGCCTGGTTTCAACGGATGATGTTTAGATTTTGTTGTTACTTTGGTTGGCTGCCAAATGGAGCTGGAAAGGAATGTTACCTCACTCCCAGATTGCTAGGACAGGGTTGGGGATCTTAGCCTTCCTCATAACTAGCTTTTGAGGCACAGATTCGAGGGGGTTGTGCAACCATCAGTTCACTGCAAAGACTGGTTGTCAGCCGTTGTGCCCAGGTTGCAGGGCTACAGGAGCTATTTTCATAGCCGAGGTCATTTTTCCCAGAGTTACCCAGAGGTCGGTCTGGGCAATACATGCCACACTGTGCTTGTACATTTATTTAAAGCATTTTTATTCCATCTTCATCTCAAAAGGCTGTCAGGAACAATGAATGACAGTTGTGTCTCTCCTTTTCTTCAATCTCCTACCCGGTTCCCTTCATTGTAAGCGCAAAAATGTCGCCTACACACTCACACACGCTTTCACACACACAGAGCACTATGTACCTTACCCAGAACTTAGATTAAAAAGTTATTTATGGTTCCTAAGCAGATGGGGTGGACTGCTCCAATAAGGCACAGGTATGAATGAAGCATGTAGTACTTCGAAGTGTACCCCCCCTCTCTGTATGTGTGTGTGTGTGTGTGTGTGTGTGTGTGTTCCCAAAATATTCCCAGAGCCTGTTTGTATGCTTGAAGAAACACAAAGTGAGCATGCTCATTTCTAGGAATTGGGCTTTACGGAATATTTATCTTATTTTTTAAGCTGTTTTAATTGATGTATTACATTTGTCTGGTTTCTTCCTAAGTTGGTAAATGAAGAAAAATATGAACATGATACCAGATATGGTCTCAGATTGTACAGCGGTGCAACACAAAGTATTTTCAGGAATTCGTGCTTCTGTTTTTTGTCGTCCCCCCCCCCATAAGCTTTGAAAAATGGCAGTGTTTCAAGCTGGTGAATGCTGTTGAGGGTAATGGTGCTATGATAATTATGCTATCCGCCATCTGTCTGCCTTTCTCCCTGAACTGAGACAGGGTAGTTGTGCTCTCTTCAAAGGCTCTGCTTGAGGCCTGTCAGTTGGCAAGACAGAAATGGGCGCAGAGCAATAGGCTACACCCCATTCTGAAGGCTCTCGATATACATTTCCTTCATCAGTTATATACTTAGCCCATTTCATCATTGACCATGTAATAACAAGACTAGACCGGTGCTTGGTGTTCTCGTTGACAGAATAGTCAAATCTTTCCCCTTTGTGGTACAGTGTCAAAAATAGTTCTTGAGGCATCTTAACCAGATGCTAAAAAGCAGGATTTATTCCACAAGGGCACACTGATTATCCTTTGGCAGGATTCTTTTTAGTTCATGAAATTTTGCAAGGAACAGTAAGAATTTTCCCTGGTATGAAACTTTTCAAGACATGCAATTTATGCAGTATCAATGCTCTCACTTGTGACGTGAGATTCCTGCATTGCAGGGGATTGGACTTGATGACCCTTGGGGTCACCTTCCAACTCCACAATCCTATGAATCTATGATTCTATGACTTATTGTGGTGCAGAGAGCTGACACATATATTTTTTGCCCATACTGGTTTCAATATAATTATCAAAAGGTTGCATGAATTTTACACATCTCTGTCATATCCACAGTGTACTTCCATAATTCCATTTGCAAACTTTTGTGGAAGGCAACATTGACTACTTCTTCTTCTTCTTCTTCTTCTTCTTCTTCAAAAAGAAAGACTCCATAGAGATTAGAGTTAGCACATTTTCTGGTTTTATCTGTCAAGAATGAGTCTTGAGGGTGATTTTTTAAAAATGGATCACCTCCTGTGTTCTAAGGATGATTGTTGAAATGCATACTTTGTCAAAAGTATATATTATTTTCCAGTATTGTTCATCAGTAGCCCTACCAAAGCTTCCCCCTTGGGAGGGGACCTACAGAGAACTAGATGACCCTTGGGGTCTCTTCCAACTCTACAATTCTGTGATTCTATGAGGAGTAAGAAGGCTTGTCTGCTCCATCCTGGGCCCTGCCTGGTCTGCTCTCCCATTGAAAAAAACATATAAACATAATAGGCCGTATGGTAACAATTGCAAAGTTATTTACTAGAAACTTTGTGATATATTAAAATATTAAAAAGTAGCTTTTCCGTTGATCTAATTCTAATTAGAAAAGAATGTACTACGGCACTGACAAAATAGGATTTGTATTTTGTACATACTGGACTTGGTGATCAACTGAAAAGCTACTTTTTAATATATTATGTCACAAAGTTGATTTCAACATTATGAGAAGCTGTATCTAATTTTTGAGAAGTGGTTTCTAGTAAATAACTTTGCAATTGTTACTATACGGCCTATTACGTATATGTGTTTTTTCAATTGGATTTCCGTAATATAGGCATTCTGGTGGTTTTGGTCTGCTCTGCCAGCCAGCAAAGCTGTATGTGTCAGTTTGCTTGTCCTGTATGATGCCTGCCTGCAGGTAAGATAGTGTGCTGGTTGCAGTGTGGAGCTTTGTTTGATTGCTGGCTGGGTGGATATAGTTGGTGTGTGAGTGTGGTCCAGGGCCTGCCTTACTAGAAGAGGTCCTGCCACAGAGAGTGGGGACATCCTGGAAGGGAAATGCACTAAAGATGACCACATCTTCGGGAAGCCACAGTGCCTTGGGTGACCCAGTGTGAGAGCCTGGTTGAGATGAAGTTTGGTTTGGTGGGGTTCTCTCTGAGTGACAGACTGGGGGAGCACAATAGTTATGGACTTATCATCTTCCTCCTGAGAATGTGGAGTGTGCCAACCAAACACTGGTTAGGGTACATAATCATGCCTATCATGTGCAGTGTGGACTGCAAGAAAGGCTTATTTTGCTGCTTGCATCCTCTAATACAGGGGCGGCCAACTCCCAAGAGACTGTGATCTACTCACAGAGTTAAAAACTGGCAGTGTGGTCTAAAGTAGTTGAGCTTTTTTAGGAAGGAGAAAGGCCCATTTTGGGGGCGTTGGGGTTAAATTAATGTTGTTGAGTTTTTTCAGGGAGGAGGTGAAATGTTGAGCTTTTTTAAGGGGAACCGCAGTTGTTCAGCTTCTTTGGGGGGGCAATGATCTACCAGTGATCTACCTTAGACGTCCAGTGATCTACCGGTAGATCACGATCTGCCTGTTGGACATGCCTGCTCTAATACACGGGTAGGCAAACTAAAGCCTGGGGGCCAGATCTGGCCCAATCGCCTTCTAAATCTGGCCCACGGACGGTCCTGGAATTAGCCTGTTGTTACAAGAGTAGAATGTGTCCTTTTATTTAAAATGCATCGCTGGGTTATTTGTGGGGCATAGGAATTCGTTCATCCCCCCCCCCCAAAAAAAAATATAGTCCGGCCCCTCACAAGGTCTGAGGGACAGACTCAGCTCCATCTGAAGCACCCAGTGCCACTATCGAGGACATGTTGCTGGATCAGTTTCAGCTAAGCAGTCAACTGATGTGGACATGGCACTGGTAGCAATATGTTTGATCACATGGCCTCTTGATCACTGTCCCTCCTGGTTTATGAAATCTTGCCAAAGGGGGTTGATTGGTTGGGTCCAAGCTTCATTGTTTGAGGGGATGGTCTCTGCTGCCTTGAAAGATGCATTGGTGCGGCGCCTCATAAATAAACTGGCTCTGGGCCCCTTAGACTGGCACAACCATCAACCCTATGATTTATAAAATGTTTGCCATTTATTTGTGATCACACTCACCCTTTTACAATCAAGCAGTGTATCAATTTGCAAGTTGGAGGGCTAGTAACCCTTCAAAAAGTAATTTTTTGGGAGGATTTAAACATACCACAAGAAATTACAAAGCAGAAGGGAATCTTCTAAATGTTTTTCTTGATTTGCTTGTCCTTGCAGAAATTTGCTGATATAATAGTAACAAAAATAAATTATATGCCCTCTTCTTTAGTTAAGCCACTGTACACTACTATGGGTGGTATTCAACTAAGGTTTACTCATAGTAGACCCATTAAAATTAATAAACATGACAGGTTTACTCATAGTAGACCCATTAAAATTAATAAACATGACAAAGACTGGGTCATTCATTTCAGTAGGTCTATTCTGTGTCAAACTTGGCTGAATACCACCCATGTTTAAATACTGGATGCTGCAAAGGCATGCATTCTTCTGAAATTTGATGAAACTGCACAGATGCTTAAGATGAAACACAAAATTACATTTCACTCCTTACAATAGTATAAGGAAGAAAAATGTAAATACCATTTAAACTTCAGAGGACTGCTATCTAAAGTTCATTAGGTCAGTTTGACTTCTATATTCTGTTGTTGTTGTTGTTTAGTCGTTCAGTCGTGTCCGACTCTTCGTGACCCCATGGACCAGAGCACGCCAGGCACCCCTATCCCTATATTCTACTTGGGACTTTTTGTTGCTAATACAAACATAACAATAGAAATATGCATGATCATCAAGCTGAACAGAATGCGATACAATACTCTGCCTAAGCATTAAAAGGATGAAACCAGTGCTTTATTTTCTTTAAAAAAATGTTTCGGGGTACGTACTCTCATTTTGACTCCAGAAAATAACCATTTTGTAGTTCAAATCAGGGGAAATAAATACAGTAAATGGACAAAAGTACATAGATTCACAAAGTGTTTAGGGCAAGCATGGCCAATATTGGTCCTTCAGATGTTCTGGAACTACAACTCCCATCATCCCTAGCTAACCACACCAGTGGTCAGGGATGATGGGAATTGAAGTCCCAAAACATCTGGAGGGCCAAGTTTGGCCATGCCTGGTTTAGGGGTATGCGTACTCCTGCGTCCCCCCAGAAAAAAGCACTGGATGAAACTACATCCTTGAAGCATTAGTTACAAATGAAGCCTTTATAAATGGCAGATAAGATAGACAAAAATCTTGAATCCATTGGGTTTGGTGGTCTAACTGTTAGGTTGCTCAAAGCTGTCACACCCAGTGTGTTTTAGTGAAGTGCACCGTTAAACTATCAGGTCAGGATCTAAGGAGCTACTCAGTCTCAGGAAAGAGTGTTGCACTAGTCTGATGGAATTTCTAACCTTATCAAACTTCTAAAAAACAAGATATTCTAATATAAGCTAGTTCAAGGCAGGTATGTCGGTTTATTGTTTGCAGGAATATGCAAATCACATGGGGGCAATGAGCCACATGTTTAAATAGGCAGACATTCAGGAAGTCTGATCAAATGGTATTAATCACAGGGAAAGGGAAAGAGCAAAATAACAATAACATTCCCTGTCATTCCACTCTGACTGATGAGCCTGTGTTTCTTCCTAATATATCCTGTCTTTCTACAAATGTTCTGCCAGCCACAAAGGCACATAAAAGTGAAAGACATGCCAGATTATAGAAGAGACAGAACATACCAGGGCGTCAGCCCTAAGACAATATAGTGTGTAGACCACGGCATCAATAACATCTGTGTTCAGCTTCTAAAATTGCAGCTAAGTAGAACATTTTGTACCATGTCCACAAGCACCATTTACTCCTTGTTTTACGTTTGAGTGACAAATTAACCTGCCAGACAATGGAAGTATTTCAACAGACTATGTCTTATTCCAAAACATCAAAGCTTTTTAAGGGGCATATTTTTTCTTGATTTCATAGCCACAGTGCTGGTACGGTAGATCCTTCCCCACCTCTTCCTGCATACAGACGTACTGGTGAACTCTACAAAACCTGGATGTTTGGACTGGATTTTAGGAACCTGCTTTTCGTAGATGCATTTGGGTGCTGTTGTGGGTGCAGTCTCAACCTGAGACAGGGTCTTGGAATCCCCTCCTTATGGGACATGCTGAATGCATAGCACAGTTCAGAGTCCAAAGACTGATGCAGTGTTGAATGGAATCTTCTCAGCTGTCCTCACTGTCTCTGCTTTGTCATTAATGTGATTTTTTACAAGTCTAGTTCTCTATATGGCTTATCAGACAGGATGCAAACTTGTAGAAACAGACTGTAGCCAAGACAAAAGCCAGTCATTCTTTTTTAAAAATAAAAATAAAAATCAAGATCCTTTCCCCCTGTGTAATTAGCATACAGAAAAACACCAAAGCAAATCATAACCAGGTTTTTAAAAATGATTTCCCACATTAGACCATATTAAAGATGATCTCATATCCTATAGTTTATTGGATCAGTTTAAACACCTTTGATCAGCACCCAGCCACAAACAGGGATTTTAGTGTCAGAAGCAACACTGGTGTGATGGTTTTGTGAAATATCCTTCACAAAGGCCATCAGTGTTTGCCCAGTAGTTCCTGCCACAACAAGTCAATTACCTGTGGTTGAGCTAATTTCGGAATACATTTAGTCTCTCTTCCCACAGAGTGTAAAAAAATAAAAATATTCTACATGATAGGGCTGGAACAGCAGGGTGGTTTAAGATTAGGGAAGATAAAGAATAATGCAGAAAGAAAGTGGGCATAGTATAATCTCTTCTGCAGGAATGTAAATAATGATAATCAGGTACGCCCCCAATCCAAAATGAAACCATTATTCTAAAATTTCACTAACAGCTCTCTTTACTGCTAGTTCTCATTTTCTATCATGAAAACCCTTTATTTTTCTGTTTCTCGATCCACAGATCTCTCTGCAGTCCATCCCTGTTACCTACCTCTGCATCTGATAGCCTTCTCTCTGTATCACCATAGATCTCTCTACAACTGCATGACTTTTTTCCTTCTCTTGTTTCTCCCTCCAGTCTTCCATCATTTCTGATTCTGCCTCCCCCTTACTTGTACTCTTCGTTTCTGAGTTCACTAATATTAGCACACAAGACTCTCACTCTTCCAGCAGTTCACTCACTCAGGTAGACTAGGGCGCAGGAAGAGTAGATTAAGTGAAGATAGCAATTCTTCCCCACCCACTTTTGGTATTCCAGCAAAAGTGGAAAGGGGCCGTAAATAGTGGGAATTTGGAATTCTCTTAGGTGGATACAGGCCCATGGGCTTTCTTCATAGAATCATAGAGTTGGGGCCACAAGTCATCTAGTCCAACCCCCTTTTCGCCCAATGAGGGCTTGAACCCACAGCCCTGAGAGTCTCATGCTCTACTGAGCTATCCCAGCTCTAAAGCCATCTCAGGGTTTTGTGTTCTATGAAACATTGTGGGTACCTCAATAGTTCTTGTGGAGTTTTGACAGCCACGTTGCAATGGATCCACTAAAACAGTCAATCATATTTTTCTTTTAACCCTACCTCGTCTAAACATGTCCAGAATACCATTCTTACAGTTCCTTTTATTTACCTCAAACACCAGTATTCAAGAGCATATATCCTGAGGCAGGTCCTTCTCCCATATCTCAACTTCTGGGAAGACCATTAGATCACATTTGAAAAAAGTAAACAGCTGAAATTAGGTTACTTTATTAAAAATCTTTTGCTATGTGCTAAGGCACTCCTGAGTTGCTCCTTACAGTGTGCCACCTTGAGAAGGCAATTCTTTCCCTTTTTGCTCGGTTCATGTTTTCCACCTTTGGTTTTTGCCAGATTCTTGACTTCTACACATTCTGTGACACTGAATTCCCTGCTCCCAGTAAGTGTTGTGTGAAAAATTGTTTCCTTTGATCAGATTTGAATTTGCTACCTTGTAGATTTATTGAAAAACCCCACTGTTGCCAGTTGCATAACACAGGAATGCCTGTTCTCTGTATTTTGTCATATTTATGCCTTTCGCTATACACATTTTTAAGGGGGGGGAGGAGGCAGAGTATGCTATAGGAGGAAAAGAGCATTCTCTGTTTTTGAGAAGGATTTTAGGTACAGTTATATCTTGTGTTAGCCATTTGTATTTACATTTTTTTCCACTTGAAGGGGAAACCAGGAAGCGAAGAATCTGCAATTTTTTAAAGCACACAGAGTAAGATAATTGAAGCATTGAAGGGTTGGGTGATGGGCGAAGACCGATGTGGATGTTTATCCAAATATGCTTCACCAAGCTGAAAATGTTAATAGCACTCTGGGTTTCTATAGCACCTTTCATCTGAAGACCCAAAGCACTTTAAAGAAATTAATTTAATTAAGTTCTGTTGCACTCTCATGAGCTAAGTAATGTTTAAACAAGGATTACTTCAACCAGCATTGAAATTTAGCCACCCTTAGGGGAGAATGTGGTAACTATTCAGCAAGTGCATAGCAACCCTGCACAACAGTTTCAGGAGATAAAGCAAAGAAGAATCTGTATCCAATCGAAACTACAGGGGGGAAACTAGGTGTGTAGCCTAAATTACCATTCCAGGAATTTGCCCAGGACAATAAGGGCAGTGCTTCTCTCCAACTGCCATTGAACCTTCCCAATTAAATGGACAGAGTGAAGGACTTTGAATGCTACAAAAGATGTCCGTCCATCCCGCTGTGATGATCTTTAATGTATAACTCCTATGCTCACTTACGGTACATTGCTAGCCAAATTGAGGTATTACTGGGAAATTTCTGTGCGCCTTGTTGGAATTGAGACCAGATGACTTCTGCTGTATTATTTAAGTTTTTAAGAGGCTTCCTCACAACTTTATTTAGGGCGAACTCTTTACTGAAGATTTTAGCTCAAACAGCAAAGCCCTTCTGGGTATTTCTGAACTCCATGAAAATGAAAGCAGGTCTCGTCACAAATCTTTTCCATTCATGGTGGCAATTTTCACTGGTCTTCACTTGATCACTGTACTTCGCTGGCTTTATGGAGATGTTTCTTAAAGGGAGATGGTTGCTTAGGATACCAAGGCTTCTGTGGCTACGGTTATAAGACAATTCATCAACATAATTGATACGATAGCCCACCCCATTGTGAAATAACAATAGATTAAAACATGCAAGAAAAACCTAATTTCAGCATGAAATATACACCAAATGGTTTGGCTACAATCATACAAACATTAAATTTGGCTCTTGAAGCCCAAATAGAAAAGTCTAACATATTTTCAGAGTTGTTTGGATGTCCATCCCACTTCAGGCTTGCTTCTCGGTGTGAATTTTGGAATGCCCCCCCCCCAACTGTGCATCCTATTTTCCTGCCATATAAAAGTGGTGTTCAAAGGTTCTGGGGGCCGATAGTTCCTCATCTAGATTTCTTGAGAGATTTGCTGCTCTAGGGTATATGCAATCCCATCCTGCCTTTGATATGCCGTCCTCTGGTTTGGGACAAGAGCTGGTGCTTCCAGCTGTGTTGTCTACTGTAATAAACAAAATCTGCTCTTATTCCATTTAGCAACATTTGGTGCTTTAATATGGCTGATGGAGCCTCAGTATGAGAAATGTTTGACAGCCCTGGTCCCAGACTTCTTGTTTTTAAAAGTGTGCTGCAGTGTGATTTACTTTTGAAACTACCAGTGCATTATTTGAAGACTAATATTAATATTCTAGAGCATTCTATACACTGGACAGATCATTTGGAAAGAGGACTTTTTTGTCATTATGATTATTACCATTAGTGAAATGTACTGAATGGAGTGAGCTCCCCTTAATATTCTGTAAACATAGAAGTTTAAATTGCTGTTTCCATCCAGCAGTAAATTCCTGCCTACAGCATGCTCTAGTGATAAATTGAAATTCTGCATTTGTCAATTACTTTGTAGGAATTTCCTTCCTTGCAAATGCCCTTCTCTAATTTTTTCCACCATGGTAAGATTTATTGGGAAGCGAGTGGCGCTGTGGTCTAAACAGGAGAGCCAACCTAGCAGTTCGAAAGCACGTCAAAGTGCAAGTAGATAAATAGGTACCGCTCCGGTGGGAAGATAAATGGTGTTTCCGTGCGCTGCTCTGGTTCGCCAGAAGCGGCTTAGTCATGCTGGCCACATGACCCGGAAGCTCTACGCCGGCTCCCTCAGCCTATAGAGCGAGATGAGTGCCGCAACCCCAGAGTCGTCCATGACTAGACCTAACGGTCAGGGTACCTTTACCTTTTAAGATTTATTATCTGGTAAGACTGGACCAAAGTACATGCCCTGTTTCCTTTTCTTTTACTCCTTTCAATGCTGGTACCAATGTCAAGGCTCTGTAGAGCACTAAAACGACCAGTTAGAGCTGATTAACTCCTAGCTCAGCTCATACCATGACACGTTTCCTAAGATTTCTCTTAGGAATGTACCTCTCTGGAAGTTGTTGTCAGGGGATGTCGACTGGTATATTATCCCAGGGGTGGAGAATTGGATCTGGCTGCCAGGTCAGATCCTTATTTCATATGCCCTGCAGGCCACGTTTGACAGGTGGGTAGGGTTGCTCAGCTGTCAATCACCTGACATCACAGTGATGTCAAATGCCTCCTTTTTGTTCATGGTGACAATCAGCTGACGGTCTGGGCTTAGGTGCTTTGTGCACAGAGCTATGAGAGCTTTGGCAATCAACTGATCGCCAGGACCTGCATACTGCTGTGCACAGAGCTTTGCCTACAAGCCCTTTGGCCTTGATGCATCTTTACCTGCCCCCAGCCTGATATGCGGGCTGTGGCTTGGCAAAAATGGTATCCCATGCCATTTTAGGGGGACAAACAAGTCAACTTAGGCCCACAGGATGGAAATTTGCCGCCCCTGTGTCAGCCTCACATGCATCCACCTTGTGAGGTGGGTGAAGCTGAGAGGTGGTGACTTTCCCGAGAGCACCCAGTGAAGACGAAGGCCGAGCATGAATTAGAGCCTGTGGGGACAAGAGAACATATGGCTAGCCAGGGTGCCTAGAGCCCAGTTCCACCTTTTCATGTTTGTCTTTATACTTACTGTTATCCACCCTCCTTTCTTATTAAAGGAGAGAAGTCTGCCAGTAAATCCTAGACTTTTGTTGCTGTGGTAGGTCTCTGGTGCGTTTCTCATTTCTTTGCCAGTGCACATCTTTGTGCATGCCACACAGTGAGCTTGTGGCATTCTGCCTGCGTCTGCTGGCCATTTGCCTTGTTCCTCCACACTGGTCTTGGTCTATCTGGTCCTGGTTCCTGTTGGGCCTTGATTTGGAGCCAGGTGATGCTTCTAGTGACTTGTTTTGGCTTGCTATCCATAGCAGACCTCCACGATTTCTTAATTAGCAGTGAGGCGAACCCGCCTACCTTACACTAAAAATACTGAAACAGAATCTTCAATATGAATCTTGCATGTCAAACACTTTGAGGATATGACTGTAGACAGGCGGTTTTTGTCTTGCAGATTAATGTTTCCCAATGTGCAAGACTACTTCTTGCAGAGGTGGCTGTTAAAAAGAAAACTAAAAGGCTACAGAGTATTGCCTTCCTGAATGGATTGTTGGCCCCTGCCGACCAATACAAATATTTATTCAAGGTTTAATACTGCATATTTTGACCTTTAAAAAGAACACCATTACATCACAGGGGAAACATAGACATTGACATAACATTGCAGTGTTTTTTACTGATCCAAAGAACAGGGGGAGGGGGCTTTCTGGATGTGTGTGTCTTACGTGTTGTTATATGTATGGTGTCAATGGCTCAGGACTGCAATACTTCAAGGACCGCCTCTTTCCATATGACTCTACCCGGAACCTGAGATCATCTTCCGAGACCCTTCTTCATGTGCCACCTCCTCGAGAGGTCCAGAGGGTGGCAACATGAGAACAGGGCCTTCTCTGCAGTGGCTCCCCATCTGTGGAATGCTCTGCCCAGGGTGGTTCACCTGGCACCTTAATTATACACCTTTAGGCACCAGGCAAGAATGTTCCTTTTTAACCAGGCCTTTGGTTGATTTTATTGACACCCTATGCCCTTTTAAAATATGGTGGAGTTTTTTTTGGGGGGAGGGGTGTTATTGAGTTGTGGTTGTTTTTATTTTGATTATGTATTTTGTGGTTTTGTGGTTTGATTTTGTTCTGTGAACCACCCTGAAACTTCAGGTGTGGGGTGGTATAGAAATTCAATAATAATAATAATAATAATAATAATCATCCTGCAGTCAGTAGGGTTGCCGCCTAGCCCTAGAAAAACGGAATTGTCCCCTTTTAGGACAAAAGTGTCCCCTGTCCAGTTGGGACTTAAAACAGGACACCTTCCCCCCTGCAATATTCGAGCTCCTCTTCCTCAAAACTGCCTAGGTAGAGGGTAGGTATGGTGTTGGAAAGACAGCTTACATGTTCAGTAGCTGCGTAAAGAGAGAGTACACCATCTGTGATTTTGTAATAACTGTTACTTTACAACAGCAGCCCTGGGAAGAAGCAAGCCATTACAGAGACAGGCAGCATTCTTGTTAAATAAGAACTCAGCTGACCAGAACTCCCTCTCTGACCGAAATGAAACAGTTTCTTTCAGCCCTTATTAATACTGTCTCGAACAGGCAGCAGGGCACCGTGACTAGATCTAGGAATGTGAACTGGATATTAATGCCAATTAAGGACAGCTATCCAAAAACCTGGAAAGGTGGCCATCTCTTCACTTTTACACAGAACAGCAGTAGCAAGGGCACAACAGTAGTTCCCATTTCACACACCCACACCCCGTTTTCCTTTTAAAGAACTAAAATAGGGTAGCAAGAGGACTTTTTGCATTAATTGAATTATGCTTAATGGTGGCATTCCTCTGTCCTGTCCCAGCCATTCATAGCCATGTGTAATGCAACTGCGTGAGTCAAACTCCCCTGAGATGCTGCACCAGTGAGAATATCCTGGGTGTTCTCTTGCACAAATGTAACATCGTGATTTTTAGCAGTGGTGGCTCATCCTCTTTAAGCCGAGAGCTACATTTATGCATGGTCAACAAAGTGGGGGACACATGTCAAAGTGGGTTTTGTGAAAGTGTGTATAGTGAGAACTGCTATTTTCAAGGCTGCCTTCCAAGTTTTCTTCCCCATCAGCTAGTCCATGCGATTTGAAAAGATTTTTATCATTCATTATTCATTCCAGTTTTAGTTCTTTTTAAGGAGGGCAAATTCTGGAACAGTCAACAATCAAGTTCTTACAAATGTGGAACGGGATTATGTGGCACCTGTAGTAGGGCCAAATATTTGTTTTAAAATGAAAAATGCTAGGGGCATCCTGGCATCACATAGCACCTAGCAGAGATCCACTGGAGCAGTTAGTAGAATAAAATTGAAAACAATATATTGGGGGAGGGGTGTCTTAAGTGGGCTAGTAACAGCCCATGGGCCCCAAGTTAGCCAACCCTGATTTACAGCTTTGCTGTAGTGGATGCAACAATTCTCAATAGCTCCTATCTATCCTTTGGATGTAACAAGATTTGTTTGTACTTAGAAAAATTTGGTACAAATCCAACAAAAAATTCAAATCTGTTTATTTTTCTTTCATTGCAGATAGTGTCTATTTTCAGTCCTGGAAACACAGAAATTCAGCACTGTTTAAATTGCCCAAAGACTCCAGTGTTTTCAGTTCGTTTGAAATTGGACAACACATAATTTAGCCCACTTTAGTAGCTTGAGTAAAGCGAGGTCATGGTAGCATAGAGCCTTTATTATTTCGGGGAAAATTTGAAGTTTATGGGTGAAACAGATCAGAAACCCCTGGACTGAAACTCACCTGCTTTCAATCTGCTTTAATAAACACTGCATTTACAGTACAAATATCTCCAAAAGAAATGCTCTTGTTTCATGTTACATGTAGGTGAAATACTGGATGTGTTTTGCCTTTTCACCTACTGTATTTGTGTACACAGAGAAGTTTTAGCCCAGAAAAATAAAATAAAGGAAATGAATCAATTATATGATGAGGCCATTCTTAGTGTAAAATTAAGCTGTTGGAATATTTTGTCTTCGAAAGCCACCTAATTTTGCCTCTTGTGTTCGTCAAGCTGTACTTCACTTTATCACTGTGGAAACATCCTAAACATTCTTTGTCTTTATGAGTAGCTGGTGAAAATTATTATTTTGTTATTACTCTTACCTTAGATTGAACTAATGCGGCAATTATATATTTGTGCACAAAAATTCATGAGGGGGAGCAAGAGAGGAACACCCTGCAATCCCAGAAATTCTTCCACGCATGTGGAATGAAATGTGTGACTAGCAATCCGTTCAGAGTTGCATCTATTGAAATGGACAGAATAGTAACAGATTCAGACTCTTACATACCTTTTGCAGGCCCTTTTCTGTTACAGTAAGCCCACAACTTAACACACATTTAACTTGGGCACATGCAGCTTTAGATGCATGGCAATTAAAAAAATAATAAAATAAAAAGGGAGTGGGAAGTGGACAGACGTCTGGGGAAAAAACTTTGGCAATCCCACCTACCCTTGAAACCCAATGGGTTTTGACTATACACAATTTTGGCTTTGGCTGTGATCCCCAGGAACATAACCCCTGCGTAAGTTGCATGCTTACCATACTACAGCTTAGTAAATTTTGGCTGTACAAAATCAAGAATGAATTCCTGAAGTTGAGACCATAGATGCAATAAGCTGGACAACCTGAAACAGCAAGTATACCTGTATTTTTCCTCAAAGGCACATTATCCCATAAGCATACTTTGCCCTCGAAAGAGTAAGAAATTGCTCGAGACCCTCAAATAAGCCCCTTCCTTCAGGGTATCCTGAAAATTGTTAACTAAGACTTAAACTATTAGCTCTTTACAAACCTAGACCCTGGGTCATCCTCCTCTTTAGCCTTTTTTCCCTTCTGCAATGCGATGCCTGCCAACAGCTTTGGCTGGTGACCCAGCTGCACCTTTGTCAGGACACAGATAGCCTAACTTCTATTGCCGACGCTCTAGGTTAGATTACTGCAATGCGTTGTGCATGGGGCTGCCTCTGAAGATGGTTCGGAAACTTCAGCTGGCCAGGTTCCTCACCGGGGTAAGATGGTTTGAGCATATTATATTGATCCTGACCCAACTGCACTGGCTTCCAATTAGTTTCTGGGCCCAATTCAAAGTGCTGGTTTTTAACTATAAAGCCTTAAACTGCTCAGGACCACAATACCTTAAGGACCACCTCTCCCCATAAAAACCAGCCCAGGCCGTGAGATCAACCTTTGAGGCCCTTCTTCGTGTGCCTCTTCCATGAGAGGTCCAGAAGGTGGCAACATGAAAACGGGGCCTTTTCTGCAGTGGCTCCCCTGTTTGTGGAATGCTCTCCCCAGGGAGGCTCGCCTGGCACCTTCATTGCATATCATTAGGCGCCAGGCAAAAACATTCCTCTTCTCTCAGGCCTTTGGCTAATTAAAAAAATCTATGGCCTTTTAAACTATGTTGGGGAGAGTTATTGTAATAATAATAATAATAATAATAATAATAATAATAACAACAACAACAATATCATGTAATTACACATTGTAAAACCTGAGGAATTTATCAGGACTTTTATTCAAGGTACCTCATACAAAGCTTGGGACTTGAACCCAGTATTAGAATATGTTAATGTGGGGTACCATCTGCAAGGAATAACACCCCTTCAACTCAGAGTAATTTCAGGAAAGGACCATGTGAGTGAAGAATTACTCTCATGGTGGTACAAGTGAAGCCTCATAGAAGAAAAGAGGCCTTGTGATGAGGTTTGGCTTGTCCCACAAAGAACGAGCTTTGATATTTAGTTGTGATGAAAACATCTAGCAAGCCAGAAGCCAAGGTTAATAAAAGTTTTGGAATTTCAGAGAATGGTTGAAGCCACAGTTGGAATGATTGTTATTGCTGCATTAAATCAGGATCCTCAAAATGCCCGGAGTTACTTTGACTGATTAACTGAAGTGGCCATGAATGAGAAAACTGTGGTGATTTGTCAGAGTGTGGTTTCAAACATACGGTTAGGTGTGGCTGTGGCCAGCACAGGCAGACATTGCTTTGGATGCTGTTGCAGATAGAGAACAGCATTTTTATAAATATATCTGGTATTTTCAGAATCTGGCAGATCTGAGTTTGGTTTGGATATCTCTTATGTGTCTTGGCAGGCATATATATTGCCGTGTCCACAGAGCAAACTTCATTAATGGCTGAAGTAACACCTACTGGTGAGGCCCATTCAATCAGCTACAGGCAGCTATTGACTCACGGCTTCAATTGACTCATATATCACTGAACTTTGTGACCACTTTCTGTTCCCAGCCCCGATGCCAGCGCATGTCAGGATTTGAACACATGCTGACTTTTTAAATTAGCCTTTCGAACAAGGTGGAACACTTCTACTCTGACTTTCAAGCTGATGAGAGATTTCACATTCTGTGTCAGAGATGATCAAAAGCTATTATTCATTTAATGGGCTAATTATATTATTATTTTTCTTTAAAAGTAGCTGCCTCTCTTAAGTTCTTCCTTTGTGTGTGTGTGTGTGTGTATATATATATATATATATACATGTACTTATGTATTGCCTGTGGCAGTTACTGCAGCCAAATGCAGAGCCCAGTTGCTTGCTTCTTCCCCAAACAAGCCTGATGTGAGCCTCTACTGAGGACCATCTCTGCTCCCCAGAAAGGGAGGCCAGCCTTGTCCAGATCCTTCCGTCATCCTTCCAGACACTATTAGGCTCTGCAAACTGTGCACTAAATCCCCATACCCAATTGGAGGCTGCTGATCTGATCAACAGAGGGAACTGTAGCTTGGGACACTGGCATAGCTCTTTATCATCTTCCTTTCCTTGTTATTTTGATCTTTTTTAGTTCATCTTTTCCTCAGCCACTTGTCTCCTTTACTTTTGCCGTCCTCTGTGAGTTGATGCCTTCCTTTAGCTTTACAGGCCAGAAACCAGACAGATATGTACTATTCCTACTGTGATTTAGAGTACGGGTCTTCCACTGGTGGGTTGGGACCCACTAGTAATCTTAGGTGGGTCGCAACAGGAGCACGGCCACCATGCAAATATATGGTAAAAAAATAAATCAAGAAATGGATCCCCAATTGCATGTTTGGGTTGAAAGTGGGCCCTGGATCTGAAAAGGTTGAAGCTGCCTGATTCAGGATGCCAAAAGCCTTGGGCATAGATTATGGATGTTTTTAATTATATTTTGGATTGATTTTATCATTTTGTAGGTCATAAGCCGCCTTGATATTCTTTATGAAAGTGCAGGTTGTAATATTTAAATAAATAAGTATCTCATCAATCCTTAACAATCAATTACAGCCCTGTTACTGTAAATTCTTATTATGCTGAGAAGCAGTTTGCAGAGCCTCAGACAAGTTCGTAGGAGACAATGGGGCAGGCTTTGGCGCAGAAATCTAGGGCCCTACTGAGCAGGAATAGGAGGGCCTTCTAAGACCAGTAAGCCCAGAATCTGAAATGACCTAACTGTATCACTTTTAGCAGAGGGGACAGTTGTGCTCAGGGCTTCCTAATCCCTAGCTCAGTCCTTCCTAATTCCTACGCTACTTACGGTAGCTTCCAGTTGAAGCTGAAGAATATTAAAACCGTCTGCTAATAGTTGACTCTCTCAACTTCCTTTCTAAAATGATATTTTAATATTATTATTGTTTTGTTTTATACAAGACAACAGAGTCTCTAATCGCAGTCACTTCTTGCTGAGAGGAACAACCTATAATACATGAGAACAGCAGCAGGAGGGAGGTCTGGGTCAAATGCTTTGGGGGCTGCTCCCTTTGCTAAGTTTTGATACTATATTTTTCTTTGGGATTGGCCATCGTCAAATCCGTCTCCATAATGCAGCTATGTACATTTCTTCCTGAAATGTCACCTGGAAAGATTCTAGTGGCGCTTTTGGTGTTCTGTGTGAACTTTGTTGTAAAAAGTCTCCTGCAGAGAATGTCTTGAAATGCCTTGTGTAAAACCAGAAGGTCCTCTGAGAACAGTTTGGAGAGCTCAGAAAAGCAGTTCCCAGGGAAAGAAACATTTTAAACAGCACAATGCTGTGTGTAGCCAATATGCGACATGGTTATTTATTGCTTGGTTTCAAGTCTATGTCATCAAGTTTTATACAAAGCTTTTTAAAATATATATATGAAGTAATCAAAACTTTTTCAAAAATGTTTATTAGCTCATTGATAGTAAAAGTGTAAATATATATTTTATTCATCCAGTTATTCATTTATTTTAGGACTCTTGCTGGGTAGCTGCATTATTTACTCAGCTTTGATCAGAACTTAATTAATCCAAAGTGTCCTTTTGCTACTGTTCTTCGCAAGTTGGGGCTCTGGTGTGATAGGTTTATATTTGTTTTTGCTAGAAGGAAATTAAACTTACTGCGCATAAAATTAGGGCGGCATTAAATATCAGTGATTTTCATTTCCTGAAGTGAAAATTAGGGCTGTGTTGAATAAGCCCAGTTTTAGTTTGCTAGTTGAAAGCTGTGCTTTCAGGGGACTTTGGGGGGGGGGGAATCTCAGAAATGTTCTACCACTGAGAATGTTTACCTTCAAGTTGGTTCACAGCTATTGGGTCCAGATATTTTTCTGTTTTCCTTTGCTTAGAAGAGTGTTCCCCAATACGGCATGCAATGACATCTGAGAGGTTCTCTGCTCCTCTCCCACCCTCAAAAGACAAAATGCACTTTCAAGCCAACAATTTAAGTATTTTTCCCGCCTTTGCTTGCTGCTGCTGTCCCCACCACCATCAACGCCCTTGCCTAGTGCTGCTACTGGCCAATAGGGTTGTTTTCTGTTCTGCCCTGTAATTGTGACATGCAGAATAGTTTCCGTTCAGCTATGTTTCATCTTATACCAAAATCCATGTTATTTGCTGTCTGCCATGGCAATATTACGCACTGCAAATTGGGGCGGGGGGCGTAATTAATTACGTATTGTTTATGGATTGAAAGCACCAAAACCAGCAAATACTGATCATACTAGCAGGATTGATTTCTGTTCCAGACATGGGATGAATATGGGGACAAACACCAGCAATTTCTGATCCTGTTCCTGTTTTCATTGGAATTGTCCAACATTCCTACTTGACAGTCACTGAGCCCCTGCTGTTAACTTGCTAGGCAGTGGCGGTGCATTTGGATTTACATGTAATATTTATTGCATTTATATACTGCCCTTCGTCTGAGGATCACAGGGCAGTTTACAGCACAGAAACACAAAAATACGTAACGTAATAGCAAACAAAACACTACCGTCCCCCAATCTGTGAGCATGTCTGCATGGAACTAGTGGAGCAGCAGAGTGAGTGTCCTATTTCTTGCGGCTGGCAAAGCAAGGCCATTTTTATTGTTTTCTTTTTCAGAAGGGGTTGATGGAATCCAGGCAGAATCAAAGGAGGCAAGGAGAGTTCTTCTAGTGTATACCTGTAACCTACATAGCAACAGGTTTTCAAACAGTTAAAGCGGGTCCACAAAAAGCAGCCATAACCTATGTCCAACTCAGTATACACATAATAGGAAAAGGCGCAATAGCCCACCAGAATGCACAGCAGCCCATCAGTTGTTGCAATAGCAAGCCTGTCATTCAGTGCTTTGAATAAAGAAGAATTAGGATTTAGTTTTAAGAAACACAAACTGATATGTGACATAATAATTTTGAATGCCTTTGTGAAAACTGTGTATTCTACTGGGGATGTGTTACGCACACACTTTTCTCACACCTTTATGCCAATTAAAGCATGTTTGTGCTTGGATCGTTTGAGTGAATGAGAATATCAGTTGAAAAGAATTTATGTATATAATTTGCCATTTCACAAAATTTCCAAATTACCAGCTACAATCACTGTTTTCAAATTCACAAGCATCAAGTCTCTTTGTTCAGCCATGCTTTGGGCTTCTGCAATAACCGGGCTTATTTCTCACCAGATCATGTAAACGGATGAAAGTTTTACTGTTCCCAAGCATGCTACGTCTACTAAAGTTTTACAGTTTCCTTTGCCCATTAGAAAACCATACTGCATTTTAAAATGTTACTTTCATCCCTCCTAAGACTTATTTGCAGCCTCATTGGCTTCAACCAATGGTTTTCTAAGCCAATCATCAGATAATTGTCAGAATTACTTTGCAGGGGACTGAGCTCCAGTTTTATAAAATGTGTTCAGGATCAGTCAATCCCTGATAAATCCTTAGTTACTTCAACACAATTAATTGCATGTAAGATACTGAAATTGTGGCATGGGCTTCCTGTTCCTTGAATTGTGGGGCTGATTAATTTTGCTCAAAGATATAGGGCGGCATACCTAAGCCCTGACCCATTTGGCAGTCTTAAATTTAGCTATAAAGGAGTTCATAGTGTAGCAGAGAGCAACCTCCAAGAAAAAAAATACACACACACACAAAAACAAACAAACACACACACACACACACACAAAGAGAGAGATCCTTTTACACTGCAATCCAGAAAACATTTTTTATTTTGCATTTAGATGCCATAATTATTGCCTCATATTTCAATTGAGAAATCTAACGTGTTCATAAATTCAATCATCTGTGCATACTAGGAAAGCTGTGAGAAATAAATACAGCTGTAAAAAGCTGTTGAAGTAACTGCAATTTAGCACTGAATATTTAAGGAAGGAGTCCAATATACACAAACCATGTTCCTCCGTAAATATAAATAAATGAATGCTTCCTGATTGGCTTATTGAAATTAACAGCTTTGCCATTTTGCAGTCAGTTAATTCTATAAAATGATTACAATCAGTGCTAAGTTAGACGTTGAGAAGTTCATTCCTATGTACATACTCGTTTGAATTCTGACAAAATTAGTTACACTTAGGGCAATCCTAAATGCAGCTGGGGATAAGCAGAGCTACCTCTACATATCCTGCTCTCTGGCTGATGAGGATGGACAAATGGGAGTGTTTTTTTCTTCTTTTTTTACTGTTGCGTCAGTTCTAGGCTGGCTGTGATCTACCCTGCCCCACTCGCATGGAGGGGTCATCCACTTAATCCTAACCCCCTCTAGAAGTACTGATCAGGGAGTTAGGATTGTTCTGTTAGTTCACACTTAAATCCATCTTGGCTGTGAGCCCTGGAAGACCTGTTCCCTGCCTTGCATGCCTTTTCTTATCTGGCCTGGGAGGGCGGGGCCTGGACTGACTCCAGCTACAAAAGCTGAGGCTGCTGAAAAGGTCAGAGACCACCTTGGCTGTCTCTTAGTGCAGACCCAGATCATCAAGCCTGAGCTTCCACAGCTGCTGCCTGCCATGAACCACCGTTGGCAGCAATAGCAGCAGATATGTTAGAGGCTTATGATAATAAAACTCCCATCAGCCCCAGTCAGCATGGCCAATTGTCATGGATATCATGGAGAGCGTCAGGTTTGGGAAGGCTGTCTTAGACCAAGTTTCTTCAACTCTTTTGAACAAGCCCTTCTTCTAAATTTGTTTTGCCTTCTCTTGGCCCTGCCCTGACAATCTATCCCATAGCAGAGCAAGCAGAACATGCTTTGCTGGCATGTGCAAAGATTTGTGGATCAGGGCAATGTTCTAAAACTGGCATTAGAAAGATGAATGGAACGAGACATCTCTGACCCCTCTTAATACCAGGAAAATCACAACTTCATGATTCCGTGAAGTACCATTAACCTCAAGAAGCAGCTCTTCCCAAACCAGGTTGGGATAATGAGGAAAGCTGGGGAGCAGTCACTCCCACAAACCCAATAAGACTCCGTAAGGTTTGTCAGTGCCCTTGTGGAGGCATGTTTTAGCTGATACTCCTTCCTGTAACTTTGCACCCACTTCCGGGCATTCTGGAATTTGAGGATCACTCTAGGAAACCCATATGTCATCTTTGCATGGCCTAGCATTGATTGCCAACAAACAGGATAACCAAAAATTAACATACAATAAAATGCAAAGCAAAGTGCTGAGGCTTTTCCTCTTACTTTCATGTGACTTTTCTGTTCTTTTGAATAAAAGCCAAGAGTGACATTTATCAAGAGATTACTTGCGGGAGAAAGGTCTCAGAGCATTAAAAAAAACAAACGCACACTATAGGTTAAAAGCAATGTGTGAAACCCAAGATTGGAAAATATGACATGAAAGTAATTTTCCCTGGCTATTGTTTTCAAGCACACACCCCCCCCCAATCCCCCAGTGCTTCCTCCCCTCGACTTAGGCTCCAAAGCAAAATGTCATCAAATTGTAAAACGTTATTGTATATTATTTCCAGAGGCGTTTATGGAAAGCTTGAATATTATTTTATTCTTCACACTATAATAGTCCCTTGTTAAAATAAGAAATGGCACATTTGAAGAACAGTCATTCAGTGGTTAGCAAGCACTGATGAACCTGCAGACCAGGGGTCAGCAAACTTTTTCACTGTCCCTCAGACCTTGTGGGGGGCCGGACTATATGTTGCCATGATTATGACCCACATTTTTTAAACAGTTTATTATTACTTATATTTTGCATTACAATATCTTCCATACATTATGATTTATCATACATAATACATAATTCACAGCTGCCACAGACACCGGTGGGCATTGCTCCCAAGGTGCCTCCGAGCCCCTGCTGCCACAGCTACCCTTCCTGAGGTCAGTCGCCGGCAGCTCCATGGTGGAAATCCGAACTATGGCTCCCACGCAGCTTCCTGCCTCACTTTTGACCCCCCAAGCCTGGTTGAGTCGCAAAAACCATTGCATGTGCATGCTATACTGGCTGCCTGGATTCCTGGACCGTCCACAGGCCGGATCTAGAAGGCAATTGGTCCTGATCTGGCCCCCTGGCCTTAGTTTGCCAACCCATGCTGTAGATGTTCTTCAACACTTAACAAATGTGTAGCTGTTCCAAACTGGATAATAAGGATAATAAGTATGAAGGCTAGGATTCCAAGAGCAACTTGGTAGTCATGTTTACTATCAGATGCAATAAGGTTTTCCACACATGCACGCATACAGTTTTCCTATATAGTGGCCCAGTTTCTTTTTCCAATCCAGCTTCTTCCTTGTAGAGAGCTTACAACAAAAATGAACCAAAAACTCCCCATTTTGTTTCACAGTTCTGTTCACAGACTGCAGCGGTGTGGGGACATTTTTGGAAATGATTTCAGGGTTGTGGGAGAAAACTTAACTGGGGAAAGGGACTGGGGGGGGCAAGAGAAAAGAGGCATAAATCCTGCAATGTTTGGGGACAGAAGAATATCATTACATTTGCAGAGTTAGAGGTTTACCTTGAAAAGAGGGGGATTTGATATCCCACAGCCTTTTTTTCGGATGTCGTTTTGCCACTGCCACATATCCCCCTCAAAATGCATCTTTTGGATGGGTGCCATGTTGTGATGTAGCCACTTTCCTGGGCCATGTTGGGGAAGAAAGTGCTCTCCGGGTGGGAAAGAGCCACTGGAGCTGCAAAAAAGAGCACTGCTGCCAAGTGCAGCAGCACAACTAAGTATTAAAAGGTGTGGGTGGAAGAGCAAGCCTGAAATCCTGTTTTTCAAATTAAGCCCACCCCTTCTCCTGGAAATTTAACAATACTCCCCCCCCCCAAAAAAAGAGGTAGAGAATTTGTTGTATACCCTTTGTTGTCTGCCCCTGAAGTAGCAAAAAAGTTAACTTCTTGAACTTTTGGCTCAGCTTGTCTCCAAGCAATCTAGATCTTCTATACCCCCCCCACTGATTGTGTGGGGAAAGAGGAGCCCTTGTGAGTCACAACTGTTGTTATGAGTGCCTGAGGGTCCCGTTCCTGCCACTCACCACCTGGCCCAGGGCAGGGCCTGACAGGCCTCTTAAGGACTGCTGCCACTGCCGCTGCTGCGGCCCATAACAGGACAGAGTTCTCTTTAAAATGTTTTAAAATGTTTTTTTTAAAATAAATAAATAAATCTATTTTCACCTTTTAAAATTCTTTTTGGTGTGGGGGGCGGGATGGATGTTTAGTCAGGTTTGGGAATTTGTTTAATTTTGGTTTGGTTTGTTTGTAATTTTTACAGTTTTTGATTTGTATTGTTTTATTGTGTTTTGTTTTTATATAGGCTTTATTTTGTTCTTAAGGGGAGGGGTCAGGGCTGCCTGGGAGGGGGTCCCAGCCAACAAAATGGCTGGGGCAGGTTCCACAAGGGGGGGGGGGATGCACTGGGACAACTGATCTCAGTGATCACGGGTAGGAGGAAGAGTTACGCTAAGACCAGACCATGTCATTGCTGAGGAGGCAGGTTTAGTCGTTGTTTGAGGACTATCTCTGCCTCCGGGTCTGGTCCTGACCAGACGGATACTGGAATCAGCAAGGGATACCCACATGACCTGAAGGTGCTGCTGTGCAATGCCAGGTCAATGATGAATAAGACCACTGCCATCCACGACCTGATTGTGGATGGAGGACTTGACCTGGCATGTGTAACAGAGACTTGGTTGGATGAAGCAGATGGGCCTGTCCTTGCCGCTGCTTGTCCACCAGGTTTCTCTTGCACACAGCAACCCAGGCCTTGTGGACGGGAAGGATTATTATTGCATTTTTATGTTCTGTTGGAAGCCGCCCAGAGTGGCTGGGGAAACCCAGCTTGATGGGTGGGGTATAAATAATAATAATAATAATAATAATAATGATGATGATGATGATGATGATGATGATGTATCTCTACTGCAATGTATGAGGAGGCTCTTTGCGCAACTGATTTTTCCTTGTGGCTGTACATGTGGGACCAAGAAATCTTCATATACAGCTTGTCACTACTCGGGTTTTCTTATCTTGTACTTTGTAACTCTTGTAAAACAAATTTATCCCAGCCTGATTCTAAAATGTACTTCTCCAAGTTGGATCAAAACAGCGCAATACCTTTAACCTTGGTTTCACAGTGGCACTGAAGAGTCATGACAGCGTTTGAAACGAGTCAAAAAAAGAAACGAGTCAAAAAAAAGAACAGTGCATCTATTGAGTCATAAGCAAGGTTCTACCAAAAAGGAATTAGCATTTACCTTCTATTGTTTCAGTGCAAGAAGCCTATTGCTATGCAACATCTCCAGTTTCTGTAGAGCAAGAGCTAGTGCTTGTCTGAACACAGAGATTGATGCCCTGGATCCCTCCACTAAAATGAATTGGGAAGCTCCATGTGTGCATTGGAATTTCTGCACCTGGAACAGATTGCTTAATTAGACATTGGTATTCAGTGCTTGTTGTTTCAAAATAAATCCAGTTATGCAAGGAATGAAGCATGATGATCTTTGTGCATATTGTGGGAGAGCTAGTGTTTGTCGGCTTTGTACTTATTTGATTTCCCCCTTCTAAATTCAGTTACTATATTGTTTCATATTTTGTCTAGTTGACGTTTAGAGAACTATTCTCAGATTACCTTTAGGTTTCACCTGTGATACAGACTATTCTTGTTAGCATACTTTTTTGGGAGGATATATTGTTCACATAAAGGAAACATATGCAATTATAATGAGTTAACAGGAATATTAGCAGCCCAGCTCAGACTGTCAGAGGTTACTTACCGGTAGATCGGTGGCAGGGTCTGTTGTCTTTAGCAAGGAAGCCATGAGTTTTCAGTTGTGATGTATAAACTGCAGTCAGCCAACGTGAATGGAAAGCTGTTGTGTATGTGTGTGTGTGTGTGAAATTATAACACTTTATTTAAATAAGTTGTTGTAACTCGCATCTCTTTAAGAGGTGTTGGCTCTTCTTGCAGGCAGATGCTTGGGGGCTGCTCTTGCAAAAAGCAATCATATAAAACTGTTGGAAAATGTTGCCCTCAAGGTAATTCTCCCCTGTAGTTTTGTCTGTTGGTGAGAATAGTTGCTTGCTTCATTATTGAAGGAGGCCAAACTGATACGCCTCTTTGGTTAAGCAACCAACAATGAACAAAGTAATTCAACCAATATAGTGTCAATTCTTCTTGTAAAAAGCATAGGAAAGAATGTTTTAATTATATGGGGCTGAATGCTGCCATCTTTGGGTTTTTTTAGCCAGTGGTTATGGGGGCAAAGACACCCGCAGTTCTTTCACCCCCTTACTGTACATATACTGTCTTTGTGGTTCATCATCTCACTCATTAGCTAACCTCCCACACGAGGCAACTTGCTCCTCTGGTCCTAGTTTGAGTCAAAACCATAGTTTGCCCTCTCATCGGAACCAGCAAACAGTGGCTTGCACATGCACTGCAATCCAGGATCATTATTTATAGTGTCTTTCTGACTGCAATGTAGGAAGTATTCTCACCTTACACCCTCAGTATAGCTTTCACATAGACTTATTCTAATGCAAAGAGTGCTAGTCGGGTCACGTCTTCCATTAGTGGTGTAAACTGGATTGAGGGCGCAGGAAGAGGGTGTTTAAGAGGCAGAAATGTCAAGTCATTAGCTGGTATCTGATACTCTGGTTGCTTTATAACTGGACTTGCGTTTGCATCAGTTCATGTTGCTCAGTTGCTTCTTTTGAAGATAAATGTTCCCAGCCATAAGGTTACGGTAGGAAGATCTTGAAAGCGGCTCTTAAGAAATCTTTGCTTAGGCAGCCATTCTGTAAAATGAGCACAGAAAACATACAATCAACTAATCCAACTGAATGCCTACAGAATTCTACATATAGCAAAAGGGTATAGTAGTATATTTAAATTTCTTTTGCGCTTTGAGACTTAGAAAGTGCATTCCAGAACTGAAGTGAATGCTTATTTAAATAAAGTATTATAATTTCATAGACAACACACACACACCCCTTCAGTATTTCCATACAAATTTCTTTAGAATACCCTAAATGCTATTTCAGTTTGTTCCTGTCCGAAGTCTCTGACATAGACATTTTTTGGCATATGTTCATGGGAGAAAGATTATATGTAGAGAAAAAGGAAGCTTGGGTCTTCCCACTAAAAATGTTTTGTTGTTGTTGTTAAGTGATTGTGAACCTTTTGAACAACAGATGCATTTTTAGACGATCATAATTATATTATCATAATTGTAGCTTAAGGATTCTGGGAAATTTGCCAGCTTGCCAATGAGATACCTAATACATAACTATGTACAATTCATTTATTTTAAATAAGGCCCACCTGCACAAGAATCTTGTTGGGATTGTAACATATTATTCTTCAGAATCAAAAATGGTTGCTAAATCTTCCCTTAGAAGGGGATGTCAGAAAGTGAAAATGTCCCAAGAAGTGAAAATACTTGTGTCAGAAAATGGAGAGAATTACTAGAGCTCTTATTTGAGTTCCATGTTTCCCCCTCACTGTATAGAATTTCTAGAGAGTCCTCAGGTGGTAACTGCCATGATCCATCATTCTCCTATCATCAGCTAGTTTAATCATTATTAACATCATATATTTCTCTTGAGAAATCATAAATAATGGAAGAAAAGAGGCTGCAGCAGCTCATAGATTTAATTTCATGCAGTAGCCATCTTCCATAGCTGCTTCTTTAAAAGACGCTTTGCTATTATTTATCCATGCTGTGTTGTATCCTTCTTTGCTATGCCATGGGCCTTGTGGTCATGGTGGTGGTGGTGGGAAATTTGGGTCTCGCTATTTCATTAGCCCATTAAACCATATGTAGTTTGCTAGATTCTAAATCATGATGTCTGCTGCTTTTTTGTTTTTATATTTGCATGATTTTAAAATTGTACATTTTGATAATTTGTCTGCTTTGTGTAGTTTTAATTATATTGTAGCTTTATTTTTAGCTGCCTCCCTGAGAACAGTAAACAGAATACCAGTGGATTAAAGAAATGACTCAATGAATGAATGAATGAATAATGCCATTTTCAGTAAATGTGCCTCTCAAATATTTGTCTTCTGGATTTCAAACTGATTCCCCCCACCCCAGCAACTTTGTCTGTGTGTATATGTGTTTTCATTCTCTTGATTAGTATTTGTGGTTTTTCTCAGTTTATTATAATCTGCCCTTTTAATTAACCTACTGCTTGACTCTCTCTTCCTGGCCATTAATGAAGTTATTAAATGAGACAGCATCTTATGGTGATCCCTGCAGCACCTCAGCGTGTGCTAACAGCACAGAACAAAAGAAGGTCCATCGCAAGATGACCTTTGCCAGTCCAACCCAACTCTCCACATGGTCCTTTTAATTGTCTTTTGGAAAGCAGACACTTTGGAGAAAAGAGCCTCAGAGACCCTGAGGGAATTAATGCTCTTGCTGAGACTTCATTGCTTTGGTCTTTTGTGTCACCACAGTGTTTTTCCACTGAGCTGCTGCTCTTGATTAGCCTTTGAGGTGCTTTGCATCTCTCTCTGGCTCTAGATCCTCTGTAAAGTTTGTTCAATTTCTTAACAACACACCCAGCCACTTTCTCATGTGACCAAATTCTTAAGAACCAAAAGCGACAGAGAAGTTGGGATGGAGGAATTGAAATCTGAATTGAACTATTCACCATTTATAGATTCCAGTTTCTCTTCCAAAGGCAGCTTTATTATTCCCCCTCCTTGCACTGTCAACATAAAAGGCAGAATTAATGGAGAGATAATTTTAAAGAAACCATCTTCCTGACTAATGGGTTGTTATAGCCAGTCCTCCCAAGGTGTCAGCCAGTTATAAAGGAACGGCACTTTAAAAATATGCCTCTGGAAAGTTTATTCGTTCTCTTATCTCTTCTAAGGTTAGGTACACTTGGTCAAAGGGGCATAGAAGGACTGAAGTGCCTCTGTAATTTGCAAAGTAGTGGAATACCAGGAAATTAAATTACTGGAAAGTATTGACTTTGGTGATACTCAGGACTTTGGCAGGCAATAGAATTGCAAGGTATTAACATCAAGGCTGCTAGGCATAACCACATTTAGACATAATCTTCTTTTTTTCTTTCTGTTTCTCTCTAGATTTGCCACAGGATGAATTACAGGAAGCAGAAAAGCCATGAAAAGCGCAAGGGAACCCTCAGGAGGATTTTTAAAATCTGTGCATTTACAATCCAGCAGGAACAATTTATTTTCCTCTGTAGTGAACACAACCAACCTCAAGAAGGACGTCCACTAACAGTGCAAAATGCTTACAATTGCAACCAGGCACTGGTTATCCCTTACTTTGACACACTTTCTTATTAACAGGTTCTGGACCACTTACCAAGCAGTCATATATGTATGGGGTTATAAGTGCTCTTTAGAAATTCTGATGATCAAAGACTTTATACACCAAGAAATGCACGTTCGCACACAAACATTTCATGTGTAGATCTCAATTTTTAGGCCCCTCACTGCCCAGTCTGACTTGAGGATTGTTAATGTTGCCCTAATGTTACAGCTTTGATAAAAGTTAACAATCTCCCTATCCCCCTTCAGCTCATGAACTATGTTACTGGACTTACCATTTAATATCCTCAATAATACACGTTTCCCTTTTCCGGCTCCCTCCTGATGTTATTCTTGATAGTAAAATCTTCAAACCTGGCTTTTGGAAGTCCTGAAACTCAGGGATATAAAAATGAGACTAGTTTAATTATTCATTTATGCCTCAACCATATATTTTACAGAATTCCAAAATCTGATATACACCTGGCATCTTGGTAGGCAGATTCAGAGAGTGTATTTTATTTTAACTATGTAACTTCATTGCACATATGTGCCAGTCTCAACTTTCAGGGTTCAATCCTAAAATGTTGGTGTTTGGATATGAAATAGCAGATTTCATACAATCTAGAGTTTGAGAGTTGCAGCCCTAAAACATCAGGCATTGGCTCTAAAATTGTGTATTTTATATATGATAACGTGCACAAGAAAGCATTTGAAAGGACTAATGACGTCAAGATGAAAATAGGGTTAATTCAGGAACATGTACCGTTGTGTGAAAATAACTCAGGTCTGGCTCCAGTGCTACATACTTTAATTAAGGCATATGCTTCTACTTTTGTTTTGGTCTAGTCGGTGCACCACAGATTACAAAATGAACAAGCCACTGAAAGTATCAATCAAGGATTGGGTGTAGAGATAAGTACCACCTGACCCACCTCAGAGTAAGCATATATTGTTGGAAAGGACTAAGTTATGGGCAAAATACAGCCTGTTAATTGCTTTAAAATAAGTATATGCTTAACTCTTTCACTGAAATAAATGGGACTTAAATATACTATATTCTGGCTGGATCACGCCCAAAGTCATTGTCATTTCCTTCCATTTTGGGACCTGTGAAAAATCACTACACGATTACCATTTCTCATTGCAGAATTTTGTCTTCTGCAAAATTGGGCACAATTCCAATTCATCTTTTTCTTCGGCCTGTGAATACTTGAGAAAGCATCTCAGTCCTATCTCTATCACTTTGTAAATTGGCTTGTTTTGAATGTTCTGCTCACCCCCCAGCATCTACTTCCTGTTTGTGTTTGGTCAGATCAGGGTTAGGGTAGCCTATTTGCTGTGGCTGATTTAGTATTCAGCTGAAGTAGTGCTATAAAGTGAAGTTGTATCTGTCCCACTTTTTGCAAACTTCAGTTTTTTTCTGGTAACTCACATTGTAGCTGTAGACTCTTGGCTAGCCAGGTGCTCATATTTAGGTTTCTCTTTCTCTGCTCATAGAGGCTTTTGGGGGATGTATTTGGGGCTAAGCCCAAATCAGTGGTGCAGATTCGCTTAGTGTTAGTTTGTGCAATATTGAAACCTTTGGATTTGAAGTCACAGTTCAGTATTGGCCGCCCCAGATCTCGTTCTGATGCAGGAGAATGTTTTGGATTATAGCATCAACACAGTTTGGGCAAGCTTTTATTTGTGCGTCGCATCTCTTTAGATGCTGCTTTGTTCTCTTCCTGCTGCTGGATCTTTGTTTCAAGATGGCTGTCACGGTTTAACATGTCTTTAATGGTGAGGGCCTCATCTTGAGGGTGTGTGGGTAGGACCCAGATTTTAGGCTACATTCCTTCCTATGCATTTTCCTGCAGGAGAAAGTTGGAAACTCATGAAATGGACCTGTTGTGTATTAACGGGAAGCACGTGTGTGTGTCTCTTCCCCTGTTTCAGGGACCACTGAACATCCAGGGGGAACTAATCAATTCCCTAAGCTCTTCAGTTTAAACATTAAACACAGTTCTAAAACCCTCTTTTGTGGTCACAGTTCTCTTCCAGATAATTCTGATAAAATGTCCTATTTTGCCACTCTTTATTGTTGCATGTGATGGCGTGCCTGCGGTTAGTTTATTTTTAAAAAATGATAGTGGTGCTCAATTTCTTCCTGAGCAACTTCTTTAGAATTTTAAATGTCATTGTTTTTCAGAAGAATTAGGTCAGTATTTCACAGACGTACCAGTAAAAAAATAGAATTAGCAACCGAAACCAAAAACACTCCCCTACAGTGCGCTCCAGGTATAGTGGAAGGGACAGGTGGACTTGGGGAAGAAAATAGGTCCGTTACATTGGTGTCATTCCCCTGATGTGGTAGATCTGGGTCTGGGCTTTGAGTTCACACGACGTGTCTAAACATTCCTCCATATTACCCCATGTCAAAGATACTGTGTCAGGGAGAAAAACTCCAGTCTAGCCTTTGCCTTGATATCAAACTTTATATATATAGAAAGGCTTTTTTGTGAGAAAGTTTGCCATCATGAGAGACTCCACTTGCAGGTTGAATTGTTACCACTTTCATTAAGACCATTGCAAAAGATGCTGGGGTCAAGCAAATCGCTTTGCCCAACTTCATATCGAAAGACTAGAAGCAGAACTACCAACTTCCATGATGTCCATTTTCTCCCCAGGAACAAAGAATCGAGTAGGTGGGTAATATATCCCATAGCCACAATTGCCAGCAGAAAGCTGCAACTAAATCCAGATTAGAGATCGGAATATCCCACACCCTTTTAACAATTAAAAGCTGTCACCAACATGGGAAAAGGGGTGTCTCCCCACCTAGGGATGTCGGTGATTTAATGTTGCAAGGTTTGTGAGAAGATATAAAAATAAAAATCCTACCTCAGGTGGGCAGCTAAGCCTCTGCATTTGCATGTAAAGCAGTGGAGGCGATCAGAGGATGCACAGCCATTTGCTGGAAAGGCCTCACTAGCTCAGTCCACTTGTAACACTAAGCCAACCCATGGTTTAACACAATGAACAAATGTGTGGGTTCCTGGAATCAAGATCACAGTCTCAGGTCCCCTCCCTTGGTCCTGCTGCAGACACCCTGCTCAGGACCAAACTGTGGCTTAGCTTAGTGTAACTTGTAAACTGGGTCACCACCTGTGATGGATATAGAATATCTGTAAAACAGGCTAAGTTGGCTGATTCTGCCAAGTAAGAGTTTGGGGCTTTTAAAAATGGAAGCATGCCAACAGACTTGGTTTTGTAAACATACATATCCATGTTAGTTTTCTTTTATTCTAAGCCTAAAGTTAGTGAAGTGTGGTATGGAATTTCTATTGAAATTCAGGAAAGTCCCTCAGGAACGTTTTGCTGTTCTCAAACATTTATGACAGGCATGCACAAGATGTCCTCTCTGGGTGGGACACCAGTTGTATATTGTGAATCCTCGGGTGTTTGATCTAAAGCACCTGCATTTATGGCCCCAGTTGGACTGGATAACAGCATCTGTAAAACAGGTGGAAGCCTTCAGTACATGGTTGGTGTAGCACACCCAAGGGCCACAATTTGTGCAGTTTTGGCTTCCGATGTGAATAGAAATAGTGTGAGAACACCATGCAGTTACACAGTTCCCATTCACATCAGGACAACCTACTAGGACAGATCTTGCAATCTACAATATTTATAAAGAAATACAGAAAATGTGAATTATTCGTGGATAAAGTATGAGTAGTAATAACACATGCAGGTCTTTTACCTTTTCGAAAAGATGGAGCAATTAATTACATACCCGGGTTCATTTAGCAGGCAGGAAACAGTGCAGGTGAGTCACCGTTTTCATTTTCTTTGGGCTATGTGGATGAAAGTAGCTCAAAGGACATTGCCATTTGTAGCGTAGATAATAACGTAACAGAATGCCCTCCAACATAATATCTGTTACAGTGTGATCATCTTGACTGCCAAAAACAGAAAAGTCAAAGCCAAATGTGTTTAAAAATTAAATATAAGCCAATTAGCTCATTGGGTGGAGGTTGCTGTGCAAAAGTCAGCACCCATGTTTCTGAACACAGTGAAGATAATATTACTAAGTCAAGTGTGGGACTCTGAAGCGATATTAAGTTGGTTACATGGCTAATAAAGAGGTCACAATCCTTAGTCTAAATTGAATTTTCTTGTGTTAGTTATTTATATTTTCAGTAAAGGATGAGAATATTTTTTTTAAAACGTTCATTTACAATCAGACAAGCTTTAAATATGCAGAATGGGTGTTAACGTCATCAACTTATTTAAAAAGTATGCTCTATTTTTTATGAATGCTTGTACCAAAACAAATGTTTTGTCTTTGTCAAATATATTATAGGCATATATAAATGTAGGAATTGTGGGCAAAGTGTTTTATGTTCTAGCCAATTCATCACAGATGCTAACTTGATATTTCTACAAGGTATACTGTAGTTTGAACTTTCCACCATTTTTCAAAAGTATTTTCTAACTTGCATCCTTCAACAAAAAGTCAAATTTTGATTTCTTTAAAGAGCTGAATATTCTGTAGTACTTGATTGCTGAAGAATATTTGCCCAAGGCTATGAGCCACAGAGCAGGTAAGCAATGCACAGTTGCATCTATGTTGGTTGAGAGTTACTTAATGGCACAAAAAGCCTATTCCACAAATCAGTTAAATCAAAGCATTTGAAATGATGTTATCTTAGTTGTGGAGGGAGATGAAGGGAGTTTTAAGAGCTACTATACAGCATTCAGTGATTTGTGGATTGTTCTATAATGACTATTTCTAGTCTGCTTTTCCATTTTAGAGCTGTTACTAACATAAAGCAATTCCTTTGCAGACAGAACATGGAATTGTTACATTGTCCACAATTCAAAATAGTATTAGGCAAAGAGTAATACGCCTTTTTCTATTAGATTTTATTTCAATAATACAAGGTTTCTTATTGCCATCTATATTTCTGTATTAGGTGTATGCTTGATATTTTTGTTGCTATATATGGAGAATAATTTACTGCCACAAACCAAAGGATGTTGGGCGAGGATAATTTTCATGTTAAATCTATAAGTAGAAATATACTATTATTTATGTACTGTGCTAAATAAAATATTGTCTTTATCAAAACAGCAATTTTTACACATTTTTTTTTTGAAATGGATTTATTTGCCTCTGAAATCTTTTTCAGGTTATCAGTCTTCTGCAAAAGCAAAAAGTAACTGGGGACAGGTTGTTGAATGAGATTTGCGGTGCATCTGATAAAAAAGTTTAAATAAAACCATTTTACCCCACCTTTTCAAAGGAAAATTCGCCTTTTGTTCTAGGTGACTTGATGGTTCAGGATTTGACTGTTGTGTTAGCAATACAAAGGAGTTCCTGACTGATCAAGTGGGCTAGTTACTGGCTGATAGTGGTGATGCCTTATCTCTTATTGTTTGTTCAGCCATTATCACCCTTAGTTAAGCATGGCATGTTGCTAGCTGTTGCTCTGTCTTTATGGCAGGCTAAAGCCAGCATCCTGTTAGAGCTGCTGGATTCTGTTTCAGGGATCAAATGTTACATCCAATGTCTTGTAGCTTTAACAAATCTATGCATCTGTGATTAAACTCTTGTGTAGTTTATTTAGCAAGATCAGTTCAAATCTACAGCACATAAGTGACACAATTGAAACATACTTTATGGGCTGTTTGGGGGGAAACTCGTAAGTTTGTTTGCAGTTCTTTACCCATTTCTTTTAAGTACTGAGAAGAATCATTCCTGGGGAAGGGTCATAGTTCAGTTGTGACATCTCCAGTTAGAAGTCTTTCAGGTAGCAGAGCTGGGGAAGACATTTGCTGTCACTGTACTGGGCAATGTGGAACCAACGGCCTGACTTCATGTAAGATAGGTCTGGAAGAGAGATAAATATTTTTTAAATGTTATGCATTCACGTGTTCTTAAACCAGGACTGTCTTTAGTTCTGTTGTCTAGCTGAGAATCTAGAATCCCAAGGATCATAGCATACCTTATACATGTAGTGGAGATCAGAGGAAAGTGATGTGGGACTTTTGGCTAAAAATAGGTTGAAGCTACATGGACAGTCCTGGCCCAGATTCCAGGGAATATGAGGGGACATGTAGAGGTGATTGTAGGTTCTTGACTTCTGCCCTTGGCCATCACCTGAGCAAGTGGCTTATCTCTTCTGGTTTTGTTAACCCCCTTTCCCCAAAATAAGTATTCCCAAGTTTTGCAAATGTTCCATTTCTTACCTATTCTGCTCTTTACCTGTTTGAAATTCCCACTGGGGCTAGAAAGAGGCATGGATTGTTTGACTTCGATGCCAATCTGCACGGTTTCTGCGGAACTTCTATTGTACCTTCATCACACCTCATCCCCTCTGGAATGTTTATCCCACAATCCCACTGTGGTTTGTACTGCTTATGAGTGAAACCATTTGTGGGTGGTTGTGCTAGTGGGTGAAGAAGCCCATGAATGAATGAATGCGTCAGTTACCTTATAAACTTGCTTTAATTCTCTGCTGCAAAAGGTGGAATGGGTAACAAAGGAGTTGCTGAATTTGTTTTCGATAATCTTTCCAAGGGAATTTTATAGATTCAAATACTGCAGTGCCAGACTAAGAGTACATCTACCCCTCTCATTGCACTGCAATTATTTTAGCATTTCCAGAAAACCCCATAGTAATTATTTCTACTAGCCACATTAGGACAGATAAAAATCTCCCGTTTTTAAAAATATGAAACATATGGTATGAAATATCAATTTTAGAAGTCTTTGTCTGCATTGTTGATTTCCCATGTGCTCATTTTTTTTCATAAGTGTGGCCAAGAGATCACAGCGCAGCTATCTAGCGGTGTTTTATTAGGGTTCAATGTAAAAACAAGTGATTTAATTAGTTGTGGGATTGAAGCAAAACAAAGTTAAGTGATTTGACCTGATATCTTCTGGCAGCGTGTCTTGGCCACCATATCTTAACATCTGCTCTGGGTGAGAGAATAAAAGATATACAGAAAAATAAACATACTGGGAAGGTATGTCCAGACTTTACCAGTTATTAAATACCATTGTATTTCCCAGGTGATTGCAAGTTGTGGGAATCTGAAAAGACTTTGTAATAAGCTAGTAATCACTTGCAGACTGAAACTTCCTTGAGGGTGACTGCATCTTTTCCTATGAAATCCCTGCATTCAGATTTTGAATCTACTGTAAAAAGAAACTATTATAGTTTAAAAACAATGATCAGATACGTTATTTATGTAAAACATTTATAAACTGCCCATCTAATCCGTATTCCACAACAATAATATACATAATAATTTTTGTTCAAATTAAAAATTATAGAAAATGGTGATATAAATTACTTTTATGGTTTAGGGTTAGTCAATTAAAATGCCTGGGTAAATAAAGAAGTAAAAAATGAGGGCATTCCAAATTGAGCTGCTGAAAATATGAGCTGGTTATATGGATCACAATATTACCTAATTTCAATAAAGTAAATAGGTAAAGATTATTAAAGTAATTTTTCAAAATAAACAATTTAGCTTCGTAGTGGCGATTAGGAAGAAACGTTTGCAGTTACATCTTAAGTGTCTACTGGGAAGTCCATATTGCAACAGTATGACCAGTGGGAATAGTGTTCGTGCTCCCAACCTCTGACCACAAGCTCTTAGTAGTCTCATTTGCGTAAGAACCACAGCTACATTCTGGGGTAGCTTCACTGAGTCAAGAGCCAAAATGAAGGCTTGGTTCAGATGCAATGTGAAACATTATGCTAGCCATAGCTAAGAAACCACACCATAGTTTGAGCTTTCCAACAAACATCAGCCAAACCATAGTTTAGGGCTGCTGGCCCGCTTTTGTTTCCCATCTGCTCTGGTTTATAATTTCATTAAGTTCATTCACCTCTACTTGGTGCAGAAGGCTCCTGCGGTGGAGCAGCAGCCATAACTGTGGTTGTCAATTGTCTGAATTTAGCAGAAACAGTGATTTGCAAACCAGCTTCAAACTGAGGTTTAAGATTTGAAATTTATGGGCAGGCTTTAGTTCAGATGTTAAAATAAACCATAATTTTGCTCAGGGTTAAGAACTGGATCCAGCCTGCAGGCTAGATCCTTACTTCCCTCACCCATTGAAGGCCAACTTCGACATTTAGGTGGGGCCACCTTACTGTCAATCACTTGACATCATTACAACTTCAGGCAACAACTTCAAAGGGATTTGCTCTCAGCATCTATCACATGGTGCTGGGTGTAGGGCAAGTGGGTGTGGCCTCGTGGGCCAAATGTGGAGGACTGCCAGGTCTAATTAGGTCCCATAGACTGAAGGCTCCCCACCAATGGTTTAGCTAACTAAAGAATGGATTTGTATTGCACCTGAACCTAGTGTTCTTTGGGGGAAGGGGTTCTAATAATTCTGATGAAATGGACCATTTCAAAACATATTGCTGTGTCTACCCTTAATCCACAAAATAATCTAAAGTAGTTCTGCTGTGGTTAAGGAAGAGCTGGCCCTATAAACCGACTGGATAGGATATGGAACAATATCGATGTGGCCCAGAGTATTAGCATTGAATGTGTAACAATGTTTGCGGTTAACCCTCCTGCTAGCAAGCACCTTCAGAAGTAGCTCTTCAAAACATGCTAATCCAATTAAATTAAGAAGGAATAGTCTAATAATTAATGGGTAAAGTGACTGCAATATATTTGAAGCATAGATGAAATCAATTGCCAGAGACACAAAGGGTGTTAACTGTTTTCTTTCCCGGAACAGTAATTGGGGTGGAGACAGTTGGGATCCATAAATAATGTAAAGCAATCAGCTTTTCATAGACATATTATAAAGCTGGAGATTCTCCATTGCTGCCTGAGTTGAGGGTTTTCTGCATTTACTTTTTTTTGTCTTGCTTTGTTGTGAACCACTCTTGAGTGTATAGTGTATGCAGAATGTGCTGGGTGTACAAATAAAATATAGAGAAGAAATGTACAGATAAAGTGTAGAGAAGAAAATTAGCAAACAGCACTTTTGCTGCCATGCTCATCTTTATTCTAACACCGCTAAAAGAACCATTGAAAGTGATTGTACGATTTGCAGGGCTCATACTTTGTAGTTAGTTTTTTGAGGATGGAACTGTTGCAAAAGGCTGGCACAAACTGTAGGGTAGCAATGGGAATCCCATCCTATTCTTCTATCACTGCTGCCAGCAGCCACTTACGTGCCACTCGGGGCAAAGGGTGCAAGATTCCCACTGGCTTACAGTGGTCTCTCCAGGATTAGGGAAGCAGCCAGCTGTATTTCAAGTCTCCAGCTTGGCAAATTCAGCCTATCTCTTCTCCTGCTTTCCTTGATACTTTAACAACCACTAGTGTAGCCCAAACAATTTATGATGATGATGATGGTTTATTTTTCACATTTCTATCCCATCTTTCCTCCAAAAAGCTCAAGGTGATATACATTGTTCTTTTCTTCCTATTTTTATATTCACAACAGCCCTGTGAGGTGAGTTGGGCTGAGAGACAGACTGGTCCAAGGTCACCCAGCTAAATAAGAATCATATGCACCATGCTGAGCTCCTTAAAGAAAACGTGGGATATGAATGCAACGAACAAATAAACAAAATTAACACCATCAACCTCCAAACCATTAGTTGCAAGGGATTATGAGAGTCATCTCAAGGATGAATTTGGAAAGAAAAAAACTGCACCAAGTAATTACAAGTGTTGATGAAAGAGAATTGCTACCACTATAGTTATCACAAGAGGATAGCTGCATATTATTAACAGTAGAGTGAGAATGAACCACTAGAATATATAGGCACTTAATGGATCAACAGGAAACAGGTTTGAGGATGCATTATCAGGAGCTGAAAAATGCATTATGTAAAGATGCAGTTGAATTGTGGAAATTATACTTCACTGCAGGCAGCTGACGGTTATTGGCTGAGAGTATTTACCAGCAGTGGAATCTTGGATTTCTTGAACAATTAAGTACAGTACATGTACATTGGGGAGAGGCTGTTGCTGGCTGGCTACAAGGTCAAGGTGGCAACTGTGATAGCCAATAGCGTTACACTGTGGAATATGCTGCATTTGCCTTATGTTGCATGTTTAATAATAAGAATGATTTTTAATTATTTATACCCTGCCCATCTGACTGGGTTTATGTTTTATGTGTGGCAACATTCATTTTATCTTCCCCCTCTTCATCTTTCTTGCTGTCCTCGACTGCCATTTTTATTTTATTACTTGGATGGATTGAGGGAGAGAGGCCACAGTGGGAGGGAAGAGTTGTAGAACCAGGACTTTGCTGACTTCATGATCAACGTTGGATCTCTGGTGTTTTGTACTCGCCTGGCCTCCAGAGGGATTTGGTTATACTGCTGCTTTCAGCTTTCCAGAGTATGCTCTGCATACTCTGGTTATGGTTTCAGAGAGTAAAGGTAAAGGTTAGATTCATAACTGCAAACTTTTAGGAGCTCCTTTGGACTTTATTAGAGTACAGATTTCACAGCAGTCTGCCTGCTTTACATGTGTTCTGATTGTAACGTGTTCATCAAGTCCAAATTCAGCAGGGGCTATTGTGTGGATGAATCATTCAGTAAATGTCAGCTGGTCATCAGATGAGTACTAAATGGTAACTGACACACTCATCTGGCAATCAGTAGGTGTGTCAAAATGCGTGGAACATTCCAAGGGAGGGCCAAAAGGGAACAGTAATGAGAGTGTGTCTAAAATAGAGTGGTCTCACATCCTGCCCCTCCCTAATTATTTGCACATGCCTCACTGGCTAAATGAGTTCTGATTGCGGATGGCCCTGTATGAAGCACAGGAGTGGATCTGGTACCGGTTTAGAAGTTCCTGAACCAGACTTTTTTTTGTGTCCCACTGGGTTGCCTAGGGAAAAAAACTGGAAAGGGGAAAGAGGTGTGAAGGAAGAGGAACACCGGATCTGCCTCCTGCCAGCCTTGCGGAGCTGTGGGTGTCCACAGCAAGTTCTTTTCCAGAGGCAACAGCTGGTACCCAGATTCTACCACAATGTCTCCAAGAACGCCCACCACTGTGTGACATTTTCCTTTTGCGTAGGACAGGCCATGGTTTGAAGCTAATTACAGCTTCAGGCACACTCTCAGCTGAAGGACAGGGCCTTTTTAAAGTTCTCCCACAAAGGCCATTTGGCTAAGAGAACAGCAGGGTTTGATCTATTGTACTCCAGTTTCATCTCTCTCTTAGCTGATTCCTACCCTCCTTACCTGGCTTCTGTTGTTATGGCCTCTCACCAGAAACTTACTCTCTGAACTTTTGTCCTCAGCCAACTCACTCTTCTACACAGTGGGTCAATTCTACTAAAAACACATAAATATGATTGTTAATTTATGCATGCAGCAGCATCAAGGCAACAAGATTTTACAGATTAACACAGTGGATGGGGGAGGAAATGGGTTTCTGCTCTGATGTACTTTCAATTTCATTTATAGTAAGATCTCTTTTCACCCAAACCCTTAGTATTTACATGCCAAAAACTTAAGTATTGCACACTTCATTCTAGAAACAGCAACAAAGCCATACCCTAAGGCCTATCAAATAAGGACTGGCTGATGCCTTGTGTGTCTGCCGTATGTCTATTTTAGCATTAGATCTCTGATGATGGATGTTTCATGGTGATGTGCAAGTAATCACATGATACTGTGTCGTACAGATGAACATGAGCCACCCTGCCAACATACTTTCATCCCATGATGGTTTTCTCCTTTCTCCCAGGTTTGTGCTTTATTTTCCATATATTACAACTGCAAGAAATAAATATACAGCAGAGCAACATATGGCTGGGAGGCAGGAGAAGGAAACTTCACAAATATACAGCTTATAAAGCCTTAAGTATGAGAAGATTCTCTACCGCAGGGGGTGTTATTCTTGCAATTACAAAGAGGTTGGGATTCTTGCTTCCTCTGCTCTCTGCATTTCTAGGGTTTTCTCCCCTGCTCACTTTTCCCCCTCTCTTGCCAGGAAGGAAAGGAAACACGTGACATGGTATTTGCAGCACATACACAAACTCTTGGTGCCTTTTGTTCTTGACTGAAGCGTACTAAACAACATTCATATTATTATTAATAATAATAATAATAATAATAATAATATACTGCCCTATACCCAGAGGTATAGCAAAACAATGGAGCCTATTTGTAGACTGACAAATTGCTATACAACATAAAAGGTAAAGGTAAAGCACCCCTGACAGTTAAGTCCAGTCGCAAATAACTCTGGGGTTGCGGTACTCATCTCGCTTTACTGGCAAAGGGAGCTGACGTTTGTCCGCAGACAGTTTTTCCGGGTCATGTGGCCAGCATGACTAAGCCACTTCTGGTGAAACCAGAGGAGCGCACGGAAACACCGTTTACCTTCCCACCGGAGTGGTACGTATTTATCTACTTGCACTTTGACGTGCTTCCAAACTACAAGGTTGGCAGGAGCAGGGACCGAGCAATGGGTGCTCACCCCGTCGCGGGGATTCGAACCACCGACCTTCTGATCGGCAAGCCCTAGGCTCAGTGGTTTACACCACAGTGCCACCCGCTTCCCGCTATACAACATACATTTGGCTTAATTAAAATCCAGGCTCAGAACTGGAATACATAAAGTAGTACTGAGCATGTGCAGTTACTATTTCTCGTCTCTGAGTAAGTGCAGCCTTCCCATATATGTGATTGCCACATTTTGTTTTTGCTTTCATGACTTTGTGTTATTTCTATTAATAAACTGTGAGCTGTAACGAGATATAAATCTAATTGTTGCCTGCCATCAGCCTACAAGTTGGATGAAAGGATGCTTGTGATTTGTCGTCATCTGTAGACACTACGTATGTGTAGAGATGAACCTCCTCTCCTTCCCCACATCTGTGGAAGCACACTGAATGAATGAATGAATGAATGAATTTACTTTATTCGGTCACAGACCAGCATAAGCAAAACATCTAAATAAATAACAGTATGAATCTAAGCGAATAATTGTTAAATAAATGTGAGCAAAAACCAACCGTAGATTAAAACATATACATAGAATACTTGATTAAGCATAAATAATGGGTGAATAAAAACTAATAAGAATTTAAAAAGACCAGTTAAAACAGCTATATGGGGTGGGGCTTCAATGGTACAGATCTAACAATATGGGCCTTCATTTTAGGACTATGGAATCACATTAATGTGAGTCTAGAGTCTGCAGTGGGTAGAGATTAAGGAAGACCACCCAAGGAAACCTCTTTGCACCAATAGACCTGAGCAGGTCATGTGATGTTCCCTGTCTCCTATAAAACCTCCTGAAAAGGTTTGCTCTATGGTCTGAGCAACATGCACTGTAGATATATTCTTGCTGGCTATAGGATGGCCTTCAATTTTCTGTTCACCTTGCTCCCATTTTTAAACAGCTTGTCACGTGCCAAGTGGTTGTTAGTCTTGACCCATAGAGTTTGAAGGAGATACTGCAAGCACTTAATGTGTGATATCTATTATTTATTAACTGCATCAGGGTGTTGCCGAAGTTTTTGTGTGCCACTGTAATGCTCGGGAGCATGGCAGGGCTCCATTCAGATCTTGATTCTGTGCATTATAGTGTGTGACCTTTTCAACATGTAAACTTTTGTTTTTGGCAATACCATTACAAACATCTGGCCTAAATAATGTGTGTATGTATGCAAGGAATTAAGAAGGGATGATCTTAATGAAGCAACTCATCCAGCACCAAGCGAATTATGTTCCTAAGAGCTCCATTAAAAATTGAGACAGGAAGGATCAAGGTAATGGCTCAACATCCGCTAAGTACCTCTTGCACATACTTTAAAATGTCAAGTGAAATCAAAACGGGTGGAAGGTACTTGTGAACCCTGCATGTGGTCTTCAGCAGCCAGGAAGATTGATTTGTAAGGTCACATATTCTCAGTGAGATTTTGGGCAGTTTAGACACATGAAAATTGATTGGTTTAAAATAATCATCTCCACCAATTTGAGTTTGTAGACTGCTGTTAGTACCTCTTTTCTCCTGCATTGCAAGGTCAGAATCTCTGGCTGTCTTGCTTTTGTGTTATCAGTTTTTGCCTCATTCTATGATCTCCCCAAAGCCATTCCCCTTCCTTTTGCATGTTCACCACCACTCACCAAATAGCTGTTGGCAGCAGTGTCTTGGTAGAAATTGGGAAAATCCAGACATATGGCAACCCTACCTACAAATCTGGGCAAATCTAAAAAAACACACAACAACAACAACAACAACAACTTTTCTGTCTGGATTTCCACTGTTTGCAATATGGCAACCCTACACTAGGATAGGTCGTGACAGTGGTTAGCATCTCATGGACTGGACTAGTTCTGTAGCTTGACCATGACTACAGACTAATTGATCTGAAGGCAATCCAAGTATTTGGAAATTTTCAATCTAGATTAATATATGCTCATGTTTGTGTTTACATTAGCCTGAGAATTAGGGCTGTTTCAGACATCATGCCTACATAATCATTACACAAAAACCACATCAATTCCAATGTGTGTCAATCTCTCACATGGGTTCTTCATTGTGAGAAGCTGCCTGTAAGATTCCCACATGCAAATGCCACCTGTGTAGTAACTCTGTGAAACAACTCTGAATGGGGAAAATGATGTTTCCAGAAGATGAATGTAAGGGTTGGATAAAAGGACTTTCCATTGTAACTTTCTGCTACAGACCCAACAGGGGCTTTAAGATTAAGAGTTCCTGGAGGAAATGACTAGGTAGGAACTAGGTGAGCTCAGTTCTATTAAAGTCGTTTATTGGTCCCAATGAAGTCAAATTTTCAAAGGGCCTGCTAATTTTTGTATGTCTAAGGACTAATTCATGTCATCATTTGACACAGTGATGCTACCACAAGTTGGCTTTTTTAAATATGTTGGCCAGGATCTCAGCTTGGCCTATTAACTTCCTTTTCTGCCCTGCAGACTGGTGGGAGGCCAGAATTTACACCCTACTCGAACACATCCAGTCTTGAGAAAGGAGGTCTTTGCAGATGTGCATTAACACCAAGAAAGGTGATCTTGGTGTGAACACATCCCAAGTCACTCCCTTGCTTTTGGCACTGGATATGTGAAGGCTGGTCCCTGGCTTGGAAATAAGTCTTGTAGTTGTGATCATGACACAATGCAAACTCACTCCTACAGCTTTCCAGTATTACAAAAATAAAAAATATGGTGCAAGATATTAATTTATTCTGTTGCTAGTTTTCTCCATTCCCTCTTGAAGTAAAGAGGCAGGGCTGGCCTAGGTGGCAGGCAATCAGACTGGCAGATCGTAGAGCCAACATTAAGGGGGTGCCAAATCATCCTGTTCCTCAGATTTTGGGTGATGGTGCTAGAAGTGTGGTGGGAAAGAGCCAAAACTACTTTCCACCTTGGGTGCCAAAATGTCTGTGGGCCGTTCTGAGCTAACAACCAGCCAGGAGAACTATGTTGAATGTTTCAAATACAGTTTGCCCTTTCACAACAGAGGTGGGTCATATTCTGTCTGTTTCACACAGACAGAAACATTATATGCAACACTGGACTTCTCATTTGGAATTTGTATGCAACAGTATTCAGTTCAAGCTTCCTAAAAACAGACTACAAAAGAGAAAGAAAGAAAGAAAGAAAGAAAGGGAATGAATCACAGCAAGGGGGTGATATTCCAAAGTCAACATGAAACAATAATTCCTATGGGTGTTGAATTTTAATTAAACATTTCAAAAAGGTTTATGTGAATTTTGAATGCAGGTTTTTCACTGGGGAAAAGGGTTAATGAAAGTAACAATAGCAGAATGCATGCCACTCTTTCTTTTTCTGATCCCCACCCCAAGAACAGCATCTAAGCCAAGTTAGACATGTTAAATGCATGAGTACAGTTGACTTGGATCTTTTTTGTTAAGCAAATAGCAGCCACAGCTGAACAGCATCTGGACCATGAGGGCTGGAGTGGGAGTTTCTCTCCCTTGCTGTGGTTTCAATGAAAATTCCCTTCCCTAACTTCGATTTGCTTCAGGAGGGGAGCTGCATTTGGCACCAGTGGAGGCATCCTTCTCCCTCTGGATGCAAAAAAGGTGATAGGGTAATTTTTATTGGGACCACAGTGAAGAGAAAGGGTTAATATCTCTCTTTTTACCCCACACAGTCTCGATATGGCTTAGGCTCTCCTGGGGCAATTTGTATAAAAAGGATTTGGGCAAGTTAATTGCATTCATGCAATCCTAGTCATGTTTATTTTAGCCCTCAGAATTCCTTGCTTTTTGCAATGTTCACATTTCCCTCCTGAGAACCTGGGCATTTCAAAATATTTTCATTAAACTCTGGATATACAAACGAACCATTTTTCTGTCCATATGTGCGGCACAGAGTGGTCACCTATTTATGACTTTCAATGATAGCTAGTGGAGCTTCCTTATACAAGGGAAGTATACCTTGAATCAGATGCTGGGAGACAAATCACAGAAAGAAGCCTTCACCTTTATGACCCAACAAAGGGGATCCTGGAGGCATCTGCCTTATTGCTATTTAAAACAAAATGCCATTGGTCTGACCTTAGCAGCACAATTTTTATGTCCCAGCGGGAGCTGCCCACATTCCTGACCATGTACTCTAAAGCACAACACAAAAACAGCACTCTCTCCACTTTCTCCTTGGGCATTTGTTTCAGAAATGCAGCCATATGCACATCACAGCCTTCACCCTGTTAGTCATGTGGCAAGCACCTAAGCATCCTATAGGTTGCAGATTGAAGGTTTCCAGTCCCCACAGTAGAAGCCATCTGGAAGTGCCCTAAGCTAATGCGGCCCTTGATGGCTTTTTATGGTCAGCATCAAGAAGGAAGAGGGAATATTTCCTTTGAAAACTTACCACAAAGATGCGAGTCACAGCCGGCCACCTAAGGGGTGCGGGTGGGGAGAGAAAGATCAGTTTACAATTGTGCTAAGTTTGAATCTGGAAACTAATGACAGAGATATAATCTCTGCAATTCAGTCTTTATTTGATTTTTTTGTTTGAGTTCACATACAGGATAAAAATAAATGCATCTAGTATACAAAGAAAGTGACTCTGGAAAATAAATCATGAAAGCAATTTTACCCATCTTAGAAGAACCCATTAACACATTTAGAACACACCAAGCCAAGTGTACAGCTGTAGCTGGGACCAGCTGAGACATCTTATCTACTCTGCTGTGAGGCTGACAGTTCCCAACGCTGCCATCTATAGGCAGTTTCTATGCACAACAATTTTCCTTCTCTGCCTACTACCTGAAGAATCTTTTGGGTGGCTTCTTCTTGTTTTATGTAATTCCTGTTATTTACTCATTCCTTGGTCTTATAAATATTATTATTTATTTAAGGAAGTCTCAAACATTGTTTAATTCTAAGGGAGCTAGAGTAACTAGCCACTATTCTACAATTGTTTCTCTAAAGAAGTATGTGGGAAAAGATGGAATATATACCGTACATAAGAGCCTGAGTAGATTAAATTTTAGTACTTTTAACACACCTATTATATGTTGTGAGCACAATATACTCACTCTCCTAAAATGTGAGAATACAATAAAAGGAAAATAAATGTGAACAGTATTGCAGTACATGAAATTAATATTATGTCCTCGGGCCATCTTCTGTGGGTTTATCATTTTGAAGAATGTATAATCAGGAGGGATTTTACTGACATTTTAAAAGGAGAATGTTTTTAGGACATCAAAACAAGCACAAAGCACGGAAATCATTTTAGGTGCGTTCTATTGCAGCACCAAAGAATACTGTCCAAGAGAAAAATTACAACCTCCACTCATTCCTTCTGTGTAAGAACTATGCGTGAATCTGCAATTCTATGCACACTTAACATGGAAGCAAACATATATGGGACTGAACTGAATATGTGGGGGGGGAAGCTTTTTTTGTTGGTACCTCTAACATGTCTAGACTGAAGTGACAAAATTCTAATGTGTACTTTTGATTTTCTGGCCTTCCATTAAATAAGATACATCTTTTAACTACCCTTTGCATGGTCTTTGAAACAAATTAGTAAAAGGGAAGCAAGCCCTATCTCAAATTATATTGTAAGTGTTTTTTGGAAGATACGGTAAAGCTTCTCATATGAAGCAATGAGAAACAGAGAAGCTTCTGCTTTTCTATTCTTTTGATATGAGTCTTGGAAATCTGAAAAATGTCCTTGTCTTGAAGAAGTCTTTTCTGCAGGGAAATGCTCAAACTCTCCCCTTGTGAAGAAATGCTGCAACTGTTCACCAAGGATGTCTCCAGTTATCTGGTTCCTGGTAAAACACTGCCCCTAGTTTGCCTTTTGGTGGTACTTTTTAAAAATAATAGTGTGCACCCATGTGGTCAGACCTAAATAATCAGGCACAAAACATTGCTGAATGTGCAATCTTATGCACATGTACCTGGGAGTAAGTCTCATTGAATTCCGTGGTATTTAAGTTCTAAGCAGACATGGGTAGGATTGCACTGTCGCAGTTATTTCACAAGGTACACACCAGTTCCACTGTCCACTCCAGTATGGCTGCACTCCAGTACATGCTTACTTGGGAGTAAACTCCATTAAATTTAGTGGGACTGAACATTCCTCCTAATTTTTAAAACAAAACTAATAATGGACAGTCTGCAAAGCATCATCTTCAGACGCCAGTGAGGAATAGGGAGTCATAGGGTAAATGAAATATTGCAGGTACCTCAAGAGACTTCAGTAATATGTAATAGGTGGGTTGGATGCTCAGTTACCCTTGGGATGAGAAGGTTGTAACAAGGGGACAGAAATGCTGGATGGCAGAGAATGATTTCCTGATGCTTTGGTTGGTTCAAAATCCTAACAGCAGCTAGATGATGCCTGTGGATATAAATATTTTCCCCCAATTTATCTCAAATTTCAAAAAAAATGTTTCATGAAAAGGTGGTGTTGTTAGGTCTAGATTTGCTAGCCTGTTGTTCTAAAAAAACAAACATGAAATGCTTTTCAGTATGTGATTCCTTCAAAACAATTGCTTAGAAGTCCAACATACCTTGAGAATTATGAGTTTTCCCGAGCAAAAAGAAAGTATCAGTTTCAAATTATCAATTTATTTTACAAGATTTTAATAAATATGAAGCTATACTGTAAATTAGCACTAAAATAACAAGGGTCTCCCTTTCTAATGTTCTTGATGCCAGCTGACTTCTTTAGCTAAGCTAACTTATGGGGACATAGGAATTTTCCAGACAAAGAACTGCAGCTGACTTGTGCTGTTCAGCAAGTGACTTTGTTAATACATACTCCTTATCAGCTACACCAGCTGTTCAAAGGCTATCTTTCACAAAACACTTTTTATGACTGCAAGGATATTTTGTTTACAGTGACCAAGTCACAAAACAAAATACAAATGTGCCTATACAGTTGTGTTTGTTTTGTCTGTAGCCAATTTAATGGCATCCGCTGTCACTTTTATGGCTAAACCTGACAGCATTTCCTATTTGTCTGGGGTATACATGGGATGTGAAAAGTGCAAGTATCCATTGTCTTCATATGGGAGTGATTTTTTATTTTATTTTTAATTAAAAGAACTTGTTCAGATATCAGATGCCTGGATTACTGTTGCAAATGGGAATGTCCTCTCCCTGCTTTCTTTATTGTTAAAGGATTCTGATTTCAGTGTTTAAATATAGTCAGCAATCCATCTTTTATACAAAACAATTGCCTGTTCTGTGTTTCAAGGGAAAAGAACTAAAACAACCCAAGTGTTTAATTATGAGTCGTATCTACACAATATATCTATATTAGATATAGTATCCATAAGAGTTTATGAAGTGTTTTAACAATAGGTAGTTTAATAAAAACGTGCCTGAATTAATCAAGATTCTGGGGCAAAACCCATAAATTTAACCGAGAATGACAAAATGAAGATATATTTAGAATAGTTCACTAGCATTTCATTTAACATTCTCATTTTACATCTTCAGCTTTAAGTCTTGAAACAGTGTTTTATTAAATTTGATTGGTTTTGCCTAAATGTTGGCCTTAACAGAGTTTTTAGTGAACTATTGAAATGTTACAAGCTCTTACTTTAAATCTGAATGTATTTTGAAAGTTATTTACAGGAAACTAAATTACTGACCACATTCACATAAAAAACTAAACACCCCCCCCCCCGGTTCTCCTACCATGTACCTGGAAGACTTCAGGAGCTTTCCCTCTTGGTTCAAGTTAAACACAGCTTCTCTCTCTGAACCTTGAACACAATTACCTAAGAATAAGCCCCACTGAATTCAAAGAGACTTGCTTTTAAATAGGAATGTCAGATTGAGTTATAAATTATTGTTTTTCTTGAGCTATTGTGGTCTTTCTGTCTTTAAATTCAGTGCTGTGTTTGGAGACATAACTCTATAATAGCACAGGTGAATAGCATTTGGAGGACAAGCCAAGATGTATATGTAATTATGAGACTAGTGATCCTGGATATACAGTACATATGACTGTACTTAACTAGATACATCTTTGACACGGTTTTATGTTATGATTCTTGATGACACTGCTTCTAATCAACAAAAGGTCAATCATATGGTTAATTTCAGACCAATACATTTACAGTTTTCTCTCTTGAAGTTATTTGGGCAAGCAACATACTATTTCAGTGATGGAAATGGAAATGTTAGACCTTTTCTTTCCCCCTGGGAATGGAGCAGGAGGACTTGTGCAGATTTTGAACTTGAAATGTTGAATTGTGTCCTGAATTATTATGCTATGTTTTATGCTCTGTTTCAACAGTTAGGGGAAATACTGAATTCCAAGGTAGAGATCAAAAATGTTACACTGCTCAACAACTGGTGGGTGGATTGGAACCATTTCAAATGACAAATATAATTATGCGCTCAGTGCATTTGTAATGATATCAGATTACAAACCTAAAATGCAAATGAGCGAGCTAAGGTGAAGATCTTCCTTTGTATTTACAATTGTTTGCTAATTTGCTGTTAAGTCACAAAATTCACAAGACATTTCAATCTGATAGTATCAAAATTTTATATTGCTATGACACAACATATCCTTGGCTTAACAAAGGGCATCATGAAAATACTTCCCCCCTTTTTATTTATTTATTTATTTATTTATTTATTCATTCATATTACATTTATGATTTACATCCTTATACATTCCTGAAATTGTTACTGTAATTATTATACATTTAAACATACTCATACATTTCATTTGAACATACATATTGTGCTTATAATATTTATACAGTATCATATTCACATTTTCTTATATTGTTGACATTCCCCATATCTTCTTTCCCCCTGTGTCTTCCCTTCACCCGTGTGTGACTTCTTCGGTCATTTTGTTTGTTATTCTTATTGAGATTGTATTTCTGTACCTTAATATTATTTAATCCTTTTTGTTTGATTACATGACTTAACTTGATCTATCTTATCTTTATGAATTCAGTCTAAGCATACCAATAAATTCTTACTGACACCTCTTTTGTTCATGTATTCTTCTACACATCTCCATTCTTGTTTAAGATTTTGGTTAGATTGCATTTTAATTGCTGCTATCATTTTTGCTAATTCAATCATTTCAAAAAAATTATTTTGCCACTCTTCCAATGTTGGTACAACTTCTGCTTTCCAATTTTTTGCAACTAATAACCTTGCGGCAGCTGTTGCATATAAGAAATTTTTTCCCTTATCTTTGGGGATGTCACCTGTTACTATTCCCAAAAGAAACGCTTCTGGTTTCTTACTGATTTTTTTTTTTTAAATATCTTCTTCAGTTCTTCATGTAGAATTCCCCAAAATTCTTTAATTTTTTTCACATCCCCACTATATATGATATAAAGATCCTTCTGAGGTCTTACATCTCCAACATAAGTTTGATATTGATTTATATATTTTTGCCAGTTTTACAGGGGTTAAGTACCACCTGTAAAACATCTTTATTATGTTTTCTTTGATAGTAATACAGGCAGTGAAATTAATATGATGTTTCCAGAGGTTTTCCCATTGATCTAATATGATCGTGTATCCAAAATCTTGTCCCCACTTAACCATTACGTCTTTGACCTGTTCATCTTTGAGTTCCCATTCTAGTAATATGTTGTACATTTTGGATAAATTCTTCTTTGGGGTATTCAAAACTTCTGATTGAAATTTTGATTCTTCTGTTTGGAAACCTAATTTGTTATCATAATTGAACTTATTATATAATTGATGGTACTGCAACCAGGTAGTACAGAATTGCTTTAATTCATTATGCGGTTTTAACTGTAATTTATTATGTTCTTCCCTTAGGATTTATTTATATGTTGGCCTTGCATTCTCCATATTTCCCCTTTTCCTTGAAATCGTTTCTAATCGGGCTGCCCACCAGGGTGTTTTTGGCTCTAACAATCTATGGTATTTTCTCCAAACTTCAATAAGAGACTTCCTTATTTAATAGTTCGTAAATCCTTGGTAGACCTTCGTTTTGTTATCTAGGAGATATGGATGCCAACCAAATCTTATGTTGTACCCCTCCAAATCGAGCAAAGCTGTATTTTGTAATGTTATCCATTCTTTTATCCAACAAAGACAACAAGCCTCATAATACAATTTTAAATCTGGCATTCTGAAACCTTCTCTTTCTCTTTTATCAGTTAATAACTTACATTTGATACAGGACTTCTTTCCTTGCCATATAAATTTCAATAGATCTCTTCTCCATTTGTCGAACCATTCTCTTTTTCCACTTATCAGGATCATCTGAAATAAAAATAATATATTTGGTAAAATATTCATTTTTATTGCTATTTCCCCCCAGAATGATAATTTTAATTTGTTCCAAATTTCTAAATCCTTTTTAATCTCTTTCCATAATTTATCATAATTATCATCAAATAGATTGATATTTTTCATTGTGATTTGTATTCCTAAATACCTTATTGACAATTTCTAGTCCTGTCTCTTCTTGCAAAGACTTTTTATCATAATCATTCATATTTTTCACCATTAACTTTGTTTTATGCATATTGAGTTTAAAACCAGATACTTTCCCATAACCTTCCATAATTTCTAATGTTTCGTTAACATTTTTTTCTGGCTCTTCCATTGTTATTACAACATCGTCGGCGAATGCTCTTATCTTAAAGGATTTCTGCCCCACCGATATTCCTTTTATCTCTTTCTCCTCTCTTATTTGTTGATTTAAGATTTCTAATGTTAGGATGAACAATAGAGGTGAAAGAGGACAGCCTTGCCTGGTTCCTTTTTCGATTTTGAATATTTCCGACAAATCACCATTTATTATCAAGTTGGCGATTTGCAAGTCATATATTGCTTGAATCCCTCTTATAAATTTCTCTCCCATATCCATTAATTCCATATTTTTCTTCAAAAACTTCCACGACAAAAGTGTTTTTGGCGTCAACAAACATGAATGCTGCTTTTATCCCAGGCTGCATATCTAAATATTCTACTGCATCGATAATCATTCTCATATTATTAGACATCTTTCTGCCTGGAAAAATGGTCTATTGGTTCCTGGTTTTGGAAGCAGTACTATGTTTGCCTCTTTCCATGTGTCTGGTAGTTTACCTTCCTCTGGTATTTTATTTAATAATGATTTTAGAGGTATTGATAATGCGTGTTTTAGTTTTTTTTGTAATGGATGGCTGGTAAGCCATCCGTCCCTGGAGATTTCCCTATTTTGCTTTTGGATATGGCTTGTTCCACCTCCATAATTGTTATTGGGTTATTCAATAAGTCTGTTTTCTCCTTAGATAGTTTACTAATATTTCTTTTTTGGAGATAATTAACTATTTCCGATTCACTTTCATTTCCTTTTTTATTTATTTTAATATATATATATATAAATAATATGATGAAAATACTTTTTCCTAATTAAAAGAGTCGTACAAAGACAAAGGAAGACTCCAAACTGAGCCAGGAAGTCCGTTCACTAAACAACTGAGAAGGAACTTCCTGATTTATTCAGAAGCTGGTTTGGGGTCTTCATTGGAGTGTAAATCACTCTAGATTTTTCTCTAGATTCTGACAGTGGAGGAGTGGTGCCAGGTTTATTTTGACAGGAATTCCCGGTTCATTTTGAAACTGCTATTTCACCTTTCCTGATAGAGAAGTGATTGTAGCCCAGAGAAATAATTGCTAATTTAGTACCGTAATTAGCTCCTGCAAAGATCGGAGTTCATGCTCTTTCTAACTGAAGTTTAATTTTGGCAAAAAAGTTTTTCTGAATATGTAAAAAAAATACAATGGAAACACAAATAAAAGCTGACATGTGTATATCCATATTGCAGGGGAGATATTGTGATTGACTGATCGTGTAGATTACATCTGCCCTGCAAAGTAGTCCAATGTTGCTGTACTGTACTAATATTGTTTTGGGGTTGGGATGAGAAAAATGAAAAGGGAGGGGGGAACAGCTGATATGTAGCACCAATATGAGGGTGGTGGTGATGAATTGCTTCCCATCCAAGGAGGGAAACGGGAATTCTTGCGGGGTGTAACTGTTGGTATAAATCAGGGGTAGTGAACCTTTTTATACCTACTGCCCACTAATGCATCTTTCTTGAAGGTAAAATTTCCTTACCGCCCACCAGTGCTCAATGGAAGGAGGATTCAACTTCTGCCATAGAACCCCCTACCGCCCACCTAGAATCCTGAAACACCCACTAATGGGTAGTAGGGTCCAGGTTGACAACCCCTGGTATAAACACTTAAATGGATACATTTATGTTAAAGGCTCAAAAAGAAAAAGAAAAATGAGGGGGTGTAACTTGTTGTAAGTGTTGTTATTATGAGGTATATATTGTTCTACACTGCCTTAATATTTTATGTAGCCAGTTTATTCTTTTCTAAATATTCATATGGGCAGTTTATACATATTTTTATCAATATAAATCAATGACCACAAGAAATGCACCCAGAATACTCTGCATTTAAAAATGAACCTAATATTTTAGCTGCAGTTCATTCATTTTCAGCTTTGTATTCTTGTTATAAAAAAAGCGCGCCTAGACATTTAGTTGTTGCTCCCATAACCTAGGTTTAAAGTGCCATTTAGCTCCTGGCTTTCATATCTCAGTTTCTAACACTGGTAAGAGCAGGAATGGTACTTCAGGTGGTGGAAGGTGGGGTGGGCGTGGGCTCATAAGAAATATAAGATTTACAGCAACTAAAGTTCTGGTGCCTTTGATTAGATAAATTAAAGTTTTATTATTATTTAAATGCAGTTTTAAATTGAAATCTTAGGCGCAGTACTGCACCCAGAGCTCAGAAACTGCTCACACTAATGAAATTCTCTGTCGCAAAATGTGCCTAGAACAATGGGAGTATCGAACACTGGCTCTTACACTGTATTGCCTGCCTGTAGTCAATTGATAAAAGACATACAGTAACATACCGGTAACTGTCCTACAATTCAAGAAAACATGAGTTCATTGCATTGTTTTAGGAATGGTATTAGGGAAATGGGGATCTTGGGCCTTTAACAGCTTTGTGACAGCAGAAATGAAACAAGTTAAACCTTCTCTAGTATGGAAATAAAATTACAGAAAAAACTCTATCTGTTGAAATTTTGTCTGTGTGAAATGTTGCTTGTGTGTGGCCCAATTTATTATGGGGCCCTCCATTTCACCTGCAAAACAGGATACAAATTTGTGTATAATACAAACTGTATGCAAATTTTATGCAAAGTTTCAAGTGGCAGAAGGCCCAATTCACATACTTGGCCCAGAAAATCCTGTTGGCATCCATGCCATGTGGCATCCACAACTTCTGAAAGAAACAGAACAGCATTCATAAAGAATATCACCACTTCCAGGAATGCTGGAAACCCTCTACTGATCAGGCCAATCCACATTGTAAAACAGTTGTGAATTAATGTTGCCTTTGAAAATAGTTTGGAAACTTGGGGTGGGTGTGGTTTTTGTTTGTTTGTTTACAAAATACGTAAGTTAACTGGGAGCAGACAAATGAAAATTATCTTGCCATTCTTAAAACAGCTGCACTTACACATAATCTGCTTCTTGTCTCAGTTCAAGATGCTGGTTGTAGCTTTGAAAACCCTAAGGATCAAGGCACCTTAAGGACAGTCTCCTCTCTCACATACCTGCATGGCTATTAAAATACCCCTCAGAGAGAACCATTTTGGGTCCCCATCTTCAAAAGCAAGACTGACTGTGCTCAGCCTTCTACTGCTCTCAGAGACAGAACAATTAATTAGCAACAATGGGATCTTCCCTCCAAATTCAAATGGCAATTGTGGAGAGGAAGAGTCTAGGCTTGGACAAAAGGATTAAAATGCTCTCTTCACATACCATGATCCCAATCTCTCTCACACACACTGAGACACACTTTCATACAACAGCTTCCAAGTTTAAATACATACAACCACACAATATCATATACTTTTTGACCCTCTTAATTACTTAGATTTCAATCCATTTTGGCTTTTTCTTCTTTGCATTAGGACTTTCTACCCATGTTGTCAGAGAAGAGTGAATCAGGTCCAAATCAGTAGAAAAACGCCACCTTTGTTTTGTAAATAACCCTACTTCTATCAGGAATGTCAAAGGCAACAATTAAAAAATGCACTTACTGCTTCCTAGTCAGCTGGTACTAGATGTCTATGGATGAAGGCTATAATTTTGTCTGGATTATCTCCTGATGCATTTGAAATGTTACAGAAGCCAGAAGAGAATACAATAGGTGGGTCTCCTTGTGAGAATTAATAATCACTTTCCTGTTTTGTTCCATCGTTTGCTGACCTTATTGCTAATTCTTCTATAGAGTGGAACAGCAGATAATGTTTGCTTAAAATAAGCTTTTCAAAGAGATGCCACAAAAAACAATCAGTTATTTTCTAAATAAACTTAAGTAAAAGCTGCCAACAAACCTAAGCAGTAAAGTATGCAAAGGGTCCAGCACTGGAAGGAGGTGGAGGGTAGTAAATGTGTTTGAATGGAAGTATCAGTAGTGTTAGCACATTTGCAATACCGGTATATTGCGGAAAACACAATATATTGCAAATGTTTTTGCTTTATTGCATTTTAGTACCGGTAACTGCTGTCATAATGTAAAGATGTGCAAAGCATGTGACTAACTTCTCTAAAAAGATGTTATATATTTATAGGTTTCTGCAGTCTGGCTTCAAAGTTTATGGATTCATAAGATCAGAGAAGCAAGCTGTTTATATAACATATTCATATAAACATCCAAATGTGGTAAGAACAGAACAGCATCCTCATCAGGAACTTGTACAGTAAGGTATCTTACTAGCTCAACAATTGATAAAAGTATGTTGTATGATTCTCTCTCAACACAACAGCAAGAATCTCAAATAAGGAGAACCTGGGCACTAACCTCAAGGAGTTTAGCACAACCATGAGTATATTGTGATTTAAATATCAACCTGTGCAGACAGAACACAAGAGAGGGAAGGTAAGACAAAGGGAAGGAGCAGCAGGTATACAGTATTGAGAAGTATGTGACAATAAGACAGAGGGGATTGGAAGAATATATTCAAATGATAAAAGACCATGATTAAGATGGGGGGGCCCTGAAAGCAGAAATATATCACCCCACCGGCAACCCAATTTGACTAGATATTCAGGACTGCCAGAACTCTCCTCATGCTTTTTAAAAGAAATAATATACTCAAATGCTCTAAGTCTGAACCCGGCACTGAAAGTATATTCTATGACTGTACTTTGTGCTTGTGTATGAATGATGTCCTAATGGGTGTGCAGAAAGAAGCCCAGGAAGAGCAATGTGGGTACGTGGGGTTGGAAAAGGTTGAACGTGATGTGGAAACACTTAGCTGAAGCATGACTCTGTTAGGGGTATGAGTAGGGCACTTTTTATCAGCCTGTTTTTCATCAGTCAAAATGGGAATAATAATAATCACACAGGACTGCTGTGAGGATGAATATGATAAAAAGAATATGTACAAGTGAGGCGGATGGAAGTAAAATATGTACGTCTGTATGTGTTCCAAATGTGGTAGCATGAGGAATGGCACAAAAGTGCATGCATGAAATGGTCCTCTGAAGTGGCCTGCACACTGGAGAGAGAGAACAGCACTGGATTTAGGGGAGACTATCAAGCAGTGCATGCTCCAGCAACCATTGGCATTCCTCACCTTGAATTGCGAAAGGTGTAATGAGACATGGCACCTCACACAATTTTAAATGTAAGCTCTGGGATAGAAATAGTAGTAGTTCTGGGAGGAGTGCCCTTCCTGAACAATCATTTGCCCCCTTTCCTATTTATTTAGATTATTCCCACCTTCGAAGAAGTCTTACCATGGTTTGCATTATCACCATCCAGAAACAATTAAAATATGTGGAATTATAAAAAAACAACCCTCATAAGGCTGCTAACTTTTGAATTATTTATTTAGCTAAGCCTTTAATCATTCTGAGCCATTTTATCTGCAGCAGTTAGTAAACTGATGTTTCTCTCTCTGCAGTGCGCTATATATATATATATATATATATATGGATGCTGGGGCTCCATTCTGCCTAGAAACATTGCTTTCTGTGTGAAGCTCTCACTGGTGAGGGAATGTGCACTCTTCAGCCTCTTCTTACTAGGGCAGTCACCTGATTAAACTTTAGTGGATTGTTTGCATGAGTTTTAGTTGGCTGATTAAATTTGTAAAAACCTACATCCATAAAAAGAAATACTTTCGAAGCAAGAAGCGTTACATTGTCCCTGCTTGTAGATGAGGCAGGTCTCTTGGAAGAGGCATCCACTATGTGAGATGACGTTTCCTACTTGCAGGTTGCTTTTACATTTGTTTTACAGCTTTGTGTATTTTTTAAAAAAATACATCATCATCATCATCATCATCATCATCTTAATCTTGGTACCTTTAAAATGGATTAATCCAGCAGGTTTAATAATTTTTAAAATGCTTTTACAGAATCGGGTGGCACTCCAATAGCACTTAACCCCAAAGTAGGCCCCAGTGAATCCCATAGGAGCCAACTCCGAGGGACCAAGGTCCCTTCAGGCCCCCCAATAAAACATTTGAGGAAGCCAGCCCCCCCCCCCGTTTATGGGCATTGCCAATCAAATAACGCTACATCATGTGATCAACTATGCAGGGCGGGGCTTACCTGCCTCGCTCCCCCAAAAAATCATACAGTATTCAAGTTGGCACCCCTAAAGTAGTTACTCAGCGGGGCTTACTTCTGAGTAGGCAACAGGAGTGCCCCGCAAGTGTTTGCACCTCCACGTCTCCTTTCCTCTCTCTATATACAGTATAAGAGGGTGAAGGTCAGGCTGGCAGCGCAAATAAGGGCCCCGCTTCACTCTGAAGGCCTCTCCCGCCACGACCTCCTGGTCTACGGGCAGGGCAAGAATGTGCCTTTTCCTTGTTGTGGGGGGGGGGAGTCTTAAATTTCAAACCATTATTATTATTATTATTATTATTATTATTATTATTATTATTATTATTATTATTATTATGAGCAACACATGTGCGTGGTTTCTCTACCTCCACCGAAGACTCGCCACGTGCGAGGAGGAAGGCGGCGGGCTCCCTTCACCTCAGCGGCGGACCCGCCGAGCTCCCTCTCCCCTCAAGGGAAAAGGAAAAAAACGACGTGAGGAAACGCTAAAGCGACGCGGGTCACAGGGAGCGAGGTTCTCCTCAGAGCCTTTTCCCGCCGCCGCCGCCCCCTCACAAAACAACCCCCTGAAGGGGGAGCGCTGAGGGGCGGGGCCCGGCGGAGTCTCGCGGGCCGCCGCCGCCCCCCAACGCCTCTCGAGGGGGCAATGAGGGGCACCGCGGGAAGGGCGCCCGCGGGCGCGGCGGCACCTCCTGTCAGGGCACGAGGCGGGCGGGGGGTCCCTCGCGCAGCGGCAGCAGCAGCCGCCGGCTGGCCCCGCCTCGCCCGGCGCCTCTCCCCCACCCACCCCGTCCGCCCACCCATATCCCGCTCAGGAGGGGCCGGTGGGCTGGCGAGCGCCTCACAGCAGCAGCAAGAGAGAGGGAGAGAAGTCCGCCTCCTGCCGCCGCCTGTTCATCCCCAGCAGCAACTTCCCTGCCCGGCTCGCCGCCGCCGCCTCCTCCTCTTCCCTGCTTTGCAGTAGCAGCAGCCGCCGCCGCCGCCGCCGCCGCTCCTCCTCTTCTCCCGGGGACGATGCTCTGGCTCCTCAGCTGCAGCTCCCGAGCCGTGTCCCAGCGGCTCCGCTCCCCCGGGCTCACCTTCGCCGCCTGGCTCCTGCTGCACCACCTGGGGGCAGCTCCCATGGCCGGGGCTTCCTCCTTCCCCACAGGTAAAGGGCACAGGAGGGAGGGCAAGCGGCACGCGCTCAGGCTGCCCGCCCGTGCCAAAATTTGCGCGCTGGGGCGAGTAGCGGGGAAGGGGATGGGACTGATGGAGGCAGGTTTTTTCGGGTCGTCAGAATGGGCCGAAAGGGGGGTGGGTCTGCGGCGGGCGAGGTTCTTCTGCACGCGCGCACCCCGCATTCGGAAACGCGAGCATCGCGCAGGTGAGGATCGTAGACAGCCTAGCAGCCCGGCTACCGAGCGTCAGATCTGGATCTGGTGCAAACCTAAACCAAGCAACAGGGCTGGGTTCCGGACTCTCTGATGTGGCTTTCGGAGATCAGCTGCCTGCTTGCTTGCAAAGCTGGAGAAGGAACTGAGCGTACAGACAGGCTGATAGCCGTAGGGTGCAGTTGCGTGGCGTGAGAACGGCTGCGCCTTCTCACTTAGGATGATCAGCACCAACACGCAGATAAAGCTCGGGGAGTCCTTGAGAGCCTTGGTCAGCAGATGGGGAAATGTTGAGAAGGAGAGGTGATCTCTAAGTTGCATGCCTTTCAGGCAGGTGAAGGACCTTAGCTGCTTTCCTCTCCACCCCTTGCTTCATGGAGGGCATACTTTACTGACACCTGGTGCGTCCAAAGAGATGTTGAGTCCATTTCTAGCCATTGTGATAAGTGTTAGCTTTGATATTATGGTGTGTGTGTGTGTGTGTGTGTCATGGGAGGTTTTGCTCATTGAACTAATTTTGCAAATTGATGCTGATTATAGTCTTGGTCTTTAGGTTTCAAAGACACCCGTGGGTTGAATTCATGTGATCTGCTCCACATAAATAAATGAGAAATTTCCACCTAGAGACATCAGGTCCTTATCAAAGTTACCTAAATTTTATTTTTAAAAGTAACACTCCCAAAGAGTTTCAAAGGATCAAAAACATTCCTGTCTGTTGAGACCTAGGAACATTCATCCCCATACTACTTTGGACAGTTTGTGGATGGGAACTGCCCACCTAGCAATTCGAAAGCATGTCAAAAGTGCAAGTAGATAAATAGGTACCGCTCCAGCGGGAAGGTAAATGGCGTTTTCATGCACTGCTCTGGTTCGCCAGAAGCGGATTTGTCATGCTGGCCACATGACCCAGAAGCTGTACGCCGGCTCCCTCAGCCAATAACGTGAGACGAGCGCCGCAACCTCAGAATTGAACATGACTGGACCTAATGGTCAGGGATCCCATTACCTTTACTTTAAGACAACAATAATTTTAAAAAAATGTACAAATGCTTAACAAAATAGTAATAATTCCAAATACTTGCATTTCTTCAATCAAAGGAAAACCCATGTTTACTGAAAAGTAAACCCTATTCATTTCAGTGGGCTTTTCTTCCACGTATGTAGCATCATAAGTATGCATAGGACTACAGATTTTTTGACTGCAGTGCTGTGCATAGTTAATTCAGGCTGTTAACTGATCATGGAACCTTCAGCTTTGAACGTGAGCAAAGTGGGAGGAGAAAGTATTAATTTTTAAAATATCTATTGCAGGTTCTGTTGCAAAATGTGAAAATGAAGGAGAAGTACTACAAATCCCCTTTATCACAGACAATCCTTGCATAACATGCATTTGCCTGGTAAGTGTGAATTCCACTGATAAGATCAAACAATAATGTATCGTGTAATCAAATTTCCTTATCTTTTCCCTTTGTGCCGCCAGAGATTAATTTCCAGTCTGTAATCTTGGAATCATATCCTTGACTTTTGCTTAGACACAAATCTTTCAGCTGACTTTGCCCATGACATTGTCAGGCTACCTGAACACTCTTGTTTACAGGATGTATTTGTGATTGAGGCTTTCCCCCTCTAACGTCCATTGTGCTGAGCCACTGTTAAGTGGTTTTTGTGCTTGTAGAGTTTGTGCTTATGGATGAGGAGAAGGATTTGATGTTTAGCTGGGCCTTTGCTTATTTTCTGCCCAAGTTCTAAAAATTGGCTTCAGAGTTGCAATGAAAGATATAACTGCAACAAAATCCAGGTGGTTTAGAAGTCCAAGTCTGCTTTCGAAATGCAGTGTGGTATACATTCAGGCTCTGCATTCTTGGCTAGACATATTGTAATAAAAAGACAATGCCAGCACACATGATACTTCTATCAAAAAACTGCACTCCAAGGATGACACTGGCTGTTGTTTGTTCAGGAAGTTCAGATTCCCTGGTAGTTAACAATGACCCTGGTTTGTATTCTGCAGCAAAGGAAATACCCCCTTATTCTTGCAAGGGATCTCAGTTTCACAGTAGAAACGCTTTGCAAGCCAGACTGTCAGAGCCACATAAAAATAATCACTGACAGTTGGAAAACAAACAAATTTGAGCAGATATTTTTAAAAGGATTTCCCCCCAAAAAAGTCATATGGGAACTAGAGTAGGAATAACTGCATTTATCTAAGTGAGGGAGGAGCAGGACCTTGCAGAATGTTTTTTTGGTCATAAAACGAGGATTTTCCATCTGTCAGATCAGAAAAAGAGACAGGTGGTATAGGTCACCATTGCTCCAAAAACCCCAAACCACTTTTTTATTTATATTACGAAGGTGCCCAGCTCTGCAGTTTGTCTCGTTAAGTGAAGGCAGGTGTGCCTGGCCATTATTTAGAGAGCCATCAAAACTTTGAATCAGTGTTCGTGATAGTAACTTTAGAGGAGGAAGAGAAACTGGCAGGAAAAAAACCGGATGGCGGGGAGCAAAGTGAAATATAATGAGTTGTCTGTGGTTTTACTTTTCCCAAAGATGTCTGCAGTCAGCTGTTTTTCATGTGATTTGCAGTTGAATATATTGCGTATAGCTTGTATTGTTCATATCTTATCATGTTCAATGTCCTAATTAGTGCTTCAGTTTTTATTTTTTTTAATATAAAATGAAGATAAGTTACAATGTTAAACAGGTGCTGCTTCTAACCTTTGTACCGTGTCCTCCATATTTCTTGCAAAAATCCCAGACTAGCTCTTCTCCTGGCTATTTTCCTGCTGCATTAGAAGAATTGTTAGTTCCCTTTCAGTTTTTGTATGTATAGGTTAACCTACTAACAGATACCCTTCCATCCCACACCTAACTGAATATTATGTTACTTATTTTATATTTGTGTGTCCATGTTTTTCAGTTTGGAGACTGTCATTTGCATTACTTAAATTTTACTTCCTTAAATTTTAAGCTCTCCTGTTCTTACTTTTGAGCTTTGGCTTAAAGACTGAACTTTGAGTGCCTGCCTGCCCCTAGGTCTGTTTTAGATCATTATCTTGGTCCATCCAGAGTCTAGCTCAAGTATAAGATGGAGCCATATTGGACTCTGCTGTATAGCATTCCTGAACAATTGACACCCTTATTTTTCACAGTATTCAATAGGCAGAGGGAAGAAGGCAGCGAAGTTTCAATTCCCTGCTGGAACATTACTGCAAGGACCAAGGTTCTCAGCATTCTGGAACCTGCTGTGTTCACCCTTCTCTCTTACTAGTGGAAAATCTCCTAAATTCACTTTGTGGATTAATGTAGGTTTCCGTGTGCATCCATCACTAACTCTTTGCATAACCTAATAAAACTTGAACACAACACAGCTGTCTGTATGTATCACATATACTTTTTTTGAAAAAGGAAAGCAGACCACCATTCAAACAGGTGAAACCATGTGCATGCACAGTTTTTAGAAGGGTACCTTGTTGAAGGAAGAACAAGGCACTTTGTGGCATTTAGGAGTCCACAAAATTCTTTAAAGTGTCATAAATAGGATGTCATAAACATTTTGTGGGGGAACGCAGATATGTGAGTTCTAATAAATAAATAAATAAACTACACCAGTGTGGTGTAGTGGTTAAGAGCGGTAGACTCGTAATCTGGTGAACCGGGTTCGCGTCCCCGCTCCTCCACATGCAGCTGCTGGGTGACCTTGGGCTAGTCACACTTCTCTGAAGTCTCTCAGCCCCACTCACCTCACAGAGTGTTTGTTGTGGGGGAGGAAGGGAAAGGAGAATGTGAGCCGCTTTGAGACTCCTTCAGGTAGTGAAAAGCGGGATATCAAATCCAAACTCTTCTTCTTCTTCTAAATACTTTCTGTATGAAGTATGATATCAGAGTATTGCTTTGTGTCTCTACATTGAGTGCTCTGCTTGGCTTGTCATTTCATAAGCAAAATACAGTGTCATTTCATAAGCAAAATACCTCTGGTTAAGAACTTAATTCGTTCCGGAGGTCCGCTCTTAACCTGAAACTGTTCTTAACCTAAAGCACCACTTTAGCTAATGGGACCTCCCGCTGCCACTGCACCGCCACAGAACAATTTCCGTTCTTATCCTGAAGCAAAGTTCTTAATCTGAAGCGTTATTTCTGGGTTAGCGGAGTCTGTAAACTGGAGCATATGTAACCTGAAGCGTATGTAACCCAAGGTACCACTGTAGGTATTAGGTCCTACACATTGCCCCCATTTCCAGCTGTGATCTTCCAGCCAAAAACTAAGCAGCTCTTCTTCATGCTACAAGAGGCCTACATACCAAATTTGGCTCAGCTCCATGAATTTGGTTTTGGGTTATTGTGGCCATACTTCATGCACATTAAATTAATGATTTTTCATTAAAAAAGAAAACAACCCCAAATTTAGCAGATTTCATGCTAATTTATCATCTTCAAATTGCCTATCATTCCACAAAGAAGTTACATTCCATGTGCACGGAATCGCACAACAGCTCCCACTAAAGAGGTACATCAGATTGTAATGAGTTGCACTTAGGTGTTTGAGCACTTTCACACTTGCCTTTGCACTATTTTTGTTAGTACTTGATCCTTATTAGTGCAGAAGAGAAGCTGCAGAGGCATTTTCCAATGTGACCCTGCCAATGTAGGTTTTATATTTTCATTAGAAAGAGCTTTAAACAAGAGCTGCTTTGGTCCCATTTGTGAAAACACCTAATGCTAATTCTGCAGTTTATAAGATGGTTGCCACTTGTACTATAGTAGTATTGTAAGATTTTAAAAAGTAACTTGGATTGTCTAGAGTGGTATGTGTAAAAAAAAAAAGGTTGTGTGAATTGTCTCTGTGCATTACCTGCTGGTGAGCTAGAAGTATAACTTTCATATCTGTCTGTTTGTACAATAATTTCTGTATGTACTTTTGTAAGGGCTGTGATTTGTACTTGAATAGTACCTTCCACTCAAGCCCTTCAGACTGTACAAACATTGACGAATGGAGCCTCACACGAACTCTGCGTCAAACAAGGAGGCTTACGTACAGAGAGATGTGATTTGCTTAAATGTGTTACAAGGGAAAGGAGCCATGGACCAGTAGTCTTCAGCCTTTACAGACACAGAACCCACTTTCAACACAAACATGCATTTAGGGAACCTTTTTTTAAACCATATATCTGTATGGCAGAGTGCTGCTGTTATGACCCACCTTGTACTGAGCCATGACCCAATAATGGGTCGTGAGCAACAACTCAATAGTTGGTTCTGAGCTACCAGTTAAAGACCAGTGCTATATACAGTGTAGCACTCACCCCTGCTATTGTTTTAAACAACGGCTGAAAACTTTTTAAATTCAGCAAACCTATCCAAACATACAACTGAATTATATATACTTCCTTGTAATTTTTACTCATTTTATCTATGTTTTATTGATAATTGATTTATATTATTTTGTACACCTCTTAGAATTTTATTTTTTGTTGATGATGTGGTTAATAAATGTTTATAAATAAACAGTTATCTTCTCAAACCATTTATTCCAGCCCAATATATATAACTTTACTAGGGCTATTTGGAAGTAAAAGTCTGGATTGTAACAATGGCATCTCTTAATTCTTCACTTTTTATTCACATATATTCTTATTTGCCTTCCAGAGCTCTTTATTCTATGTCCATCAGTATTTAGCCACGTTTGTCTTCACACTATAATTGTACATGGGTGAATTAAAGTACAACTATTGAAGGACATTGCCCTCTGCAGGCATTCAGTGTTCATTCTTTTCTATGCATGGAAGGGGCAGGGTGGAACTGTGAATGTGCCCCTCTCCAGATGCCCAACATCAATCTGTACAGCAGAGTGTTTGCATCCAGGGACCTGTGCAGACAGCCAAAACTTGCATGATCAGCACAGATCACGTGAATTTTGACTATGCATGCAGGCTGCGTGCAAATATTCTACTTTACTCGTTAATATCAGGCACATGGTTCACAGCAGGCCTGTTCTGTGCCAGCAGCATGCAAAATCACCTACTTTTTCCAGATATGTAACCCTTTATTTATATTTCAGTGTATGATGAGCCACATATTCTTTTGCATGTGGCTTCTGCACTTCCTCCCACTTTGAAATAAGTTTTGGTCATCCAGTGACCATGCTTTGGCAACATCATGACATGCAAAGCCTGTATGGCTTTCTTCCAAAATATTGCAGTCATAGTAGTATTGTGATGGGCATGCAGTTTGTCCCATTGTTGAGGGACGATGATAATCTTAAATAGCCTGATTTTCAGGTCCCATTATTTCAGTCCTTGAAAGAGGCAAGGAAACAGTAGAACCACCCCAGTTATTGATGTTCCTTCTGTTTTGCTGTGTTACGGAAATGCTGGGAATGTGATATAAAACTTAAGCCTCCTTTCCTTGCTGTGCCACTACTGACCTCTGCCCGTATTTGGTTAAAAAACATAAGAGGAGCCCCATTAGATCAGCCTAAAGGCCCATCTGATCCATCATGCTGTACTTACAGTGGTCAACCAGATGGCTATGGGGAATTCGCAAGCAGGATCTACATGCAACAGCACTCCCTGCCAGTTGTGATTCCCAGCAACTGTCCTTTGTTCCCACACCCAGAAAGAATACTCAAGGCAACTTATTAAGTGATTAAAAAACTATTAAAATGTTTTTGCTAAGTGTGGGCAGGGGGAATCAATGAGGGAAGCATCCTTCACCCCTGGGCATGTAAGCTGGCACATTATTTGCCCCACAGCCAAGGATTGGGAGAAGGTCTCAACCTTGCTATGTGAGTCTTAGGTTAGTGAAACCCAAATTTTGCACCTGCACCCCACCCTCCAGCTTACATCGTGATGCACAGACCAGGCCCCAAAGGAATCCCCCAAGCTTCCAGTTATGGGTGATGACTCAAAAGCACCATTATCCCCATAATGCCTTGGGCTGGTAGTGAATTAAGGCCTTGCCTTTGAAAGTGGTGGGAGAGCATAGCCATTATGGTTAGTAGCCTCTCCCATAAATTTGTCTAATCCTCTTTTAAAGTTGGTGGCTGTCACTATATCTTGTGGGAGCAAATTCCACACTATGTGCTGTATGAAGTACTTTTTTGTCTTGAATCTTGGAACATTCATCTTCACTGGGTGGCCCCAGGTTGTAGTATCATGAGATGTGGAGAATGGAGATCTGAAGAAGTGAGGGTTTTGAAAAGAACACAACTCACCTCCCATCCACAGATGAGAAGTTCCAGAACTGCATTGCATAGCCTACAGTGTTGTGGTTGAAATGCAGGATTAAGGTTTATAAGACTTCACAGGTGCCTTAATGGAAGGCTGCATAACTAAGGGCACTTCTTCATTTAGGCTGTGAAACAGGAGGATTTAGATGAGGAAGGATGGGTTCACATTTATTACTTTACAATTTTAACATCAACTAATGACTTTTCATTTGTGACTGGTATATTACTTGTAACCTTTTTCATGTCTAAAGATAGGACTTTCATATTACCTCAGAAACAATGTTATTCAGTAGAGTCGGATCCTGCATTCACATGCCAGACATCAAGTAGAAAATCATCACGTGATGTGCCTGCACATCTAAAGCAGGCCACAGACTCAGGAATTTGAAGGAAACTCATTTTGCCATGGCATTATGTAGGGACCTGTTTTATATGAAAGTTTTGCAATATAGAAAAGGGATAAAGCAACAGGAATATTTTATGGTAAACCTTGGTATAAGCGCAATAGAAGACCATATTTAGCTTGGTTATTCTATGTCTGAAAATAGTTCACATGGGATATTGTAGCATTTCTTTGTAAAAATATGTTGTGCTTCAGTGTTATCTCAAGGAAGGCATAAAATTGCCCCAGCATAGCAGAAAGAGCTGAAATGAGATCTGTGCATAATTACAGGATTTAAAATGTTTGAGTGCTCCCCACAAGATCAACCTAGCCTGAATTAAAAATTTTGAGTTTTTAAATGTTGGGAGATAATTATGGTCATGAGGGTTGCAGCTTGGGTGGTGTTGGTGGAACAAACCATATAATTTCATCCCATGTGTCATTGTCTGCATAAGACTGGAGCATCTTACCAGATGGCAGCTGGGATCCAAGAATAACCATTCCATAAGCTGTTTCTGGATTTTTAGTTTTTAAAACAAAACCAAAGGGGAAGATTAAGCACACTACTGCAACTGGATGGGTGACAGGAAATACTTGACAGTCTCTTCCATCGCACAGATTTGTACTGGCACAAAAGAGGTGTGTGATGTTGCGTAATGAACAATCTACGATAGGACTCAATCTACTGGAACATTTTAAGGCATGTTCAAACAAACCTCAATTAGGACTACTCCCCATGGAGCTTGGCATTGGGAGGGGGGTTCATAAAAACAAACCGATTGACCGCGGCTTGCACCAGGGGACCCTCGGCACAGTGCCACTAATGCCACTGCCATCCATCTGTAGACTAGGGCATTGTATTTTAGGGAAGTTGAAATGGCGAGTGGTCACTTTGGATGGGAGCCAAGCTTGCCTTCCATTCAAAAGTGACCTGGAGGCCTGGAAAGGCTGATAGTAAGGTAGCACAGCCCTGCCAACTTGGTGAGGAGACATTTTGAGCAAGTGAGGCCCTTGGCCTGTTCCTGACCTGGCCCACCACTGGGGGAGGGAGAGAGAAAGAAATGAGGAAGAAGCAAGCAGTGCACCTTTTCCACACGCTGCTTTTGATAGTTAATTAAATGCAAGAACAGAGACACGTTACATCTTTTGTCTGCAAGAAATCCCTGACTTTCTCCTATTAGACTCCTCACACCTTGGCCTGTTGAGGTGGTAAAACATTGTCTGACTTTCAGCTTCGGTGCGCCGTTGCTTGGAATCAATAAAACAAATGAATCCCTCCATACAGAAAATTAGATGTCAAGGAGAAAAGTTCTTATTGGAGCTTAGGGAGGGAGGTTCTAAATGGAAGTGTGTTTAGTCATTTGATCCCCTACCTGGAGTCGGATGTGATACAGCTCACGCAGAGATTTATTATCTCAGTGAGGACTAGGCCTTAGTTAACTTTCAAAAGCGGGTGATCTGACATTGATCTCTTGCTATATCTTGGAGATGTAGCCATAAATCTTTACAAGCCAATCGTTGCAAGAGCTGATTTCTCATTTCTTAATTATCCTGCCAAAACAGCTCTACACTGAATCAAGTCTTCTAGGGATGTAGATAAGTTTTAAATTCTGTTTTGTATGTGTGTGTATTGTTGTGTAGTACTGTACTTTTGAAAACCATGAGTGAAGTAACAGTTGATAAAAGCCAGAGTAATGACCTTGACAAATGACATCCATACCAATTCCCCCACCCCGCCAAACCTAAAGCCTGCCAAGTGTACCTGAGCAGCAGTAATTGTAGTTCTCAACCTTTTATCACCTAAATGTGGAACAGAAGGAAACCAATGTGAGCCAGAAAGTGTAATCTGGCGTTGGAAACATGAGAAAAGTTGGGAGACAGGCACTCAGGAAACGAGAAATCGGAGCTTTGCTTGGCATGAGTTTTATTCAGCATGAAACATCATTCTGTAGTTTAAATTTCCATTTCTATATCCAAATGTGCCATGTAGAATTTGACCTTGCAGTTATAAAAATGGTGTGAAGCTCAGTGTTATAAGAATTGGGTTCTACCTAGCTTGAGAGAACAAAGAGGTGTAGTGAAGGAAACCTAACATTCCTCACTTCTAATAGCAATAAATGAGCAAATAAAACAAATAAACAAACATTACCAACCAACCCCCACACTCACCTGTCTTGAATTCTCTACGTACCTGTTACAAGCCTTTTGCACAACACCCCATTTGCAAGTGATGCTCAGTCTGGTCTAAAAGCAACTTTTTGGCATATGTCTTTGGTGAACACAGCAATATCTTAGTACATCAGGATCCAATTTTTGTTGTATCAAGGTATAATATGGCCCAGATGAAATGTTGTGGAATAGTGCATATTAAAAGAAAACCATCAAACAGTACATTCAAACCTGTTTTATTCAATATAATTTCATGAGTTGATGTACATTGTCCAAAAGTGCCTACCTGAATTTAATCTTCCCTCACTTTAAATGCCTTTATTGCTGTAAAGTACAATCAATTTTCTTCTCCTCCCCTCCTACACAGTGGTTAACGGTAACCTTTTATGGCACCATGCTGAAAAAGGTTTTGATCAGAATTTGGTGAGTGCATCCCAGAGTAGAAATGGGACCATATGCTGTTCCTTTTAAATGTTTTCACAGATGCATCAAATGTACACGAGACAGAAATCATGTTTAGAGTAGTGAGGTGCCTGAAGCATGTTTTGGTATTGTCATATTGACCAATGCTAAATTAGTAAGTGTGAATTAATGATTAAAAGGATGCACAAATAAATAAATCAAGAATGTAAAAGCTTTCCAACTGCTCTACTTGTTACATTCATTCTATAACGGACCCAGTGGCTGCAGGGCAAGAAGAACTGATGAAGAAATTACCGGAATGCTGGTGGTTCTCTGGTTGAAAGCAAAATAAACGAAGTTCAGTTCCTTTCCTCAGGTGCATAACTGAAGTCATAAATTCAAGCAACAATTTATTATATATAGCCAAAGGCCTTCACAATGAACAACACAGGGCAAAAAGTAAGATATTCTTTTAGAATCACACAACATAAAATTTAAATTACACAGCATAAAATTTTGAAATTACAATGCATTAACATAACTGGAGCAGAGCTGCTTAGGTGCCAGAGCAAATTTGGCTACCAGATGTGTAATTTGTGGGTATTTATCAGCTAAGAGTTCAACTATCTGTTCCTGGGGGATCACTCTGAGAACAGAACAACAAATAGTGCATGATCCTCAACCTGGTTATATCCATAAATGCATTTCCATTCCATGTGTGCTATTCCAAAGTATGTCCCCTCTATGGATGCTGAGGGCATCTGTTGAAACCGAAGTTCAACAAAGACCCTATGTAACTGTGGAAAGGCTAGTGTCTCAAGGTAATGAGGCCTTGAGTGGTTGTCCTTGCTTTGAGGGTACCAAATAGAGTAATGGGCAGCAATAATGGATGCTCTGCCTTGGTTGGTGTCATGGTCGAAGATCCACTTTCTAAGACCACACAAGCTAAGGGACAAATATTTATCCTTTTGGAGATTGTAAGCCTTAAGCTTGTCTTGACACTTTTGTGCCCAACCTTCTGTTCTTAGTTGCTCCAACCAGCAGAGCTTGGTGATGATATGATCCTCAAAGGCATTTAGTCTACGCCAGTATCTTAAAGTAGGCTACATTAATTCTGGCTGCTATCAAAAGGAGACCCAACTCGGCTCTAAAGTGAGCCAACAGAGTCCTAGGAGAAAACCCCAATATCTGCCTCGTAAATTTAACTTGCAGAACTTCAAGCTCAGATTTGACACCAGATCCCCAGAACTCTCATGTGAAGATCAGAGTACACATAGATTTCTGGAGTGAAATAATTTTGAGAAATGGTCCTTGTAACATAAAAGGATTTTGTAACTAACAGAAATGACACAGAAATACAGTAAGAATAACAGCAAATTATTATTTATTTAGGTAAAATGGTAAGGTAAACGACCGAGGGAACCAGTGTTTGCCCAGAGACAGCTTTCTGGGTGAACTCCAGAGCAGCGCACAGAAACGCTGTTTACCTTCCCACCACAGTGGTATCTATTTATCTACTTGCACTGGTGTGCTTTTGAACTGCTAGGTTGACAGAAGCTGGGACAGAGCAAGGGAAGCTCACCCTGTTGCAGGGATTTCAACTGCCAACCTTCCGATCAGCAAGCCCAAGAGGCTCAGTGGTTTAGACCACAGCACCACCTGCATCCTGTATCATTCATTCATTCATACGTTTGTTTGTTTGTTTGTTTGTTTGCTTGCTTGCTTGCTTGCTTGCTACTCATCTGACTGGGTTACTCCAGCCACTCTGGGCAGTATTTCACAGGCTGGGAACAATCTATTTTTCAAATGTGCTTCACATTTAATTGATCATAATGAGAACTTATACAATGTTTGGAAGTCTGCATTGATTACAGATTTTGACGTCACTCTGTCAAAAGAGAACCAATACTGTAGTAGTGTTAGCACATCTGTGGTGCACTTCAACTAGAGCAAGCTAGAAAGTGCCAAAGGCTTTGCTTTGGCATAATTAAGAGCTCCAGAAATCTGAATACAAAAACACATAGTTAAAATGAATAAATAATAAAATTTGTAAAGGGCACCCCACCAAATACCATAAACTAAATGGGGAAAGTGTAATTTAGGTTGAAAATGTCTCTGGAATGTTTCTGCTTTATATGCAAAATGGGTCTGGGTCTGTGCTAAAGAAAGAAATGGATCCCCTCCTTTATTGCCAATAAGAGCAGTGTTGTTAAAGAGAAGGTTCAATATCAAAATTCACTTTTAAAAGCATACTGTTACCTGTGCATATTCTTTTATAAGCTTTCAAGTTTCTTCTATTGAGTTGCTAATAGACTTTTTAAAAATTACGATCTTGTAATTCAGTTGCAGGATACCTGGTGTTCTGCCGATGTTGCTATATAAAAATAGTCATTTTTCTTTAAAAACGGGGGGGGGGCTCTTATTTTTAGTTTCCCATAATGTTTTAATATTCAATTCTGGAGGTGGATATGTAAAGGAATTCATGGTTAAACTTAAAAAGGCACCATAAAAATAAAAATAGCTTGTATGAAATGTTTGCATTTCAAGACTGTAGAAACTGCCACTGTTCTGGTGTTTTTTATTTTAATGTAATAAAAAATAGCAATGCTGTCCTTCAGCTTTGGATGTTTCCCCTTCTTCTTAGCAAGTACTGTTTGTAGGCTTAACCCAAATAATAGTTGCTGTTTAATTTGTTTTAAAAATTATTATTATTATTATTATTATTATTATTATTATTATTATTATTATTTAAAAGGAGGGGTAGAGCAGTGAGGAGCATTGCTGGATCTTATCCCAGGTCAATCTAGTTGACAATTTGGTTATCAACCCCACATCCCACTTAACATGTTTTTCCTTTTACTCACATGAATCCAACCCCTGACCCCACAATGTACCAGTGGTACCCCCAACTACTCAACCCTTTGGGCCTCTTCCCAGAGAAGTTATCTGGAGGGTCTTCCATCATTCAGAAGTTCAAAGTAGAGGAATTCTGCCACCAGATGGACAGAGTGCAAAAGCCTCTTTGAAATAAGAGAAAAAAACCACCTGCTATTTTGGGTCAAAACCATTGATTTCTTATATTTGTAGATAAGTCTTCATTTAATCACGTCACATCAATGGCATAGGTGCATCCCTGCTGAACACCTCTTCACTCCTAACACTTTAATTCCTAATACTGTGAAATATAATTTCACATATAAATGAAATTTAGGAATTTGAAAACTGTTATTTCAATGTCACTAACCATTTTTAAAGGGATGTGGGTGGCGTTGTGGGTTAAACCACAGAGCCTAGGGCTTGCCAATCAGAAGGTCGGTGGTTTGAATCCCCGTGACGGGGTGAGCTCCTGTTGCTCGGTCCCAGCTGCTGCCAACCTAGCAGTTCAAAAGCACATCAAAGTGCAAGTAGATAAAAAGGTACCGCTCTGGCGGGAAGGTAAACGGCGTTTCCATGTGCTGCTCTGGTTCGCTAGAAGTGGCTTAGTCATGCTGGCCACATGACCTGGAAGCTGTACGCCGGCTCCCTTCGCCAGTAAAGCAAGATGAGCGCCACAACCCCAGAGTCATCCGCGACTGGACCTAATGGTCAGGGGTCCCTTTACCTTTTAACCATTTTTAAAGACTTGGATTTTGTTATGATGGACAGGATCCGCAAACTCTACCATACAGTTGAACACTCCTATTGAAGCTGTTTTGTACTGTGTCACATTATTGGCCCATCTCACCCAGCATTGTCTACCATGAATGGAAGTGGTTCCCTGGGGTCTCAGTAAGTGGTGTTCCACACCTAGGAGCTGCCCAGGTTAGCCCCCACCAAGGGAGCAGGCCCAGGGGGTGCCAAAATTGTGCCTGGTTTGGAGGGACCGAGCGCATGGGGACAGGGGGCTTTGGTGGTGCTGAACGCAACACAAGGTACGACTGTATACCTCTAGTACCACAGTAATAACAGAGGTGCCAGGGATTAAACCTGGAAGCTTTTGCTTGCAAGACATGTGCTCTACCCATAAGCTACAGCCCCACCCCACCAGTCAGCCATCAGTGCTTGCTTCTCAGTGGATGTCCTCTTCTGTTCCCATGGTAGCGCTTGGACCCAATGAGTCTTGGGTCACCTTACCTTTTATTGTTCAGCTTGGGAAACTTTCCTGGAATGCTGTTATTGACTGCAGGAAGAATTGGACTATGGCAGATACAATCACAATAAACTCTCCCAGTGTCACGGTGTTTAGGTTATAGGGTTTAAGGTTATTGTCACAAAATTATAAACACTTAAATACACCTGGCAATCACACTCTGTATGTGTGCAGTTGTCTGCTCACTCTTAAAACTTCCCAAAGAATTCCTGCTTTTATACATTCCATTTCAGCGCAGACCTGGAATTGTACACTTCTCTTCAAATGAATGTGGCATTTCAAACAGAGAAAACATCTGTAGCTGGCTTTCCTCCTGTGTGGATTTTTTCAGCCATGCATAATCCCGTTTCCTGGCATTTGAGGACGATTAGTTGGATTAACAAGATGCTATCTGCTGTCACTAGCTATGGAAAGTAACCTCCTTGCAAAGATCGTAATGGCACTTGATATATCACACAGCTTTTATAGCCATCACGAGGTGTAACTGCAAGAGCCAGTTCCAAAGCAGGTTGTGTTTCAAGTCCCACAAGGCCCCTTCTTGACTTGTAAGGATTGCTGGTGGTCGAGGCCAACCACTCAGATGTCTTTGACAGTGTCCCACTGGTGACCAGAAGCCACTTTGTCAAAATGACAGATGAGCTGTGCATGTAGCTTTTTCACTCTGCCACTTCATGTGTGATGTCAGCTCTGCTCACTTGTCAAAAGTAGGTATTTTTGTTATATCCAGCAGAGCCGGTGGGGGAGGAAAAGGGAGCAAAGAAAGCACAATCTGGTTGAATAGCTCCTAGTCAACTATTATTGAGGATAATAAACTCTGCTCTTTCCCCTAATCCGTTTTATGTGCTGGAGTGCAGAAGTAGGAATAGGAGCTGGTTTTTTAAAAGTAATTCTGGCCCTGCTGGGTTAAGATTTTTTCAAAAGCTTATTATTTGATTCTTGGACATAATGCAATACATTTATTCCAATAAGTAAACCCATTACGGGGAACAAAACTGTTTATGTGACTTATTACTCAGTAGCAATGAATGTGGTCTATGAGCTGATTGAAGCAACCTTGTATGTTTTGTAGCACATTGCTACAAAATTAACTCTTCAAAAGGTTTTTTATATGATAATAATTATAACCACAGGAATTGGGTGATGGTCAAGCTGGAGCTCACTGTATGAGCAACTAGGACCCGGAGGAACCACCTTCCTGATTTCTTGATGAGGGCACTGGAGTTAAGGGCTGTGGAGATGGCTGAAGAAGCCAAGGCTGCCCCATTACATTTTGGTGCCCGAGACAGAGCCACAGATCTCTGCTCCCCAAAGTCAAGATGCTTAGCACCCAAGGCTGGTAAAATTATTGTATCACCCGAGCCAGAACACCCCACAAGTGACTCTGGCTTCATACACACCAACCTGTATGTAGTACAAAAATGTAAGGTCCCCCCCCCCATCCAGAATCGTTCATGTTCGTCCTTAGCATGTTGTTTTCCATCTAGATTGATTCTACATCATGCTGTCCACAAGGGAGGGTGTGGTTACATGATATATGTTTGAAAACCCTGCCCTTAATTACTCCTTTTCCTCCCTGCACATTCCCCAGGTGAATGCAGAAGGAAGTGGTGCTTGCAATTTTGGCATACGCACACCCACAATGTCACTGGGTAGGTGTGGAAACACCCTCTGTTGCTGGGACTGCCTGCATCTGTTGTCAAATGGACATGCTGCAGGGCAACACAGCATCATTCTGCAATGAGCTTTTACTTTCAGAATGAAGCCAGTTTCTCAAGAGGCAGTAGCAACTACAGCTGTATTTTACTGTTACTGGGGTAACTGGACTAATTAAAGGCTCTCGTATTTGACATAAACCATCAGCATGACTTGAAGCTGCCATGATGTGTTTGCAGTGTTGTTGCCAGCATTGGAGTGTGTAGAAAAGACTTAACTCAGTTGAGAGTATTGGTAGGCATGGGGACTTTTGCACAGGCAGTCCGCTCAGTATTGGCGCTACTCTGTAATCCACAGCTACATAATGAAAGAGAACTGATTCTAATATATATATATATATATATATATATATATATATATATATATATATATACACAGTATATGCCATGGCAGTGAAATAGGGCTAGGTCTGCAGTGTAGTTGTGAGAGGACCAACAGAGGTCTCTTGAAAAAATTGCTGGAGAGTGAGAAATAGGTACATGCCTATCACAGTCTGAAAATCCCAAAATTAAGACAAATAACATTTTACCATGTATTAAGGAGTCTTCTGGTTGCCTTTTCTGAAGGCTGTAGAGAAGATTTATGTTTAAATATGTTAATAAAAAAAAATCCTTCCAGTAGCACCTTAGAGACCAACTAAGTTTGTTCTTGGTATGAGCTTTCGTGTGCATGCACACTTCTTCAGATATCTGAAGATATATTTCACACTTCTTCAGGTATCTGAAGAAGTGTGCATGCACACGAAAGCTCATACCAGGAACAGACTTAGTTGGTCTCTAAGGTGCTACTGGAAGGAATTTTTTATTTTTTATTTTGTTTTGACTATGGCAGACCAACACGGCTACCTACCTGTATGTTAATAATGTTATAAGGTTATCGTGTTTATCATAATTGCCACCAACATTCATTGGTCTTCAACAGTGAGGAAAGGGTGTGGTGCCAGTTATTTGAATGGAAGTGCAATATAGAAGTGATAGATTTGACCCAGTGGCTTTAGGAAATTAGGTCAGCCTTAAAGTTGTAGTATATTGCCTAAAAAGGTAGCTTTTTGGCAGACCTGCATGGATCTTGTTTTGTCGTCCCCCCCCTGGAAAACTGACATACCACTTTTACAACTTTGTTTACACAGGTCTGCCTAAGCTGTTTTCTCTCCTTTGTAATATTTGCTAATACGTAGCACAGGCAAGATCACAGAAAGAAAATAAAGCCAGGGTCAGCTCTTATTCTAGCTGCAAGTACTTTGAGGCAGCAGCGTCTAGAGGCCTCCTTGTTTAGATAATTTTGTAATAGAAAACAGATTGCTGCTACTTTCTTTGGGCTACTATTTTTATTTTGCTGTTGCTTTTCAAGCTCTTTGGGCAGAGGTTCACAATTTTATGCAAAGGCAACAAAGAACCTCCTTGACATGTTTTTCCTTGTGTTTAAATCTGCGGTATAATTTATAACTCACTAAAACGTTTCAGTATTTCAAGGTCAGAAGCGGGAGAAAAAAAGTACTGAAGAAAATAATGCCTTGGACCCAAAAAAGACACTGTAACACATACCTGCCCTTAGCATTTTAAAACTGTGGATAACACACACACACACACACACACACACACACTCTCATGGAAAGAAAAGCATTCCCTGTTGCTTCTTCTGTCATCTGTCATATTTTTAAGAATAGAGTATCATGAGAACACTGGAGTTTGGTGATGTATTAGGGTCATATATCTCCAGAAGATCATTTCTTTAAAGGATATGAGCGGTAGAAGACATGATTCTGGCCAGACAGATCAGCAGGGGATTTTTCTTTCTTTCTTCCTTCTTCTTTAATCTAACTCTGTTTTTGTGTTATACAGAAGTGAATTTCTTCATGGGATATGACTTGTTGCAAAATAAGCTGGGAGGCCCAGTGGGCTTTGTAAACCCTTTTGAAACTGCACAGCTTCAAGGGCCGCTTTGTTCAGAGTTTTTAGTACAGGCTCTGGCCACAAGGAAGCCCAACAAGGTAATATTTGTCATGGCCCAAATCTCCAGTGTAAAGACCGTCTAAGCAGACCTTTGATATGTAGGAGAGATGGAGAAAGAGAGAGAGAGAAGAAAATCACAAGGCAGCTGCAGTGGAACAGTGACGGAATGAAAAAGGCTATGAAAAAGGTTATCATTAGGTGAAGCACCATACTGGTAGGGTAAAACTTCGTGGAACTATTCAAAGAACTCAGCAATTTTCTTTTGTTGAGAAAACACGGGAATCCTAGAGAAATTCAGTTGTTGTATTTAGGAGAACATCTTGTTACTTTTCACTGTAGGACTGCAAACACTTTTTCTTTGCACTCAATATCAGTGGTACAGACCCCTGGGATTTTTCAGCTGCCTTGATCCTACCCAGTACTCATATATTTGACAGTGCATGGTTGCATGTCCCACAGTGACATCAGGGAAAAGGTATAGTTCCCAACAGAGAAAGTGAGAAGGTACTATCTGGGCACAGTGACAGTGACAGTGTAAGTGAAGAGCAACTCAAATGCAACATGCATGATAATAAAATGGACACTTTGAATGTGACATATGCTCAGGAGTGATATGAGTTTTGTTTCTATGAAGATGTGCTTAGTTTTGAACATTCCTAGCTACCCTGTTTCTCCTAAAATAAGACATAGCCATAAAATAAGCCATAGCAGGATTTCTATGCATTTGCGAAATATAAGCCGTTCCCCAAAAATAAGCCATACCCCGAAAATAAGCCATAGTGACATGGTACCTCCCATTAAAACAGCCTGGGGAGGCGTGGCTATGCAGCGTACTGATGCGACACCGTTAAAATAAGACATCCCCTGAAAATAAGCCATACTGTGTTTTTTTGAGCAAAAAAAAATATAAGACGGTGTCTTATTTTAGGAGAAACACGGTATAGAGAGAGGGGGCTGATTATAATTTCGGAGGGCTCAATACAGGCATTGGTAGGTTTGTTTTATTTTGAAAGGGAGCTCCCGATTGTTTCCACACAAAGCTGCTTCAGCAACCATTCCCTCTTTCTGTGGAACAGTGGATACTGTTGTTTTGCAGTGGATATTAGGGACCAGAAAAGTCTCAACATACCAAACAACATTTTTTTCAAGATTCTTTGGGGGGAAACCATTGCTGTCAAAGTAATTAAAAGCAATCCAACTTTTGTAGTATGTGTACAGTACCTTGACTTCAGAACATCCTGGGCTATGGGCAGACAAATCAATACTATATTTTTTTTTAGACAAGACCCTTCATAAGTTAATTAAATTTACTAGAGGGCAATTGATAATAACAGAATATCTTAATTTTGTAATATGCAGCAAAGCACTGCATAAAAAATTCCCCTGTACCAGTGGGAGCCTAGCAAGGCAACAAGAGTACTGCTCCACTCCTTTAACATTTGGTTGATGCATGGAGACTTGTAAATCAGAGGGTCAGAGACTTATTCACATATATTTTTCTGAGTTATTAGTTATATTCTCAGCTGGGCTATGTACTAATCTCTGCCTGCCTAGGAACTCACATGGGCGTATAGTTATCCTTTATACAGAACATGTTATGGTAGAGGTGAGATTGCAAATTAAAACGAAAGGTCCAGTTCATCCAGTGTGGTATCTAGATCCAGTACTACTTTTGAAACAACTCTCAGTAGAATCAATTTCAGAAGCCATAAAGGCATGTTTTGATATAAATATAACCCCAAGAATGAGCTTCACCACAATCTGGGAAGCTATAAAAGCAACAGTGAGGGGCAAAGGCATTGTGGAATCTGCTACGTATAAAAGGCGGACTGATCCAATTAGGCAAGGTCTCTTACAAGAGATTGAATCCCTGGAAATAAAACACAAATGCTCTGGCTCCTCAAAGTTTTTAGACTTTTAGATAATAAACGTAAGGAACTAGAAGCACTGGGCTCATATAAGATCGCCAAATCTCTGTTGTGTGTTAAACAGAAGTACCATGAGGCAAGCAATAAGCACTCCAAACTCTTCCACATGAATTAAAAGAGAAGCAGTTAATAAAATTCATTACTTGACAGAAAGGATTGGACTATCACATATGATTAGTCCAAAATTAATGCTATGTTTGTAGAGAGTATTACCCAAATTTGTACAGCTCAGTAAAGTCCAACAAAAATCATATAGATATGTATTTAACTGAAGCTGATGCAAATCCTATCAATGAGACACCAAAAAAATGTTAAATAAAAATATTTCAGAAGAAGAGATTCAACAGGCTATTAGAAGGTTAAAACACACCAGGGCACTAGTTTCAGATGCATTACTAGCCCATTAAAAAATAAATAAATCTGAGACTATCGAGTCCCACATTTGGCCACACTATTAAACTCAATATCCAGAATTATGGTATTTCCTTAAACAATATAGGCAACAAGCTGGGACACACAGTCCCATTACAGTGGTACCTTGGGTTAAGAACTTAATTCGTTCTGGAGGTCCGTTCTTAACCTGAGGTACCACTTTATCTAATGGGGCCTCCCGCTGCCGCCGCGCGATTTCTGTTCTCATCCTGAAGCAAAGTTCTTAACCTGAGGTACTATTTCTGGGTTAGCGGAGTCTGTAACCTGAAGCGTCTGTAACCTGAGGTACCACTGTACTCTGTTAAACCACTATCATTTTTCTTTTTCTTTTAAATTACCTTATTTTCTAAATGCAATGATGACTGATAATATGCATCCTGACTAGGCATGTGTCATCCTACAGCGACATAGTGCAGAGCCTATTATTCATTATTCATTTCTTAAATTTCTGTACCGCCCTTAATCCAAGGATCACAGGGCGGTTTACAATATAAAAACACAAAAATACATTCCGTAGTAACAAACCAAAACAATACCTGCCCCCCAGTTTAAAAGGTCATAGATCATTTAATTAGCCAAAGGCCTGGGAGAAAATGAATGTTTTTGCCTGGTACCTAAAGATATCTAATGAAGGCGCCAGGCAAGCCTCCCTGGGGAGAGCATATTACACAAATGGAGCCACCCACTCTTGTGTTGCCACGTTCTGGGCCTCTCAAGGAGAAGACGCATGAAGAAGGGCCTCCAATGATGGGGAGAGGCAGTCCTTGAGGTATTGCGGTTCTGAGCTGCTTAAGACGTTATAAGTCAAAACCAGCACTTTGAATTGGACCTGGAAACTAATTGGCAGCAGAGCCGTCTCATCCATTGGGGCTGGTGGCGCGGCGCACCAGGGCGCAATGGCCTGGAGGGCGCCTCCGCCCTCCAGCCCCGCTGGCAGCGCCTGCCGGCAGCGCCCTCTGACTCCCGGCAAGGGAGCTGGCCGGCCACGCCACGCCCTCTGGCTGCCCAGCAGAGCACAGGAGCTCTGCGCGCCCTTTCAGCGCTTCCGGGACGGGAGGCGAGGGCAGCCGGCTCGCGCTCCCGCGCGCAGCCGAATGGCGCGGCGCAGCCGGCCAGCTCGCGCTCCGCGCGCAGCCGCCCGCCCGATGCAGCGCGAGCTGCCCAGCCGCGCCGCGCCGTCCGGCTGCGCGCGGAGCGCGAATTGCCCGGCTGCGCGCGGGAGCGCGAGCCGGCCGCCCTCGCCTCTCATCCCGGAAGCGCTGGAAGGGCGCGCAGAGCCCCGCGCCGCTCCAGCGCCACGCCCCTCACCCCCCACTCGCCCACCCCCTCCCAAGGGGCGGCAAGCGCGGGAGGGAGGCGGCGGAGAGGCGGCATGGCGGGGGCGCCGGAGGGATAGCCGCGCCAGGGCGGCAGATCCCCTTGAGACGGCTCTGATTGGCAGTCGGTACATTAGGAGGCTTTTGAATATTACATGAGATACCACATGTAAGAAATGAACATGGTATTGATGCCCAGTATTTTAAAATCTGTAATGCTGCTGTCAATTAGGCCATTGTCTTATAACAGCAGTCTGCCACCTAAACAATAAAAAAAATTGGCTCTAGTGTCCACCAATGCTATGGAGGCAGAGGTGCAAAGATTCTGGCTAACTGGTCACCAGAAACTTAAAAATTTTTTTGCAAGAGAGACTATTATTTTTGTCAGCAGAGCTTTGTTCGCTATATTTATTTATGGGACCAAATAATAAATTTAAATTTAAAGACTTGATAAACTTTCTTCTGGTAGCAGCTGGGTATTGAATGATACAAAGATGGAAATGGTTTGGATACTGTTGCCTGGCTAAGGAATGTTTGCTTGATTTTGATTTCTGAAAAGATTAAGCACAGTACTGTATCAGACTCTTGCAGGGAAAAGAGAAACTTTCTATGCTACCTGGCATTCTTTTTTAAAAAATATCACATATGCGTCTACCTGTGTGTGTGTGTGTGTGTGTCTTCAGCAGCAGCAGAAATTTGGACAGCATGAGTCTATGGCTGGTGGCAATGATAACTATATTTTATGTCTTCTCTCCACCCCCCCCCCCAAATGTATCCACTTACCCTTGGTGCCTTGAATAGATGGGGATTGTTCTTTGTTTTGTTGTTGTTCTATTTGCTATATTTAATAAAATAGTTTCCGTGGTCTTTCAAGCTGTACAGTCATACCTCATGTTACGGCCGCTGCGGGTTATGTTTTTTGAGTTGCGCTCCGCACCGAACCCGGAAGTACTGGAACGGGTTACTTCCGGGTTTTGGTGCTCACGCATGCGCAGAAGTGCTAATTCGTGCCTCGCGTTTGCGCAGAAGCGTCAAATTGCATCACGCACGTGCACAGACGCAGCACTGCGGGATATGAATACTGCGGGTTGCGGATGTGCCTCCGTCATGGATTACGTCCGTAACCCGAGTGTCCACTGTCTACTTTGTAGGGGCAAAAGTAACCTCTTGGAGGTGTGGCTAGCAATAGATATGTACATTTTGCTGTGACTTCCATGGGTATCTACTGGATGGTGTCACTGGTAACATACAGTGGTACCTCAGGTTACAGATGCTTCAGTTTACAGATTCTGCTAACCCAGAAATAACGCTTCAGGTTAAGAACTTTGCTTCAGGATAAGAACAGAAATTGTGCTCTGGCGGCGCAGTAGCAGCGGGAGGTTCCATAAGCTAAAGTGGTGCTTCAGGTTAAGAACAGTTTCAGGTTAAGGATGGACCTCCAGAATGAATTAAGTTCTTAACCCGAGGTACTACTGTACTTTCACCTTGGTGCTCAAACGATTTATTGTTGACATTTGTTTGCTGCCCCATAACATAACGTTGTCTGGATGACTTGCAATCAAAGCAAAACAGAAAGTCATTTTTTTTAAAATTGAGGAACTCTGTAAGTATAGCAAAACATAAGCTGCTACATCCCATAATTTTAAAAAAAGTTTTAAAAACAAAATAAAACAGAGGCTGGCGTAATGAAAGTTAATTGAAAACCTGGACAGAATGGCCTTCACTTGGCATCAGAAAGACTACAAGGAAGGTGCTAGGCAACCCTCCCTGGGAAGGCTATTTGCAACTGCTTTTGAATTGTTCTGCTTGTGAGAGGATACATGCGTATATCTGCTTATATATCTCAAGGACCGCCTCTTTCCACATGAACCCAGCCAGACCCTGAAATCATCTTCTGAGGCCCTGCTTTGTGTGCCTCCTCCATTAGAGGTCCGGAGGGTGGCAACACTAGAACGGGCCTTTTCTGCAGTGGCTTCCCATTTGTGGAAAGCTCTCCCTAGTATCTGAAGAAGTGTGCATGCACACGAAAGCTCATACCAAGAACAAACTTAGTTGGTCTCTAAGGTGCTACTGGAAGGAATTTTTTATTTTATTTTGTTTCCCCCTAGGGAGGTTCGGCTGGCGCCTTCATTATACGCCTTTAGGTGACAGGCAAAAACTTTCCTCTTCAACCAGGCCTTTGGCTGATTGACTTCCAATGCCCTTTAAAACTGTGTTGGGGGGGAGTTATTGGGTTGTTTTTGTTTTTATTATGTATTTGGTGTTTTTGTATTGTGATTTTATGTTGTTACCGCCCTGAGACCTGCGGGTATTGGGTGGTATACAAATTTAATAAATAAAAATAAAATAAGAATACATATGCTTATTAATTTATTTATTAAAGTTTGTTTTTAATCCAACCCCAAGTTTTTATTGTGAGTGAAACTGCTGAAACCATAAACTGCTTTGATCCATTGAGGTGAATGAGAGGAAAGCAGTGGCAATTAGGGAAACAGAGCAAAACATATGTTTAATGTTGTAGACTCCCATCCCATCAAACTATTGTATTTAAATGGGGATATAGGGTCCCCCCCTTCTCTCTCTCTCTGTCATTTTTACACCAGTACAAGCACACACATTTATTTCTGTAGCAGAAGGGCAGTATCCTACAGACTGAAAGACTCAGGTGTGCAGGATAAAACTTGTTTAAGCATCAGGCACACCACAGGAAGTGATTGTTTGGCCTTTAGGGAGTGGTGTGAACTTCTTATATAACTTGATGGCAGGATGAAAATTTGCAGTGTAAATTATGTAGGGTCTTTTGTGCAAGCTCAAACCTTTGCTTTGATTAATATCTCCTTTGGGTCAGGGTGGAATGCCAAAGGGAGTAATAGATGTTGGCAGAGACCCCTTGTAGCCAGATCTGTAACACCATCCATTCTTGGTATCAACAATGCTTTGCTGCTCTGGGCACTGTGGTCCTTTCAACCTGCAAGATTCAGGGCCAGTTTTGGCATGGATGCAGCAGTGCTTTTGGAATGGTTCCAGCTGAGATGCACATATAGCAAATGCTAGGTCAGAACAGAGAATTCACTTAATTTACTTTAAAGGAAAGATTCGTCCGCACGATTCGGCATGGGGCTGGTACCATGACAAAGTTGAATTCACTATGCAAGGAATTTCACAAGAAGAGCACCATTACTGAAAAGTGATGTTTTTCTTCACCACTTGACGTGCCTTCAGGTGGTTACAGCAACTTGAAGCAGGACCTCATGGATAGCTTGGGCAGGTCCTGAGGCAAAGATGTTTAGGCTGAACAGAGATTTAGCCACCCACCCATTCATATTTGTAACTCAGGTACAAATGTATACATCTAACATGCTGTAAATTGTTTAGAGACTTTTGGGTAGCAAGCAACTAGCAAGTCTAAATAATAGTAGATTAGCAAATACAGTACAATAAATGATGTAAGCCAAGGTTTGTACAAAATGCTTCATGTGCAGTGTGTGAGCATGATGATTACTCTTGTGCTCTTTGGAATACATATCCATGTGAAATGACCCAATGAGATCTTCAATGCTATCCAGAATTTTGAGCATATGTAACAAAGGGTAGATTATGTATTTTCCAGATTTATTGAAGTGGCACAGGAGAAATATTTTGAAAAGCTGCATGACACTGAAAATACAATACAAGGCTGTTGAAAACATCTTTTCAAAACAAGAAGAATAAGAAAACACAGCTGGAATGTAACACTGGAAGTGAAATTAGCATCTTGAGAATTAGCATCTGTGCTAGTTGTACAGGCTGTTTTCCCTCTGCACCTTATAATCAAACTTTAGGCTCAGAACACAGCAAGTCAAGTTATTCTAGAGTGCTCCCCACATTCCCAAAAGAAAGCACAGCTCCTGTTCCAAGCCACATGCCTGTTGAAGAAAGCAATTCTTAAGAGTGGTTGATAGTTTCTTTTTTTCTTTCTTTTAGCTGAGACGCAATAGGGAATCCTGTTGGAATTTTGGCAGCTGACCTAAAACTGTGGTTTGGAACAGATCCTGTTCCACGTCTTTGCCAAGCATTTTCGATTAAAAAAAAAACTTTTCATGTTGGCATTTTATTTTACTATACCATATGAGTTAAGGATTTTTTCTTTTTATTCCTGATATGATTTGTCATTATAATGGGCCTTTTATACACAGAGCTCTTTGATGGTAGGTAAAATATAGGCCATGCTTTGGGGATGAATAAATTATTGGTGAGGCAAGATTGCAGAACAGGCAACATTGAAGTCAGCCTCTGTTTGGTTTGTCTGCCTTGTGAATGAGTTGACACAAACTTTGATTACCACAGAAAATAAAATTTCAGTCCAGTAATTCATGATAGGTAAAAGAAACAGGCCTCTAACGAAGTGATCAGATCTGTCTTGTTCATTATGTATGTCAAAATTTGTTGCTGGGTTGTATCTCTCACATCCTAGAGCTTCCCTCTAGCATAACCAAGAAATTAAGCAAAGAAGGAAGCTTTATGGATAGAAATGAGCTTATATATCAGGGCCTACTGTGTAACAAAGCAAATGGGCTACAAAATTGGCAGAGATTTAAAAACCTGCTTTCTTGTAAGAAAGGGGTGTCAGCAGAACTAAGGGGATATGTGTAACCTTCACCCCATAAGTATTCTTGAATAAACTAATTTACTTGTGTAGGGCATTCTTCCTCTTTCTTCTTCTTCTTCTTTGGCGATCACTCGTAGCCGAGTAAGATTGTCTTCCATAAGCACGGTTTTAAAAGTCAGTCCATAAGTGACTGTGGAGACCAATTCTGGATCCACACATTCTTCTACAGTGGGGACATTGGTTTCCAGGCGGGAGTTGATCATGGTGTGGATTTACCGAGCGTGCCTTCCTCTTAGCACGTTTCTCCCTTGCGTCCTGAGTTCGAGTGTCTTCAAAGCCCATGACACCTTTGGTAAAGGCTGTTCTCCAATTGGAGCGCTCGTAGGCAAGTGTTTATACTACTTTTTAAAAAAAACTTCTTTTGTTGACCACCAGCATTACGCTTTCCATTTTTAAGTTCGGATTAGAGTAGTTGCTTTGGAAGATGATCATCAGGCACCCGCACAACATGACCAGTCCAACGATGTTGATGTTGAAGAATCATTGCTTCAACACTGGTGATCTTTGCTTCTTCCATTACACTGGTATTAGTTTGCCTGCCTTCCCAAGTGATGTGTAAAAATTTTCAGAGACACCGTTGATGGAATATTTCAAGGAGTTGGAGATGGCGTTTATTCATTGATATGGACCTGATTGGGGAAGGAATGCATATTTGTGAACAAAGCACAGATGTACATTTTGTTCCCTAGCTGTCTATGGGAGCTCTTTCACACTACTTATCTTTGAAAATGGTAGCTCTTGTGCTAATTTTACAGAAGAGATTGTTCTGATCCTCTCAGCCATTGGCTGGGCTGCTGTGAGACTATGGAATGTTCTTAAACATTTTAATTGCTGAGAGGGAGAGCTTAGTGATAGGTAGTTGACAAAACAATGCAGCTTCTGTGGACAAATTGGAAGATTAATTTGGTTGACTGAAACCTTGCACAGGGCTTCAGGATAGGTGTGTCTGCTAGGTGGAATATGTAAGGGGAGGGACTGACTACAGCAAGAATGCTGGAGAAGTTGAGAAACTCTGAAATGAGGCCAGGAATGAGGGAAACTCAAGAGAAATGAAGTCCCTAATACCTGAGAGAAGTGGCAGAAAGTATTTGCAGTATTCTCAGAAGTGGGGGCTTTAAGGAAAAGATAAGTAGAAGGGTTGGATGAGAAAACAAGTTGGAGAAGCAGGAGGACTCTAAGAAAGCAGAGAGGAAGGAACTAAAGAGGTAATTTACAGAGATAAGGGTGGGAAACAACCAAGAAGGTGGCATGGTGTGAGGTGGGAGCTGTATGTATTGATTTGAAAATCTCTAAGTGTGGGCCTCTGGTAGATAGAATTATCCAATTGACTCTTCTAAATAACCACAAATTCCTTATTTTCAGGCATGTCTGAGATTCTAGGATAAGCCCTGAACGTCTGGCCAAGTAATCATAGTGTAATTGCATCAATTGTCACTCTGCATTGGTTTTAGAAACACTATCTTACTCTCCCACCCACCACTTCCCACCTTATCCTGACTGTACCCTGCAGAATAATCAGGGAAGTTCTCTTGCACAAGCCACAATAAAGTGAGCGGGAGCTTCTTAGGAAACCACTACTATACCATGCACAGCAACTGTTAACTTCAGAGGGAGATCTTCCTCCCTGTGTCCTGAGGTTTCTTTTTTTAAAAAACCATCCATGGTATAATATTTATGATCTCTCCCGGTGTTTATGCATGAAAACTAAATTTAAAAAACACCCAGATGTGAATCTGTAAACCATCTGTTTAAAATAACTGTTGTGCATGACTGTAATTACATATTATTTATTATGAATCTTGGGATCCTATTATGGATTTTGCCTGACTCCTAGCTTTATGATTTATAAAATGGTTTATATATTTATGAGCAATATGTCTCTTCTGTACTCACTGATGCCAAAAGTACACTGCTGTCCTTTATTTATTTTTTTAATGACAAAAGAGGGAGAAAATCCTCTCCTCCTTGCCTTATAAAAAAGTTGGCTTCCGAAAGTTGCAGTCAGACGGGTTTCTTCACCCCCCCCTTCCTTTGAAGGAGCATTATCGACAGATCTGTGAGCTTTCAACAGCTTCTGAAGCACACTGTAGACAATGTATAAAGAGTTTTGGCTGTATTGGCTTTTCTTTATTTTTGTCCCTTTTTTGCTTCAAGTTAATGGCTGGAGGAAAGTATTGAAATGATGCACTTTATGGTTAAAGAAACAACTGGAAGCAACAGAGTTCCCGGTTAAGGCTTATTTGACCTAGTTACTCTACTCCCCCTCTCGTCCCCTAGAAAGAACAAGACGGATTTCACTAGACTAGTGGCACCACTTAAGAGTGAAATTTTGGGAGGCGGATTAAAACAAAAAGCAACAGAATTGTTCCTTGTTTGATGAGGTTTTATCTTCTTTCCTTACAATCCATACAGGGCCTCGGAGACCTGCCTTTTACAACAGTAGACTACAATAGACCAAACAATGATTTACCAACTCTGCTTAATCTGAGGGGCAAGATAAAAAAAGGGGAGGGGGTGGAATGGTATACAGAGAAATGTCCTTTTCCTCCACATCAAGTTTTACTGTTCATGACATTTCTGAAGATATAGGCTACATGGTATGAATCATGTTAGACCATAACACTTTTCAAAGGAATATTCTGGAATGGTTTAAGGGTCATATCTAGCTGGAGCAGAAAGCAGGCACAACTCCAAAGGTTTCAGTGGAATTACACATGCTTGTTTTAAGAGATGAATATTCAGCAGATCTTTTGAAGTATAGAATAGGTAATGCAATATCTTCCTTGAGCCAACTGTGTGCTGGCAGAGAATCATGCAGGTTTTCGACCTGTATAGACCTCTTCATCAGGCAGACAGCTTTTTGTTTTGCTTTATACCTCTATTATAAAACAATGCTCCATTACGTTTGGAACTTGAACAAATCCTTTTGGCCAGAAAGGAACAGTAAAATAGTACATTTGTTAAGACCACAATGTTGTGTGTCAACTTTTGAGCTACACAGGACATTTCCTTGTGCTGGATATTTCAGTTAATTTGAAGCGACTGAAAAATTCACTTGTAACCTGGAGGGAGGGAGTATGGGTTGGCCATGGGGTGAGGTGGGGTGACACCCAGGTAGTAGTGGATGCATAATTAGGGTTTAGGCTGGACTGGGAATTGATTTGCAAAAGAAGTGGGTGGTGAGAAGAGACTTGAAAGAGGAGGGGAGGGAGTAGAACAATTGCATGGATATTAAAGTGGGAGAATGAGACAAAGGAGAAGGCTTGGGTTTTCCCCCCATTTGAGTTTTTAATATAGCAATTCTAACTGAACAGTTGTGGGGGCATCCTGTGTTTTGTTTTCATGGTAGTGCTTCTATTTCAGAGTACAGAAGGGAATTGCTAAATGATTCGGGTCAGGCGAAAGCAAATACCTCTTCACACAATGCTTGGTTAAACTATGGAATTTGCTCCCACAATACAAGATTAGAAAAATATGTGGAGGATAAGGCTATCAGTGGATACTAGACATGATGGGCATGCTCTGTCTGGACTAGATAACTATTAGGTGGCTTTGTAGCTGGTTGACTCATTCATCGACATCCTAGGAGAAAAGTGGCTAGGGTTCTGTCCTGGGCTTGTTGTTGTTCTTCAACATCTTTATAAAGGACTTGGATGAAGGTCTTGAAGGGATACTCATCAAATTTGCAGATGGCACCAAAATGGAGGGGTAGACAATGCTACTGAATACAGAATTTGGATTCAATATGACAACAGATTGGAGAACTGTGATGCAGCAGCAAAAAATAGCAAATGCCATTCTAGGCTGGATCAACAGAAGTCTAGTGTCCCACTGTCTTCTGCGTTGGTCAGACCACTCCTGGAGTACTGTACAGTACCAGACGCTTGAAATCCCTGTGATTTGAGGAAGGCTACTATAGAAATGTAATTAATAATAATAATAATAATAATAGTGACTCTTAAATGTGTGTTGATAACTTGGTTAGGTTTTTTAAAAATAAAACTGAACACATCTCTGAACATAGGCAGCTTTCCTGCATTTTAAGTTTGAATATATTACTTGAAGCTTGCTATGACTCTTTGCTTACATTGAAAAATATCTCTGCCCCTCTTTCTTAAATGGTGCCCTGTTAAAAGACAAAATTTGGCCCTGACATTACTTAGCCAGTTTCCTAAATGTACACTGTGCTTGCATTGAGCCAATTCAGAAGTGCAGGGGAGCTGGAGTCCACATAACTCAGATTTATGACTAAGTGTTTGCAATTGTATACTCGTGTAAAAGAGCCAGAACAATACAGGACTGAATCATTCTGACAATAGACAGTATTCTGACAGCAGCTTATCCTCTGCTTGAGAACTCAAATTCTTCCTGCTCATACTTTATAGTCACTGCAGTTGAAATAATTGCAGATTTGGCTTGGCGAGGGAATAATGAATCATAGCTTATAACAAAACATTGTCGGCACTTACTGCAGAAGGAATAAGATGGCGTATGATAGTTGGGAAGATACACCCCTTTTAAAAGCCCGAATCTCCTCACTTATAAGAAAGACTTTGAGCTAACCTTTAAAAGTACCTTAGCTTGGGCCTTCGGAAACAATGAAGCTCAGAGCCTCTTCATGACTTAATTTTATGATTGACATTCTTCCTTCCCCTTTGATTTCCCCCTCCTTTTGGGGGTCTCTAATTATGCCATATGATCTGCTAAGTGGACAGTGGCATCTGGCAAATGAGCTTCTGTGTCATGTAATGGACCAAACCAGTAATTATAGGTGGGGCTTTATGCAGACGACCCCCCCCCCCTTTGCCGTGTTTAAGGAAGGAATTTCCAGTAGTAAAATGTTACTTCTTTTTAAAAAAAAAAATGGTGCAAGGCTAGGGTGGGGCAGAGTGGTAGGAGATGCTTGAAGATCAGAAGATTGTCACCCATCAGTTTTGTTATTTATTACCAGCCTTCGCTCAGTTTTCCTCACTGGAAGTGAGCTGAATCACAGGAGGAAGTGGCTCTCTCACTGCTTCAGCCATGTAGCCTTGGACCAGGTCTTGTTCTGACAGTTTGAGATCAGTCATTGGATTAATTTTTTTTTGTAATGTGAGGGGCATAATTCGGACGAAATTAAAACACAAAATTAAAAATCAGAACGGGCACACTCCTTTCTGTTTCTGTAGTGTCCTGACCTGGGGGCTTAGGGTATCTCACTTCCCACCACCTTCCTTCCCAGCCCAGTGCTGCGATGAGTAGAAAATTAGCTCTCTCTTCTCTTCCAATCCCTGAAGATCAGAGAGAGGCATGTCCCTGCCACCATAGTGCCAGCTGTAAAGAATGTGCAGAGTGATCACACAAGCTAAAGTGGCTCCTGCTTTCACTTGTCCATAGCTGTTTCTAGCATTTGGCCCTGGGAGGGTTGGTCAGTAGCAAATGTGGCCCCCAGTCTAAAAAAAAAGCTTAGTCACTCCTAATTTAAACCAATGAGACTTGAAAGGGCATAATGTTTATTTGACCATGTATTTATTCAAATAGTTTTTCCCTTCCTTTCAGGATTACTGCTGCCTGGATTGTGTCTTTGGCTTGCAGTTTTATTGTTTGTTAGAAGGAAAGAAGTTCATTGAAGCCATCTTTGTCTTTATTTGGTTTGGAAATCCAGACTTTCGTTTTTTTAAACTAACTCTACTATGCAAACCTGTTGAATAGTCGCGGCTAAATATTTTTGTTCGCACAAGGAAGTTCAATGCCAGGTATTCTAAAGTCCCAGCTATAGTTTACACAAATATTATCATTTCTACAGTATACCAAAAAGTAACATTAGTATGAAACGAGTCACATGTTTCCTTTGGCATAACTTTATCTAGGTTCAGTATCCTTTCTAAAGTTCCACCACTCCCCCTTTCTCCCCAGTTTTTCAACTCCCTGCTGATGCATTTGTGTCGCAAGAGGGAAAGCAACTCTGTTTGTATGAAGGAGGGGTATAATGTCCTCTCTGTATCCCAAAGATTCCTTGTGGAGCAGAGGGAAGATTTTCTGAATCTGACTTCATGGTGTACTACCTTATTGGGAGAAAATGGAGACTGATGCTGTTATTTTGCTCTCCTCTTTTCCTCCCCACAGAACAAGGAAGTGACATGCAAACGAGAGAAGTGCCCAGTGCTTTCTAAGGAGTGTGCTCTGGTCATAAAGCAGAGAGGGATGTGCTGCGAGCGATGTAAAGGTGCAGTGGACTTCATACTTATCTCTCAGTGTTTGTTTGTTTTTTAAGTTATTGCATATATATTTGACAGAATAAAGCCCAAAGCTATACACAATTTGCCCACACAGACACACACACCCAGCAGTCGACAGAAAGGTGGAACTGTGTCATTCACCCAGCCCTTGTACAGCTGAGTCACTGCAAACCTGCCGGCTAAGCCAATCCAGTGCTCCTTGGCACCACACCCCTTCAATCAATCAATCAATCAATCAATCAATTTTATTCAGCTTTAAGCTCATAGAAAAAACAAAGGGAAATACAAGGGAAATACAGAAACACTGTTTGATTTAAAATTGGTAACAATAAAAGACACTAAGCATGTAAAATTAGATAAATATTATAAACAGCAGCCCATTATGTCTCTTGTATGTCAAAATAAAATCAAAAATTCTTTCCAGTAGCACCTTAGAGACCATGCACACGAAAGCTCATACCAAGAACAAACTCAGTTGGTCTCTAAGGTGCTACTGGAAAGAATTTTTGATTTTGTTTTGACTATGGCAGACCAACACGGCTACCCACCTGTAACTGGAAGTATGTCAAAATGGAAGTTAAAAATTTCGCCATTTGTAAAGTTACAAACTGATCTGTATCTTGCAATAAAAAAGTAAGTTGGAAATCTGCCGGGTGCCCAGACAATTTGTGAATTAATGGTAACAATAAATTCTTCCGGACAGCACAGTATAAAGGGCGTATAAACACTATATGATGAAGTGTTTCAATCGTTCTATTATCACAAGAACATAAAACCGAAACTTGACCTTTAGAGAATCTATGAAAAGGGGAATTGCCGCCACACCCCTTCTCTCCTTCCTGGTATGCTGCAGAAATTGGACTGGATGGAGATCAGGGTGCGGCGCAGCTCCAACCTTACTGCGCACTGCGGCACAATCACTGCAAACGAGTTTGTTCATTTACCTGCCTTTTAACTAACAGGAGGCGTGAAAATGATAAATCAGTACCTTCCCACTAATTGTTAAAGTGGTGCCAACCATGCCCTCAGTCCACACCTGTCTATTATTGGTGGCATTACTGTTGCTGGTGTTATTGCAGCATGCCTTGTCTCTTTGAGCTGGTTCTCACAACATTGGTAAGCCAAACTATGGCTTAGTGAGACCTTCCTCATTTTCCTGCTGCAGTGCTCAGCAACTGATATCAAAATGGCTATGCTGGCTGGAGTTGATGGGAGTTGTAGTCCAGAACATTAAGGGGGCAGCAAGTTGGGGAAGGTAACAAGTTAAAAGCATCACTTACTGTTAGTAGCAGCAATTTATTGTTCACTGTTATTAGTTGTTAGAACAGAAAGTATAGTTTATTTATCGATAGGTTTGATGCTTCTGTAATAACAATTTACTGGTCATTGACCATAATAAAGCAATAAGATACAGAAACAGTTCGTTTTGTTGGCCAGTCAATTAAATTATCTTTGAAAGTTCTAATGAATCACTACAACTTTTAACAGTGCTAGGTAAGATTTCCAGAAATGTGAATGATTCACTGAACATTTTTTACTGCACATTTGAAGGATTGCTTTTAAAACACAAAGGCAGTTTTTTAAATTAGAAAAGCATTGAGAGTAATGTAGGACAAATCTGTTTTAAAAAGAAAAAAAATCTGTCAAGTTCTCCTGACATGCATGGAGTAACTTAAGGGGGGGTATGTTGATGGGGAACTCTGAACCCCACAACCAACACAAACATAATATCAATATACAGGGGGGGAACACAAGAGAAAGAAAACAGAATATGCTATAATTCTGACAAAACAGATGTGGTGGATATGGATGTGTATTTTTCCTTGATGAATAAAAGCATTTGATGGCTGATATGTTTATGCACTTTTTCTGGCATGCAGCTTTGTTTTTCTAAGTATTTACCCTGCTAGACCAACCTGAATCCACCAATTTATATAAAATGCTGGCTTTAAAACAAGCAATCAAACCTACAGTTTGCAGCAGCACCTTTTAAGAAGTATTTAAACTGAAATAGCATACATTTAAAATTTAACTATTTTTTTTGTTTTGTTTGACATTTATTATTTCATGGGGCTTCAGCAGGGTCTCACCCTGATTGTTAATATAGTCTGTATTCATGTACCTTTAATATCTCTGGGTATTGGTTGCTCCTGTACATTGATTGGGCCCTAAGCATCGCACAGCATTGAAATTATGTCCTGCTAATCAGATGCTGCGTATGCTGCGTATGTTCAACTATATATGTTCAAATAATAATAATAATAATAATTTATTATTTGTACCCCGCCCATCTGGCTGGGTCTCCCCAGCCACTCTGGGCGGCTTCCACCAAACATTAAAATACATTTAAAATATCACAGTTTAAAAACTTCCCTAAACAGGGCTGCCTTCAGGTATTTTCTAAATGTCAGGTAGTTGTTTATTCCCTTGACTTCTGATGGGAAGGCGTTCCACAGGGCGGGCGCCACTACCGAGAAGGCCCTCTGCCTGGTTCCCTGTAGTTTTGCTTCTCGCAGTGATGGAAGCGACAGAAGGCCCTCGGCGCTGGATCTCAGTGTCCGGGCTAAATGATGGGGGTGGAGACGCTCCTTCAGGTATACAGGACCGAGGCCGTTTAGGGCTTTAAAGGTCAGCACCAACACTTTGAATTGTGCTCCTTTATTTATTGAAGGAGAGCCAGTGTGGTGTAGTGGTTAAGAGTGGTAGACTCGTAATCTGGGGAACCGGGTTCGTGTCTCCGCTCCTCCACATGCAGCTGCTGGGTGACCTTGGGCTAGTCACACTTCTTTGAAGTCTCTCAGCCCCACTCACCTCACAGAGTGTAGGGGAGGAAGGGAAAGGAGAATGTTAGCCGCTTTGAAATTCCTTCGGGTAGTGATAAAGCGGGATATCAAATCCAAACTCTTCTTCTTCTTCTTCTTCTTGAAAGCATATATATCTTGCTTGTTTCATGCAACCCAAAACAGGTTGGTATAATCCAGCAGTGACTCAATTATATTATGGATTTTGCCAGTTCTGGGTGTTTCCATGCAGAAACATGTAGCTATCTGTTCCCATTCTTCAGTGTAGACGTGGTGGGTTTACAAGAGGGGTGGCCTTCTGGATGTTGCTGAACAACAACTCCCACCATCCTTGGTCATTGGGCACACTGACTGAGGCTGCTGGGAGTTGTAGTAAGCAACCACTGGAGAGCCTTAGATTAGCCACCCCTGGTCTAGGGTTAGATTTCATTATTTGGTTTCATTCTTTGCCTTTGGGGTAACTGGTTAAAACTGCCAAGGATGTCTCATAATTACAGCCAGAGTATCAAGGCTCGGAAGGGAATTTAGCTACAAGACAGAGGAATTCATGTGGTTTTGGAGCACCTCACATACCTAGAGCAATTACAGTGTGGCAGGCTTTGTGTAAGCAGTCATGCATTCAGCCAGTCAACTGAGGAAGACAGCTACATTTACAAAATAATCTAAATCAGCTTTGTTCTAGATGCTGAACTACAGGCAATGCTGTTGTCAATAGTAGGGATTTGACATATCTAGATTTTTTCACTATGGCTGGCGAAAGCAAAAGTTGCAGCTTTGTTAGTGGCCTTAGACATCACCTGGTCTTCTTTAGGTTCCTTTTTGAATACCTTCTTTAGTATGACTTTGACACATGGGTAGATGCACAGACGCCCATTAGGCAATGCATTCTGTTGCCATACTGTATTGTAGCAAGGACTCACTTAACCAAGATTACCCCGAAACCTGTTTTCAAGACAAGGCTTATCCCTTGTGCAAGAGTATGTGAAGTAACCATTCTGAAAGAGTTGCTTAAGCATGTGGAGAGTGAAATGTTCTTGGTGATGGAGCAACCACAACCAGCCCAGACACATTGAGATGTCTGGAAAAGGCTTCTAGTTGTGGCACATGATTTCCAGAGAGTCATAGGTCATACAAGACCTCCTTTTTAGAAATGCGGGCCTCATGGGGTTGTATCCAGACTAAATTGCTCCTAGGCCCCATTGAAACCAATGTGAAAAGTTAGTGACTGATACTAAGTCCCAAAGGTTTCAGCAGGAACTGAGTGCAACTAACTAAGCCCTTAGTATTGAATTGCTTTCCTAACAGGAAAACAATATTTGTGCAGACCTTTATGTAATTCTAAAGAAAGAGTTAAATCATGAATTTTTGCCTCATTTCTTCTACAGTTGCAGCAGTAGGGCAAAACATGCCTTTTCCCTTCTCTCATTTATTCAATATATTTAATCAAAACATATGAGATCACGGATTGTTATAGAAATGGATTTGGCAGTCTTTCCTTATTTAGTTGGACGGAGATATGTCATTTTAATTTGGGTCTGTCTCCATCTATAACAACATGTATTTGCTTTCTGAATAAGTGTTTGTTATTAGTGGATTGGAGATGGATAAGGTACGTTTATGATAACTGTGAGCCATACTCTGTTCTTGTTCCCAATGCACACCTCCCATTGATGTCAATATGAGTGCAGGGCAAAGATCACACCCTAGAACTGTAGTAGGATGACTTTGGAAGTGGTCTGTGGTTATCTAATCCAATGCCTTCTTTGGCAGGATCCCCACAGATAAGAATGCCTATTCTTTGTCCAAGGGCAACCACCATGGTGTCAAGTGATAGTTTAGGATCACAACCATTTCCTTTCACTCACTGTGCGATAGCATTTTACTAGTTGTTTCCTCTTCCCAGAGGTGGCCCAGGGACTTCCCACAGGGGATTGTCGGCAAATTCACTAAACCACAATCTCCAGGATTCTTTAGCAACAGCTAAACTGATATTGGGACGCAGGGTGGTGCTGTGGTCTAAACCACTGAGCCTTGGGCTTGCCATTCAGAATGTCGGCGGTTCGAATCCCCACGACGGGGTGAGCTCCCGTTGCTCGGTCCCAGCTCCTGCCAACCTAGCAGTTCAAAAGCACTTCAAAGTGCAATTAGATAAATAAGTACCGCTCCGGTGGGAAGGTAAACGGCATTTCCGTGCACTGCTCTGGAGTTCACCAGAAGCGGCTTAGTCATGCTGGCCACATGACCCGGAAGCTGTACGCCGGCTCCCTCGGCCAGTAAAGTGAGATGAGCGCCGCAACCCGAGAGTCGTTCGCGACTGGACTTAACTGTCAGGGGACCTTTACCTTTACCTTTAAACTGTTATAAAATCAGCATGTTTGTAGTGTGAATATACCTTCACAATGTCTGTGGCATGCCCCTGGGGGGGGGGGAAACTTCTAAGTTTTGATTAATGTGACATTTGCCTTTGAATGGAATTTGATAATTTCTAAAGACACACTTTCTCTATATGGAGAAAGTTAGGGTAAATTCACATTGCCTTTCTGCATTTCAAGCCACATTTACAGAGCTGCTTGCATCAGAGAGAGGGCAGTGATGTCTTCACCGGATGCACATGAACTTATTGCCCCCCCCCCGGCAACCCCCATGGAACACCTACTGATTAAGCTGTCATCTGCACATGCGTGTTCACCAGCTCCTGCTGATGACTGTTAGACCATGTTCACATTACGACTTATTCTGTTCCAGTTGTCTATGATCAGATTGAAGCTTGTTTGAGAAAAAACCCCTGCACCAACAGCAGTTTTTGTCAAGAAACTGCAGGATCGATATGGATTGTGACTAATGCCATGTGAATGCAATGCAGTGGGAGCACACTGGATGCTGTATAAGCTGTAATGTGAACAACTCCTGTCCGGAAACCTATGTCCCCACTGTGGAAGGGCATGTGGATCCAGAATTGGACTCCACAGTTACTTACGGACTCATTGTTAATACCGTGTTCATGGAAGACCATCTTATGCGGCTATGAGTGATCGCCAAAGAATAAAACAAGAAGAATGTGAACATAACCATAAATGCAGTAAATAAATACTTTATGTGTACACATATTGTCGTGCAGCTGTGGCTTACACCAGTATTCAGTCACTGCTTTAGTGAGAGCAAGTGAGCAGAATGAGCAGGTCATGTGGCAACGCAGGAGGTGGGTTCTGGTAAGGGCAGGTGAATATTCCTCTTTTAATAGTTAACTGCTGTAAGAGAAGCCGACATTTAACTTTAATTCAGAAAGAGGTGTATCTCGTCTGTAAGAAGTTTGGGTAACTTTCCAGTTCTGCATAGCCATGTACTCCTCCTCCTTTTCAAATGCCATTAGCTCTCTGCATGCGCAGTTGACATATACAGTACCCAGTTTCCCCCCTCCAATGAGCAGGCTTGAGTACCAATTCCAAGCGCCATGGGAGGGGTCGCGTATTAAGACATGCAACTCCAATATATACCAACTCCATCTAAAAGATGGAGGAGGGGGCTTTTTAAGCACCTTGCACCCCAATTCTCCGCACCCCCATCTCCCAGCTTTGAGAACTAACTGAGACTAGTACTAGATTGCTAGCTGAGATAATCAGAGAAGCCAACTTGAAAGATTATTCCTTGAGCACAGTTGCTTTTATCTTTACAAGTTAATAAATCATGTTGTTCCTTAAAAAAATAAAAATATATATCAGAAGTTTGCTTTTTTATAAAGGAAGCAGCACAGCAGTATCTACTTCCCCCTTTCACTAAAGTTTTGGTCCGGCATGGAACTTTAAGGCTGCTTCAACATGGTGCGGTTGACTAGTAAGCAGCCCTTGGATGGTGAGGCATTCATTCACAGACTTATCTCACAAAGCAAATGTCTAGGGAGTTCGGTTTTTGTTCAGGTAGTGCAAATATTGCAGTGCTCCTGTACTCCCAGTTTGGCTGAGGGAGTATAGAAACACACATACACACACACACTTCTGTCCTGCGCTTTGCACAAGTCAGGGGTGGGAAATCTCTGGTCCTCCAGATATTGCTGGACTGCATCACACATCGCAGCCTTAATGTGTGCAGGTTCTCTTGACCAATGCTGAAATGTAAAGATCTCCTCGCGATCCTTCCTTAACCATGATTTTTCAGTGCTGGCCACAGAGGACTGCTACCCTGCAATTTGTAACCAGCTTCAAATTCCGGTTGGTTTATGTGGGAATCTTAGTTAATATCAATGCGGACATTATGATGAACCATGTTAAACAGTACAGTGGGAAGGAGGTTGGGGGGTAGTCTCCTTGCAGTCTGTTAAGGGTTATGCTTGTGCTAGTCCTATTAATGTTAGGTTATTACAAGTTTTGCATCAGTAAAATAATTTAAGAACATTTTGGGGCTTGGCCAGGCAGTGCCTTTGATTTTAATATGTTACAAAAATACGCAACAATGCATTTACTATCCTCGGTGTATAGTATTTGCAGTTCTTTTAACTTGGTCTACATATTAATGTTTATGAAATACAGATGCCTTTTTTTTAAAGGGACATTGTTGGGCTGTTTTTATATTTCTGCATTGGTTTGTCTGGACTTTCCTCTGAGGAACAATTTATCAAGAATTAAATATAACATGTCCTTGAATGTTTTTCTCCCTCCTGATGTTTATTTTTCATGCCAAGAGAAACTTTAAAAAAGGAGTAAGGAGTAAAAGAAAAAGAATTAGAAAAATCCACCGTAGGAAAAGGGGATTATGGGGCCAATATACAGTATGTTACCATAATTTTTCCCTCTTGGGAGTATAGGAAACGACCTGCTTATAAAATTCCTGCTAACATAAAATAAGCAAAAATGCCTGGTGAATTCTTAGTTTTGAAATGACTGTTTTGAATGAAGTCTTTAGGGAAAAAATGAGCAGCTTATTTAGCAAACTGGTGCATCAATGTGTTTCATAGGCCAAAGTGGGCAAGTCTCATTAATTTATATAGCAATATTAGAAACATGGCAGATACCACACTATAAGGAGTGATGGGCATGTTTCACTGTTTCTTCAGTATCATTATTTAGAGACATCTGTGCTAAAATATAATAATAGTTGCCTTTGGAAGATACTTATATAGGAGCCCTGACCTTCACTTTCTGATAGTAAGGGTTGTTGGATAGTGGAATGGACTTCCTCAGAAGTTGGCGAACTCTCCTTTTTTAATGATGAAAGGAGGTGGCAATATGAGACCGGAAAATTGTTCTCCCTATGGAATCTGATTTTTAAACAAGAATCGATGGTGTTTTTTAAACTGCCCAAGTGGGCTGACTGTAAGCTGTTCAGAGAACTTTATGTATTGAGGTGGCATACACATATCATAAATAAAATAAATTAAATGAATTGATGTGAATTTACTATCTCACTAAAAACAAAAGAAGTGTTTGAGCTTCATGCTTCTTCTTTTTCCTTAACGAAGTACAATGCAGTAGTCTGAAGGTTAGAAGTAAACGCATAGCCGGTACAAATTGACAAAGTGCGCTTGAAATGAAAGTGGTTTGGCCTTCTGTGCTGAGCTTTAGGAGTACATTGGAATGAAGCCCGTGGTCCCCCCTCCCCTTTGATTTAATCCAGAAGGTTTCTTCTCCATCTGGAAGATAAATAGTATGAATGGTCTTAATGCTTGATTATGGTGTAATGAGCAGGATGGAAAGCAAAGGCCTTCGCAGATATCTCTGAATGTGAGGAATTCAGTAATTGCTACTTTCCGTGCCAAATATGCTCTGTGCTCAGTCATGTAGCAGGTGGAATTCTACCTGGCTGAGTAAACTTGCCAAAGTGGAAGACATTTACCATTCAGACGGTTTTCTGAAGAGTTCTGCATTAAGCGGTTTAAGACAGTGCTTCTCTGCGATTGCAACTCTCTTGAACAGAGAACAGGACTGAGAGACAGAATATGTGGCTTGGAAAAATGCACAAGAATGTTTTCATGGGCAATGCCTTTTATTTTAGTAATGGCACATTACAAAAATACTACTCCACTTTCCCCTTTAGTCTCCTCATTATCTAATACCTAAAAAGAGGCAATTACTATAGCTCATCCAAACCACCATTGGCTCCCATCCCTTTCTTTTTCTCTCTGTCTTTTGTGTTATGGTTAGCTCTAAACCAGCCTGCAGGTTTTCAGTTGTATTTTCTGAACCATGAGGATGAGAAACTTGCTTTATTTTGTAAGTGGTAACATTTTTGTAGAATGCAAATTGTGTCTCCGATAACAGAATTTCCGTGGAATGCTGTACCTCCAGAACTGTAGAAATTAGACAGTCGTTGAAGGAATGTGGTGGTTTTTAGTGGGTGGGTGCGGATTAGTAAAATAAAAAGAACTGCTCTACTCATTTAATTTTTCATTTTCCTTCTAGGTTGCAGTTTTGAAGGAAAATCATATAACAGCTCACAGTCGTGGCAGGTCTCAGACAAACCATGTATCATGAATCAGTGTCAGGTAAGGAATAGAACTCATGGATTTTTTTTTTTTAAAGCCTGAGTTTCTAAAGCTCAATAAAGGGAAAATTGTGTTGATTCATAAAGTGAAATTATCATGGGTTGGGAATTAAATGAAGAATCTGGAGGTTAGTAAAGAATGGAAGGCACCATTGGCATATGGGCATTGCTGTACAAGTCGATTGCTCGGACATTTGCCTATGAAAATAGCAAGAAAATGAAGATCTCCCCAAGGAAAGATTCAGGACCTTCTGTGAAAGCACTTTTAGACAGAGCAATGGATTCAAGATGTTAAAGGAGTGGGGTTCTGAAAGTCTGAAATGTTTATATTAAATATGAAAATAGCCTTAGGCTTCTCCACCCCCAAATTGTAACACGGTATGTATAAATGTTACTTGTCCCAAATTTCGTCTATGTCGTGTGTAGCAGAAGCCAAACAGTATATCTTTAGTACTCGGGCTTTGTAGTTTGGACATACAGTTGGTGGATACAGAACAGTAAAATGCATGCCAGGCTCCCAGGCTTCATTAGATTTAGGTAGGATCCAAAGTGTGTATCGGAGGCCAACAAACTGCAGCTCAGCCTGGACAAGGCAGAGGGTGGGGTTGCGTGTCTGTCCTGGATGGTGGGTTGTTCAGCCTGATCTAGGTGGGGTTGCATTTGACCTAAAGGATCAGTTTTGCAGTCTGGAGGGAGATGTGTCTTCTTGGAACTGGCCTTGTCTATGGAGGTCCAAGTGCCATTGTGGCATGAAGCATGCTTCTCCAGCTAAGGCTAGTGTGCTTCTGGATAGAGACAGCCTGAATGTGTGTGAATGAGTTGCGTGGCTATCCATGCTCTGGCAGCATCCTGCTTTCGTTACAGGAACGCACTGTATGCGGAGCAGGTTTGGAGGACTGTTTGGACTCAGGGACTGCATTCTTTAATGTGAGCCTGCCCATGCATTAAGTTCCACTGCTATTGGAAAATGGCGACTGGGGATATGCCTTTTCTGTGGTGGTGCCTTGGGCTCCCTTTCACCAGGGGCAAGTGCTGAATCTCCTGTCTCATCTATTGAAGAAGAGTTGAGCCCCCCCTTTTTATTCTCCCAGGCCTTTTATTTCTTTAATTTTAAACTCTGCCTTTTTCTGGCCATGTTCCTGCTCTTTTGTTTGGTTAAAAAATGTGTTTAACTCTGTTGTTGTTGATTTGATTTCATACTGGGAGCCGCTCTGAGAATTTTTATATTGGAGAACAAGGTATCAAATATCCATTTTAAAACCTTTTTTTAAAAGGGGGCTAGATCTTGAGGTCAGGAGCTCATGTCACATGAGATGTGTGGCTGTGGCCACAAAAGACAACTGCACATTTCATCCCCTGTCTGCCATGCCTGTGGTAACATGCCCATATCCTGATCGCACTGAGTTGGGCCTTTCCCTGTCTCCCCATGTAATCATAGGCTGCCACTTGTGGACAAGAAAACCCGCAACACCGTGACATCGGGATATGAATAAGTTGTCCCAGGCATTCTATGGGGAGAGGGAGGAATTAAATGCACACTTGTGGTTTACATGAAATGCAAGGTTGCTCTTGGGGTGTGTAGTTCTTGCCTGAGCATACTTGTCATTTTCAGGGTCCAAATGCAGAAATGGGTCATTCTGCTTCCATTTAAAGCACCCAGATTTGGAATTTGTTTTTAAAAAGTACCTCTCTTTCTCTGTGCTTAGGTATGCAGATACTGTAGATCCATCAGAAAAGAGCAACCTGTGCACAGAGATCCTGTCATTTTATTTACCAAGATTTTGACTTCTGGAGCAAGGAGTGCAGGAAGTGATCATTTACTAGACCCCTATCAGCAGAAGCATCAGAGATAAGAGGCTTCCATTCCACAGGAGGAGAACCTTTTATCTCTTTTCATAAGCCCCTTTCCTCCAAGGAAGTAGGGTGGGAGGAATGTCTTTATCAGGTCTGTTGCAATCAAAGCGTTATTTTAACGTTTCCTGTGTCTTAAAGGCTTTTGAGAAGAGTGGCATCGTTTTTTTTCCTCTCAAGAAGGTTTCTTGGTTTCCTACCTTATAGCTGAATCTAGCAAGTGGAGTTAGGAAGACTCAAGTAATATTTTACTTTTGGATTAATCTCAGTTTGGACCATTGTACAAGGACAACCACAGCAACTGTTTTTTTTTTTTTTTTTTTGCAAGGTGTCCCTGAGCATACTCTGAATATCAGATGCGATCTACAACTCATCCTGATTCCAGTCCTTGCCCAGTGGTCCACATTTGATGAGCTTTGTAAATAAAAAAATAAATAAACATCATTGAATGCCTCACACCTCTGTCATAGCTCTACCTCTTTGTCATCAAACAACAGTGCTATTCTTTGAAAATGCAAAAATCCAGCATAAGTTGATGTGACAAAGTGTCACCTCAGGTTGGCTAGGCCACTCTGCACTTTAGTGATGTTAAAGAGCACCTCTCTCCTATTTATGAGTATGTATGAATGTTGTCATATACGAAAGTAATTTTTAATTGTAGCTACGTTACAGAGATGTGAAGTACAAAATCTGATTTAAATTCTGTATGTTAAAAATGCCTTAAGGTCATTCTATTATTTTTTTATCATTATGTCAATTGTGCAAATTGGTTATATAATATGTTATTTATTTCTGTACCTCCGTTCCATGTGTACTCTGTGCTATACTTTAATTTTTGGATTATAAATAATTGTTGATTTGTTGTGCTCTTGACAGGAAGGAGTGATAACAGAATCTGAGATTCATTGCATTGTTCATTGCAGAAACCCTTCAAAGCAGCCAGGAATGTGCTGCCCCACATGTCCAGGTAAGGTTTCAAAGAGACAGTGCTATACAAATCTAAAATGCATTACATTCTGTGGGTCAGTTTTTAAGGTGGAATACGAGGCTCATAATCCAGAGCCCTGGTCCATCTAGCTAAGGGTTGTGGTCTCTGACTGCCTGTGAGAAGCCTTCCAGGGCCTCAATTAGCTCCTAGGGTTGGCATTGTTGAGCATCTGCCACAGCCCACAACCCTGTGGTTGGCTCACTGTGGTGGACTGCTGCTAATTTATGCAGTTACTGTTTTATGACTATATAAAAAATTAAACCAATTGCAACAAACAGAATCAAAATCTACCCCTCTCCTCACATCTGTACAAATAAAAGATACGCCTACAGATCCTGCCTCAGTGAAAAGAGATCACAAATGCTTGAAAACCCTCCAAAGGGCCAAAATACTCAGGAAAAAAGGAAACCTTTTGCCTTGTGCTAAAATATAGATAAAGATGGTGCCAGGTGAACTTCCTTGGGGAGAGCATCCCACAGGTTTGGAGCTGTCTTCTGGACCTCTCATGCAGGGGTCACGTGGAGAAGGGCCTTGTGTGGTGATTGCAGGGTCCAGGTCAGTTCATGTGGGGAGAGGCGGTCCTTGAGGTGTTGTGGTCCTGAGCTGCATAAGACTCTGTGGGTCAGAACTAGCACTTTGAACTGAGCCCAGAGACCTAACTGGTTGCCAAAGCAGTTCTCAGTGAGGCCTCCCCCCCCCCATAGCTGCCAATTCACACACCCCTCCTCTTGCCTTGAGGGTGGTTTTATGGGTTGCGCTCATAGGAAGAAAACAAGTGAATAGACAGCTGACACTGGCAATGAGGAGGGAAGCCCACTCATGGAGGGAAGGGTCCACTCAGAACGTTGTTCCCAAGACCCCCACTAAACATGTAGCTGGCACTGGCTAGCTCTGTGTTTGCCCCTTTCCTGCACCACACTTCCCCCCATCCATGTTGCTGTAAAACATTAGTTTATATGCAAAGCAGAAACAAAGCAGGCATTAATAATTTTTTTCCCCTTGTCCATGAATAATCTCTACCTCACTTCCTCATCTCTAGGGTATCACATTGATTTCTTTTTCAGTGTTCATGATGGCTGTTTGGTTTCCGCATGATATAATCGATACATAATTGTGGTACTCAGTTAGGTTTACAGAGTTCAATTTTTCTTTTCATGTTTGTTAAAATCCGAATTCCTAAGATGTACAACACATTACTATGAACTCCGTACTTAATGCATTTTAATTAAGTTCCTCGACCTCTGTGGTTATGAAGATAAGATTTAAAATGATAATGTGGTGTGCCCTAAAGGCTTGGAAATGAAAAGGCAATTAAGAGGAATTCCCATACGTGCTCATGTTATTTTAGATAATGATTTTATCCGAAACTACTATTTGCAAACAGTTTGGGCTACTAGTACTTTTCACACATTGCATTTATATTGCAGCTCAACTGCAAGAGAGATCTGATGCAGATATGAGCCAAACTTATTTTCTCTTTTTTTCCACCCAGGTTGTACATTTGAAGGTAGACATTACCGTGAAGGTGAGGAATTTCAGCCTGAAGGGAACAAATGCGTCACGTGTGCTTGTGTTGTAAGTTTTTAACTTTGTATCAATGCACATGATAATATAACAGCGTTATATTAAATGAAGTGGAACTCAGATTCTGGTAGCAAAAGCATTAGTTGAACATTTGTGGCATAATTTGAGTTTTCTGTTTAGAACAGACATCATTTGGTAGATAAAAGAACTGAATTAGGTGGTTCAAGTTATTGGTTGGTTTAGGAATTCAGGCTTGGCTTTTCCTGGCATAAACGGTATTTGAATATTTGCCAGTTGGCATGCCGCATCTCCTCTCCTCTCCTCTCCTCTCCTCTTCCTGCCCCCACCCCATCAGTCAGTTGGTGCTCCATGGAATTGTGTATAGCAACAAAAGTCCCATACATGTCAATAGTTGCTTATAATGGTAAAACATTTGTATTTGTTTTTTTTAAAAAAATACAGAATATACTGGGATCATTTGCTTTCTAGAAAGCAAAACCAACTTAATAGTTGACCAACCTTCCTCATATAGTACTTGCTAATTTGAGATTTGGTTCTACACAAGCCTCTGTATTAGGGACGATTCAGTTCCCCAGGAGTGTGTGTTGCTATACAAACTGGCATGCTTCCAAGTGGTCACACTCCATGAATTTTTTTTGGAACCATCCAGCAGAAAGAACTTCACATACTTGGAGCCCCTGTGCTTGGGCATAGCTATGCATGATGTGTGTACGAAATTATGCACATGTTAACATATGAAACCCAAAAGAGAGATACTGTGTAGCATTACAGGGTGGAATGTATTCATGTCTTATAACATGAAAACAGTTTTTCTCTTCCTTATGAGTGAAACTGTGAGTGAATTTGTTATAAAACCTAGATTAAAATTTGGTAGGGCCAAATTCCTTTTGTTGGCAAGTTGTTTCAAGTCTGCTATGCACGTTGAGGTGGTGTGTGAAATACCTCTCCAAGTGATTGAGGACAGGTTGAGATGTCTACTTGTATCAAACGTATAAAATTTGTATAAAATTTGCTTTACACATGCAAAAGTGTGTATAATTGTATGAGTGGTAAAATGCCTTTAAAGTCAAGAAAACGCCAAGCACAAACAGGATGTAGACTTCAGTCCTATTCCTTACCACGGAACAACCTCTTGTGGAACTAAACAGCACTTACTTTTGACTAGATACAGATAGGATTGCACTGTTAAGGGAATAACTGACCAAGCTAAGACTCGGTTGTAGTATGCCCCATGTATGATGATCTTAAATTTAGATGAACATGCTGTGCACTAATATTTTACTAGGAAGCAGTGGGTCTAGAAGTGATGCACACTTTCAGTCATTAAGTGTGCCTAACTCAGTGCTTTGCAGGTTCAGGATCTGAAAAACCCCAGTGAAAAGAACTGAGGAAGTAGTTCCGTGGCAAAAGACCTTGGTGAACTCATGTTGATGGGAGTACCTGGACTAAGTCAATACAAGGCAGCTAGTTTTATATTCCGTATTCTGCCATGGTGTGATATTTCTTGAAATCTGATTTGTTTCAGATTATTCCAATTGGTTTGACTTAAGTGCCTTTAGGAGGGTTATCCCTGGGTGATAGGTGGCACAAGCAAAAGAAGAAGCACCCTATAACCCCCCTTTTTTTAAATTGGCAGCTTTGCACATGGCACAGACATGTTGTGCAACCTACAGGATCTGGGCCCCGATGGCTTCAATTAATCATTCAGCACGTTCGGCATAGCTGAAGTCAGATTGGCTGTGCATGCTTGCTTTTGCCTTGGGGTGTAGTTGGCTGTTTCTCTTCTCCAGCGCCTCCTTAACTTCATCAAACAGAAGTTGCACATTGATTAAAATACAATTAATAGGCTGCCAGTTTGTCAGTGTTTCCTTCCCCACCCCTTCCGTTCCTACCCAGAGGACTAGGACTAGGTGTGCGTTAGTGGAAAGAAAACTCCCAGCAAACTGAAGAGCAGTGCAGCCCTCTTCCTCCAAGCCATCTTCATTCCTGTTTTCTTTACTTCTCCTCATCTGTCTCACCTGCTTATTTGCCTTTGAATAAGGGTCATACTTCTACCTGTGCAAACTGAACATGAGCTGTGCAGCCATCACGAAGAATTCTTGCAGAAGTTTGCTGCCTGTGCTCTGGAGTGTCCTCCCCACCCAACCCCTTAAAAAAGAAAAGAAGATTGCGGCAGCAAATTTCTTATCGGAGAAGTAGGGCGGATGTCTGTTTCCAGATACCTATCTAGTCATGCGATAGTATGGGAACTGGCTTGTGAGTGATATGCTGCAACATGTGAGGACTTTATTAGATGAAAGGTATTTTTCCCCACCCCTAATTAGATTTCCACTGTGATTTTAGATTGTAGTCATTCGGCATGACTCCTGTAAGGGAGGAAGAACCAAAGTGCGGAGGAGGAGGGAGACCAAAGATACATCTCTGCAAGGATTCCCCTCCCCTTTGGTTTTGGCAATAGGGAGATAGGTGGAAAAACACAAGGCTGTTTAATTTAACTATAAATTCCCATTCCCAGGAATGTCTGTGACAGTCAGAGCTTGGAATAGTACAGCAGCTTAATTAGAATACAGGAGGGAAAATGTTTCTGAAAGCTAAATTCATTTGAATACAGCTGTGCCACCTGTTTGCTCACTTGGGGCAAGAAGCTATATGTTCCAGGGCAACAGTGCAAGTGCAGGCTGCTCCATACCCACCTGTGCCTTCACAGCACTATTTCAGGCATCTTCCATGCTAGGAGTAACAGCTAGTTCCACCCTACACTCTTGTTTCCTTATACAAATTCAGACCATCCATCCATGTTGCTTGGTGTTGACTGCAATGGCTGCAAAGACCCTTCAGGGTTTCAGACATGAGTCTTTCCCGGCTGGGACGTTTTGTATGCAAAACACATGCCCCTTAGCCTCCCCTTTCTTTCTGTCTTTTGGCCTTTGTGGGTCAGTGGCTTGGGAGCTAGAAAACAGAGAGGAACCAAGGCGCACAGGCATTGCTGTTCTGCCAGTTCCAGCATGAAATGGTTAGAGCAGGATCCAGGGTGTAGGTAAGCCTGCACTCCAAACAGCAGTTGATACAACGGCACGATATGTCACCCATAAAATGAGAAGCCTTCTGCAGTCATTACCCCCTGAGGAGGGAAGCATGGGTAGAGGGGGGCTGTGGGGACTTGTGTCTTGTGCCACTGATGAAGCCACATGGCACCTCCTGCCCCTACAACATATCTGCGGAGGCTCTCTGCCCAAATGGAAACCCTGATCGAAATGGCCCGAGGAGAGATTTAGTGCTATGGCAGCCAAGCAAGTGATAACCAGACTTGGGAAAACAACCTCTTACAGAGCTTACAGAGTCTGGTATGTTTCGGTGATGAGAAAACCTGCACACCAAGTTAAGGAGAGCAGAGGTCTCAGTACAGAAACTGCTACTGGCTTTGTAGCCATCTGATGCAATTACTTGGGTGTGTCCATGGCAAGTCACCAGTGAATTGTATCTCTGCTCCAGAGTAAATTTTGCACCTCACCATGCTAATCATCCTGAGTGAATGAGAATCCTAGTGAACGAGGTCTTGGGCTTATTAACATAATGGCCAACGACCCTTCTTTTCCCTGTTCCTGTCTATACTAGCATTCTCTGCCCCCCAACCCCATATTGTTCCATTTTCACATGCCTGCAGTACGCCTTCTGCAGAGCCCACAGCTTTGGTGGGTTCACCTTTGCTCAGCAGAAGCCGGACTAAAATGCTTTGACTTTACTGCGCCAAGGTTTAGTGTCCATATGTTGTGTACAAGTTGTTGGCTGTTACTGCTCCAGATGGCATCCATTCTTAAGTCAGAGACTTGAAACACGCACTGTTCCATTAACACGTCCATGAGCAATCTCGTCCTTTGGGTGACTTAAGGGTTTCCTGGCAAACATGAAAATGTATGGGCCAGTTCTGGACATAATTGCCTTTCAGTCAGTGAGCAGCCTTTAAATGGCTGGATCTCTCTGGGGAAGTACATTTATGTGTGAAAGAAGGGCAGGGTTATGGGGATCACTTACTGAAGCCCAGCTGTCCTGCTATAATTTATCCATCTAGCATTAATGTGCACTTGCTCTACTGGAGCCAATTTTGCAGAAGCCTTGGCTCTCCACCCCCACCCCCACCCCCACCCCGCTTCACCTTGAGGCATTCACTCCATTGATGGACTGGTGACATTAATCAGGTGTAGTCTTCAGAAGCTACATTTGCAAGCGCTTGAGACATGTGCTTCCTTGTAGCCTATATTAATTAGTCAGGTTCAAATTATCTCATTACTTATTTCCCATTTTGATGTACTGTAACTGTTTAGAAATAATAAAAAAGGGGGCAGGCTTGGCAAGGAACCGGCTCTCATGTAAAGGATGGTAACCATGGCAAAGTTTATTTTTTAACGCGAGTATTCCAGGCCCACAACGGAGCCCTTTTAATTGCGGAGTCTCCCACATACCCATGTTGCCGAGACTATAATCTGTATGAGTTCTGGCATGTGAGGTATTTGGAGATAAGAGGTACTGCCATGCTGGGAGAGGAGGCAGAGCTATTGAGTGGCTTCAGAGGAGGACCATTCTAGTTTTAGTCTCCAACCGGGAGTGCGGAAGCAAGGCAAGCAATCAGCTGGCCTATTAAGTGGGGTGGGGGGGGGGAGAGAAATATACTTGGTTACTGCTATAAAACAGACTAGGCAAGAGGGGAAAGACAGGTCACCTTTCATCTCTGCAGGAAATAGGCAGATGAATATCAGGCAGGTGTCCTGCGAAACAACTCCCTGCCTCATTTCCCATTGGTTTAGCCATCACATAGCCATAGCTGGCAACTTTTCCCTTTTTTAAAGGGAAATTCCCTTATTCCGAATAGGATTCCTCGCAAGAAAAGGGAAAAGTTGACAGCTATGCACATAGCTAATTATCATATTTGCATCTCATTCCTCCTCCAGCAGCATACACAGCATCCTCAATCTCACCTATACTCCCCGCCGACCGGATACACTTCCCATCATCTTGGACCATTAATCATGCTGGCTCCCATTGAGGGGAGTGAGCATCCAACAACATGTCTTTGCAGTTCCAGCCAAGGTGTCCAAGGCACTGCCTTCCTATGCTTCCCATTTCAGTTCAGGCAGCCTGATGATGTGGTCGAGACTCTTGCAATTCCTGCTGCCCTTAAACTGGTAGTCGTGTGTCCATGCCTCCTGAAGATGCTTGTCTTGGATTCTGTGGTTTATAACTGGTTGCAAATACCTCATTCTTGGGTAAGGTGGAGTTTGATGGTGCACCTGGATCCAGCTTTGTAGGTATGGCTTTGACCAGGTATGGCTGGTACGCCAACTATGACCATTCTTGGACACGGACATGTATTAATTTGGATAAGTTCCTTTAATATTTTTTAAGGCCCTTGGGTCCAGGACACCACTCCGAACCTGTTTTTGTTTTTCTTTCCAGAGGGAGTGCAGCCCTATCCAGAACCACCTGGTTCTGTGGATTGATGCATCCTCTCTAATAGGCTGTCTATAATCCTTTCTTCTTTGAGTATCTCTGCTCAATTTTGAACCCAGTTATTCTGCTTCAGTAGCAGAGGGTTTCCCAAATCAGTGAAGAAATCAGGGCATTAATGCCATTTCACTACAAACAGTCAGGCATTGCTGCTGTTACCTTTCACTCAGCTCCAGTTAGATGGAAATAATTTCAGATGCCCTTCACTTCCTTTGTTGAGGTGATGTGTATTTATATGTACATTGATTTTTCCATAAGGCAGTCTAAAGAAGTTGAATTTCATAAGGTGGGAGGTTGAGCCTAAGGCTTGGGTGAGAACAGGAAACCTAAAAGAATTCCATTCCGGCTTTTGGCAACAACATTATTTTTATCTCCAATTATTCAAAAATTTAAATGAGGTTTTTTTTTATCTTCAGTCATCCCAAAAATATTTTTAGCATTCTCCTTCTTAATAGCAAACTCAGGTGGTGAGTGCTGACAGAAATAGAGCCAAAATGGCACCAACGAAAAATACAAGAAAGGAATCGGCATGTTTGAGGAGGATGCAAAGATTTTCAGAAGTACTGTATACAAAATGCCATTAAAAAAAAACCTTAATAGGGCAAAACTCCCTAGTGAGGACTGAGCATGCTCAGTAGCCACAGGAAGCCATGTAATATGGAAAAGAAAACCTGTAGGAATGTGGCTGGGTGGGATGGGGTGTAATGCCCTGCTTAGAGTTTAATTGGATGTTAGAAATTGAGAATACACTGCATCAATTTGTTGCAGGTTTCGCTTTTATCAGAAATGTTTGTGGAGTGAAGGTTATTTTTTTACATGGCCACCCATATGTATAGGAATCACCTGGCTTTCAGCAACAATTAAATTTAGGAGTGAAATCCGGGGGGGGGGGAGCTCCAAAAGATCTCAGTGAGAATTAAACGTGTTCAAGGGCCACAGAATGCTGAGCATCTTTAGTGAGGTAGGGGAAAACCAAGGAGAAGTGGAATGGAGTATCCTGGAATAGGACATGGACGGCTGGCTGGTGGAAACCCTGAACAGGAGTGCTCCACATTGCAGCAGAACAATGAGCTGCTCCCTGTAAAAGCAAACCTACATGGTCAAATACTGATAAGTTTGGAAGGGGAATGGGGCTCCCCAAAATAAGGAAGTGATTTCTATTATAATAATAATAATAATAATAATAATAATAATAATAATAATAATAATTTATTTGTACCCCGCCCATCTGGCTGGGTCTCCCCAGTCACTATAAACTTGAGGACTTTGAACGTACGTAGAAGTATGGAAGTCTCTAAATTAAATTATTTCCACTAAGTAAAAGAGAACAGTAGCAGTGCCAGGCACTTCATAGTGAATAGCCAATGGGAAAACAACAACCCTATAGGCATGTTTTCTCACATTCATCCTTTATTATATTTTCATGGAAAAGGATGTTACACCATAACAAGGTGGCCAAGGTCTGTCTTTTTCTTTTTCTTTCCAGATTTTCCTATTTAGGCAATCCTAGTTTATCCTCTTCAGGTTCTTTGCCGTTTCTTCCAACATACTCTGAAACCCCCTCTGCCTGCTTCCTGGCTGCTTATTCATCCCATCGTCATTCCTGGAGCTCTTCAGATAGAGTCTGCAGAGGGTCTTGGTCCCAAATCTGATCTGACTGTTGAGCATCTGGTCTGAGTCCCACAGAGCCTGATCTGTTTTTCGTTCATCTCCTGGGGCCAATTCTGACACTTGGAACTCTTGACATAAGCATGGAAAGATTTCTTGTCTATGGCTGCAGTCCTTTTCAACATCGAAACTGCTTGGTGAAATCAAGATCTGTTCTGAAATGTCACGATCTCCATTTCCTCATTTTCACCAAATCCCAGTGAAAACCCCGAACTGTTGTCGTGATAGCAGTGAGGGACCAGGTGCAGGAGAACAAAATGGAATTTAATCCAGTTGGTTACGAGATTTGGGTGATCTAGTTTTGAGTGTGCAGTTCAGGTTGGGCTGAACTCTCTCATAATATAGGTTTACAGTTTGGGGGCTGTTTATTTCTGCTTTAGGGTGCCCAGGTTGTGGCAGTAACTAGGTGGGTTGTTTTTTTTACTAGCTCCAGTTAACGTGTGCTGTTCTGCTGGAAAAGACAGACATGGCTATGATCATTCATGCTTTAGTAGCTTCTAGATTGGATTACTGTAATGTTATTTGCATGGACAGCCTTGAAGAGCATCCAGAAATTGATCCAAATGCTGCTGCCAGATTTTTTGCCAAGGAGTGACCAGATGGAAAATATGTTATGTACAATCTTATTTTCTTTATTATTATTATTATTATTATTATTATTATTATTATTATTTACAATCTATTTGCTTCTAGGCTTAGCTTTGAGCTGGTTCTTACCTTTAAATAATACTGGTACAAACCTTTCACATATTCTTGTTGTTGTTGTCATTCATAGGATACAGGGTGCAAACTGAATGGGCATACTGAAAGATGCAGGGAGGGAAGGTTGTAAAGAACTTTTTTTTTTTTGTTTTCACAGGGTGTGCACGCATAAATATTTGGCAAAGTTGGTTTGGGAGAAAGTGCCCCCAAACTCTTTGTTGCTTCAAGCAAGGAGATTCTGATTTCATGCATGCACAGACTTCTTATCTTGATTTTAAATTATCCTTTTTGGATAGATGAACCAATCTTTCCACACCCTTAAGATCTCAATCCAATTTTTAATATTACTTTTCAGTATCAATGTAGTTATAGCACTGGGGAAAATTCCTTTGTCTATGCCGTGAACCTATAAAGAAAGTTAAAATGTTGTTTTATTTTTTATTCTGGGTTGCATTCTACCTTAAACAGACTACTAAAATACTTTGTGTTGGCACTTTGCGATAAATAAAGGGGTTTTGGGCTGCGGTTTGGGCACTTGGTCTTGAACAGGTTTGCCACCACTGCCCTAGAATGTACATGGCCAAGAATGAAAATGGTGCTCTATGTTGTTGTTGTTGTTCAGTTGTTCAGTCGTGTCCGACTCTTCATGACCCCATGGACCAGAGCACGCCAGGCATGCCTATCCTTCACTGCCTCTCGAAGTTTGGCCAAACTCATGTTAGTAGCTTCGAGAACACTGTCCAACCATCTCATCTTCTGTCGTCCCCTTCTCCTTGTGCCCTCCATCTTTCCCAACATCAGGGTCTTTTCTAGGGAGTCTTCTCTTCTCATGAGGTGGCCAAAGTACTGGAGCCTCAACTTCAGGATCTGTCCTTCTAGTGAGCACTCAGGGCTGATCTCTTTGAGAATGGATAGGTTTGATCTTCTTGCAGTCCATGGGACTCTCAAGAGTCTCCTCCAGCACCATAATTCAAAAGCATCAATTCTTCGGCGATCAGCCTTCTTTGTTACCTCTATGTTACCTGTTGACTAATATGGTTAGCGAAATTGGAAGCAGTTTAATGTTTTTTTTCTGTATAGGTTAGTGTTGTTTTGTCTGTTCCCATGCCATTGGAAAAGTAATAACTGCTTCCACCATTCTGCCATTAGGAACAATAGTGGCAACTGTGGAACTTTCTTAAAAACAACCTGGAAGATGTGGCTTTGGGCTTGTATCCCAATTTTCTAAGCATGAGTATAGATAATAGACCCCAGAATTAATGCTATACATCTTCATGTCCCCATCACCTTCGTCTGTGCTCTGGTGGGGATACGTAGTTGAGGTAAATGGGTCAGACCAGTGGGGTCTGTTCTTATGTTTCTTTTACAACATTTGCTGGACAGGGTCCTTTTGTATTCCGCCACCCACCCCCCGCATGTATACAAACTGTGTGTGTGTGTGTGTGTGTGTGTGTTATTGAACACACATAATGATGTTAAAGGTTGACAAGTCCCAGTTCATAAAGCCTTCCTAATTAACAAGCCAGGATTGATTGCTTCCACTGACAAGCAAAGACTTAAGTTTACACAGTTCAGGCCATTAATGTGGGCCATTAACAGGCTGCCCCTGACGAGAACCTACATTTTTTATTGGCTTGGGGCTTCACTGGAGTTCATAAATATATTTGTTTGAATGGACACCTCAGAAAATGTGTTAGGGTGGGGGAAGGGGAGGCCGTTTCCCAGGGAAGAGGTGCAAAAGACTGAGGAGAAAAACAAAGCCTCTGGAAGCCACTTGAAAATAAATGAACAATAACCCCTGATGACCGTAAGGGAACGAAACTATTGCACATTACTGCAGACATGTCCAGAGAGTCCAGTGGATTTATGTTCAGCTGCTGAGGCACTTTTTATAAATTGCTTTCAAATGGAATGTGTGTGGTATCTCATGGGGCCACTTGTTTGAAAAATTGATTTAGGTCTAGAAGATTCCCACAACTTGTAGTAGGAAGCAGTAAAAGCAACAGCTTGTCAATGATTAGAGCCTTTGTTTGCGAAACGTTTTATGATGAGTCTAGGATCCTTCTGGCTTGCATTTTTCCACCAGGGACAGGTCACTTGAAAATGCAGAGTGCACAGCGAAATTTACGCCGTCCCAGCTGTATTGCAGTGCATCTTACCACATAGTCACTACTACCATTATATTTATTACACAGTGAGATAATACACATTTAGCACGTAAATGTCATTGCTTGGAGAGAGGTTGCGGGGTGGAGGGGGAGAGGCATATTCCAGCATGATGAGTCCCCCAATATGAAGAACAAGTGCAGAGGTGCCTGGGAAATGTGCCACACAGCGAATGCTACGGCTGGGATGGTAGATGTTTTGTGTGACAGCCACACAGGCAAATGCTCTGCCGTGCCTTCTGACCCTCTACAACATTCGCAAGTGCTGTGTTCATTCTAACAAGGAATCTGCCAGGCAGGTATTACAGTGGCAGAAAACCATTTTGTTGTTCAGTCGTGTCCGACTCTTCGTGACCCCATGGACAAGAGCACGCCAGGCACGCCTATCCTTCACTGCCTCCCGCAGTTTCGCCAAACTCATGTTAGTAGCTTCGAGAACACTGTCCATCCATCTCATCCTCTGTCGTCCCCTTCTCCTTGTGCCCTCCATCTTTCCCAACATCAGGGTCTTTTCCAGGGAGTCTTCTCTTCTCATGAGGTGGCCAAAGTACTGGAGCCTCATCTTCAGGATCTGTCCTTCTAGTGAGCACTCAGGGCCGATTTCCTTGAGAATGGATAGGTTTGATCTTCTTGAAGTCCGTGGGACTCTCAAGAGTCTCCTCCAGCACCATAATTCAAAAGCATCAATTCTTCTTGATGGTCCAGCTCTCACTTCCGTACATTACTACTGGGAAAACCATACTTCCTTAGATAGAAAGCCTGAGGGCAGCCTTGTTGGCGTGAGTCAATGCAAGCACAAAGCTGCATTTAGAAACTTGCAAGTAAAGGAAGAGACGCCTAACAACAGTACAGGGCTCCAGTAGTGCATAATTAAGTTATGTTACTTTTCTGTTATTTCCAGTTGTGCTTTAAGTTTATCCACCTTTCAAAAACACAAGAGCAAGGACATGTAGACTGGAACGCCACTCCACAATTTTTGCCCCACTGTTAAATGTCAGCTCTTTAGTTGTAGTGTAAACCGCTTAGTGGTTTTGTTACACTCAAGCAGTACATAAATTTAGTTAAATAAAACAAATTCCTGAACTCCGAGATCATTCTGGCTACTAGCTACCTGGTGTAATATATGCACTGTGTACACCAGGTAGCTAGTATGGAAGCATCTACTTTATTCAGTGAGAAGAAGTGGCCCTTTCAGTTTTCCTGTTTCTTTGTTTTAGCTTTTGCTCCAGGTGAGTACTTTTTATCATGGAGTGAAGTTGTTCCAAATTGGTGGTCCATGACGTAACCCAGCCCTTCAACTGTCCAGGACCTCCCGTTTTTGGGTGCTGTGCGCTCATGTGGGTCATGTGACTTGCACAGGAACACATCCTGGTTTTACACTGGAACATATTGGAGGGTACGGTGGCACCATTCACATAACAAAAACTACCGCAGAGATAGCAACATTTTCAAAAGTAGGGGGTCCGTGGCTTGGCTTTTGAAAAACAGGGGGTCCGCTGTACCAGATGTAGATTATTGCAGTTATTTTCCAGCCTTGGGATGCCATTTGCCTGCTCTACTTTTTAAAATGAATCATCTCTGTCTTCCTTCTTGTTTTCAATTCATACCCATTTTCACAGGGTTGGTTTTTTTTGGTGGTGGTGGGGTTGTAACTCGAATATTTTATTGACAGAACTTTACACTTCAAAGTGTAACTATGTTTGGAACTATGTACCACATGTAATTAGTTTGAATCTTTTAATCACATGCTTAATGCAAGTTCCACAGAAGAAGTGTTGAGTAGTTCTTCAAAGCAGCCATTAACCATTGTATGTTTCTTTTAATATATATATATATAATTGGGGGGAAACCAAAAGGATCCGATTACTGTATTGAAAACGACAATTAACTCTGAATTGTGACCGTTTTCACAGGCCTGATCTTATACCATTATCACATTCTTCCCAACTTTCTGTCATATTTTGTGATGATTTATTTCCATACCTGTGCACTGATGGTTCAGGTTTTAGGATCAAGCTTATAGGCATATGTTGATTTGTCTGCTGTCAAACAGCTGTTGAGGATGTACATAGATTACACCCAGCATATGCAGCTGCAGGCTCAGCTGAACCAAGGTGCTGTAGTGCAAGATAAATTTTGGAGATCACAGGACGAACATATAGATTAGTAAATTGAGGGGATAAGTATGTGTTACACCCAGATGTGCGCATTAAAGCACCCTGGAGCAACTTTGGAAGAGAATAATTTGGACTGGAGAACCAACAAGCAAGTATGTCTAATCCACTTCCTGCTTCTCCATCCCAGATCACATCCCCATATGCTTCAGAATCACCATCACTGATGAGGTTTCAAATGCTGTTTGCCCTTGATTTGAACCCTGCTGGAAGAAAAGTGGTTTGGAGACTCCGGGAGAGGATTAGAGAGACATACCTGTTAGTTTTCTGTTCCAAATTACCCTCTTCCAAAGTTGGGCACCCCTCTCTGCTTCTGCAGATTTCCTCCCCCTGAAGCCTCCTTTTTGCTTGTGTGCGTTTGTGCTTACAGCTTAGCTAGCCCCTGATCATGCTACTCTAGTTCCCACCATGATCCTGCTCATACATGAGTTCAGTCCTGATGACGATATCCTCATATCTGTTCTGATTCTTGTGTTTTGCTTCTTTTGACAACTTGACTTGCACCCATTTCATAGTACAGTTATGCCCTTGGCCACACCCCCATTTAAAATGTTTAGGAACTAGTATTCATATGGAGAGCAAAGGCAAACTGGTAATCATTAAGAAGCTTGTTGTTGTTTTCTTAAAAAAAAAGCTTGTGAAGTACTCTGGCAGCAGCTCTCCAGGATGGAGGAGAGTCTCAGCATAACTGGAGATACTGAGGATTGAACCAGGGACCTTCTATATGCAAAGCAGATGCTCTGCTACTGAACTATGGACCTTCCCTGAGTACCAGGGAAGCTCCTCCAGAACCAACAATGGGAAAATCTCGGCTGTGTATGTCTTCTCTTGCTAGATGAACGCCAGGATGCATTATTAAGATAGCTTTAGTTTTGCATAATCAAATACCACCATCCAAATGTTTGTGAGTTTACTTTTCCAAGTTATTTTTGTGATTTTTTCTGTGTGTAATGAATACATTTTTGAAAGATTAGTCATCTGCTTTAACCCATATTATAAGGCTGAGAGAAATATTGCTGTAACTGCTAAGACAGTACACATCATCAAAACATAACGTCCACCTCTGACCTCTGCATTTTAGGACTGGAAAATTACTATTTTATTCTGTAATAAAGAAAGACACGTCAGTCCCTTAAAATATCCACATTACAACACCGTGGGCTGGTGAAACAGATATTTGATTTGTGATTGGGTGCTAGTAAATGTAATAAACATGACATTTTTCCAAAGCAATTCAGTTGGGGGACGTGTAAAAGTAGAGAGCGGAATAAAAAAATATTCATTCAGGAATCTAGTATGGGAATTTTAGTTCCACTGAATCAATGGAAGTGCTTGACAGCTGGAGCAGAACTCCTTCAGGGGGTGATAGGCTGGAAGTATTTAAGGATAGGCTAGACAGCCACCTCTCAGGGCTGCTGTAGTTGCATCCTGCATTGAGCAGGGAGTTTGGTCAGGTGACCTTCACAGTCCCATTCAGCTCTACGGTTTTGTGGCAAGCATGTTCAGGGTGCAGGGATTCTGCCTGGAACAGCAAGCAATATTGCTCCCCGGAGATCCCAAGTCCATGAAATATATGCTGGAAATCCAAAACACTGATAGAACCACCAAACCTCCAAGTTCACATTCTTTTTCGGGGGCAATCGAATAAGTTGTTTGATCATGCAGTGTGATCAACATCCAGCATTGGTAGAATGGGCCACAGTGAGGTGCCAGTTACGTAATCAGCCTGGTTTTTGAAAGCATGGTAGCTGCAGAGTGACCTGAAGATTGGATCCCTTGGCAAGGAGCAGTTTCTATAATGTCATTGGGCTGTGAGGAATCCTCACTGGAAAGAATATCCACCATTGAAACCATGCACACAACATGAAAAGGCAAACCTGCAAAATCTCAGGCTACCACCTTCCCCCCTGCAACTTACATGGGGAACTGACCACTGACTAAAGTCTCTGTGTGTTTTGAAGGCATTTGGTCCAGAATCATCCTCTCTACATTTTTACCCACTGCCTTATGGCTGATTAGCCAGTGGGCTGAACACCTACATGGCTGCCTTTGCTCAGTGGGAAAGGAATATGGCCTGTAATACGGAATGCAACAGCTTGAACATTAATACAATCCGGAGGATTTTACAGTTTAACAAAAAAAACACCACCCTTCTAATCTCCGCAAGAGGTGGGAGAATTGGTCATTATTGCCCGTTTGCTGCATGAACTCCTGCTGGCTGTGCCCTATCTCGACAGGATTTGCATTTGACCCACAGTAGCTCGGTGTTAAATGACTGCTGGAAATCACAGCAGCAATTTCCTAACGTTTCCCCTGGGATGCTTGAAAAAGCCAGTACCAACATTTCTCGAGTACGGCGTATCTGCTTTTTGTCCTGCTGGGCAGAAATAGTTAGCTAGAGTGCTCTTATCAAAGGTAGCATCCTCTAGATCTGCCCTTACACAATACCAAGTCATGTGGGGGGCCCGTTTCAAGGCAATAATTCTTTTGCACAGTAAGTGTTCAGTTGTTACATATTTGTTGCAGCGGGAGCCAGATGTCTGTCCTCAAGTTAGCATTTCTGTTCCTTTTCCATTCTGTGTTTCCCCTGTTCTTTTGATCACCCATTTGCCAGCTGACAGAATGAAAGACAGTCGTTTTCATTCAATGCCACATCTGAGTTAGCTTTAAAAAAACTTTAAATCACTGGGACTGCTTCACAACTGGTGTACTTATTTTATATTTTTGAATGAGTGTTTCCCTAATCAATGGCTTATTACTTACTTGTTCGGTAACACTTTAAAAACAAAAGCTATATAGTGATGCTTAAAGAGTCATTAGTTGAAAAATAGGTACAGTTGTTTTTACGTTAAAAAAGGGAAAGGTCCTGTGCTGTGCTGTGGCGGCATGACATGAAGCTGAGCAAAGCTTTGGAGCCATTGCAAAAGAACGTTTTCCTGGTTGCAGCTCTGAGAGACACATTGGGTAGAATCACTAGTATGGCAACAGTTATCACTGGGTTTGGAATGAGGAAAGCATTGCTCCATTGCTGTTGGATTGTAAACAAATAATGACCTATGCCATCTTAAAGGTAGTTATCATTTAATGTCCTATAAACCTAGCTACCAGTTGAATGAACTGACACTAATTTGTTCCTATATACCAGTGTTTTTCAACCACTGTTCCGCGGCACACTAGTGTGCCGCGAGATGTTGCCTGGTGTGCCGTGGGAAAATTATATATAGTCAATATAGGCACAGAGTTAATTTTTTTAAACATTTTCTAATGGTGGTGTGCCTCGTGATTTTTTTCATGAAACAAGTGTGCCTTTGCCCAAAAGAGGTTGAAAAACACTGCTATATACAGTGGTACCTTGGTTTACGAACTTAATGCATTCCGGAAGTCCGTTCTTAAAGCAAGGCGTGCTTTCCCATAGCAGCGGGGGACTCAATTTACAAATGGGACACACTCAACAGGAAGCGGAACATGTTCTGCTTCCAAGGCAAAGTTCACAAACCAAAACTCCTACTTCCGAGTTTGCAGCGTTCTTAATCCAAGAGGTTCATAAACTAAGCTGTTCTTAAACCAAGGTACTACTGTATAGTTTGGATTTGATATCCTGCTTTTCACTACCCGAAGGAGTCTCAAAGCGGCTAACATTCTCCTTTCCCTTCCTCCCCCACAACAACCACTCTGTGAGGTGAGTGGGGCTGAGAGACTTCAAAGAAGTGTGACTAGCCCAAGGTCACCCAGCAGCTGCATGTGGAGGAGCGGGGAATCGAACGCGGTTCACCAGATTATGAGTCTACCGCTCTTAACCACTACACCACACTGGCTCTATTCTTGCTGTTGCCTAGATGTAAGGCTCTGTGCAGCTCAGGACAAAATTACTTGGGAGAGTTAATGCCTTGTATACCCAGTAGATCACTGCAGTCTTGAGAAGAGTTCCCAAAGGTCTCAGATACCTGCTCCACAGAAACCCAGAGCAGGAGCTGTTCTCTGGAACAGTATCCCTGTTGAGATACGACAGGCACACACTAGCTGCACTTTTTGGAAAACAGCAACAGGCTTTCCCAGCTGGATAAATGGATCTTTGCCCGGAGCATCCATTTTGTATTGCTTTAGTTTTGTTTTAAATGTACCTGGTTTTTTAAAATGTTTCTAACTGTTTTTATTGTACATTGCCTTGAGACAGTGAGAGCTGTTCGACAGTGGAATTTGCTACCAAGGAGTGTGATGGAGTCTCCTTCTTTGGAGGTCTTTAAGCAGAGGCTTGACAGCCATCTGTCAGGAATGCTTTGATGGTGTTTCCTGCTTGGCAGGGGGTTGGACTGGATGGCCCTTGTGGTCTCTTCCAACTCTAGGATTCTATGATAAATGGATGGTGGCGGTAATAGTGATGATTTAAACCTGATAGTGTGTTAAGCAAATAGTTATATGTAGAGGATATGCTACCTAGAGGATATAGGTATATTAAGAGGATAGATCCCCCCCCCCCGGCCGCAAATTGTTTTACCTATCTGTTTCCTGTTTGTAAAAAGCATACAATATTCGTACTGTATAAGAATCAAGGCTAATAAACAGGCATGGTCTATATATAACCATGTTGTTTTTTGGCACCACCTAGTGGCTTTCATGTGAAACTACCTGGTTCTCAAGGGAATAGAGGGCATTATTTTAACTGTGGCAAAATGATGTTACTGGGAAATGGCTAAGGAATGAAATGAGAATGAAACAAAGACCCTTCCAAGCTAAAAAATTGTAAAAACTGGTAGCCCAATATGCTGCCCTGTGGTGTCCTGAAAACCAATGACCAGCCCAGTAAAAGCTGATCTATCTAACATTGCTATTTCATTCCAAGTATTTTGCATGATTTGAAGAATGTGAAGCTTTAATGTATGCATGTCATCCTTCTGATGCTGAGCAAAAAGCAATACAAATTTTATTGCCAATGCAAGTGAGTGATTAGCCTTTGAATCATCTGTTGTTCCTTTCTTAAATTCAGCGCGAGTTCAGAAGAAAACAGAAAAAGGAGGGGGATTTTGCATTTTATTGCCTTAAAGGATCCCAGTGTGCCTATATTAAATAGCCAGACACTTTCTCCTGTTACACTATTGTTATGTAATTGTCGTGCATGAGTCCCAAATTCGGCCCTTTCACTTTTTGTTGTTGTTGTTGCTGTTCATGCTTAACAATTTCATTATTCGTGTAATGAAAAAAATATACCCGAAAGGATTTTACGGGCTTTGTCCTTATTTCTTTCCAGGGCCTTATTAAAGGCAAAACAAAAGGAGCTTAGATGCTGTTGGAATGTTAGTGAGCTGCTTTCCCCTCCGTCACTCGCAGGGCTGTGAGTTTTTACTGCTGCTACATTTCAGCGATGGTTTGAAAAACACAAACTTTAAAGGAGCGAGTGAATCTCACTTTGCCATTTAACAGCATTCAAAAGGCTGAGGAGGAAAGACTAGGCTGCTGACTAATGTCACATGCACTTATTGTAACTTATAACGGTGTGTTTCCAACACTCCTGGGATAACTGCAGATGTATGGTTGTGACATCACCTCCAGCATGGTGTCCATGTACTTGCATGTCATTGAGCTTTGTTCATGCCTTGCGGGCACATTTCATTCCCTCTTGGAGGTTTACATCTGTCACTTTTTTTATCCTGCCAGTTTTCCAAGAGCTCAGCCAGACGTACGCACACAATTCCCTCCTACAACCACTTCCTGGCTGCAAAACCCTTGTGAAGTAGGACTGGTTTGAGAGAGAGAGTGGCTGGCCCAAGGTGACCCCATGAGTGTTATGGCTAACCAGAGATTTCTACCTCACCCAAGCCCATCACTCTATTAACAGCACCATGCTGGCTCTCAAAAGCTGCAGAGGTGCCAGGACTACCTCATCCTAAGCATTATGGAAAGTAGTGCAGGAATGCAAACACACACACACACACGAACAGGAGTCCGAGGCCAGCCCCATGACATCATGCTGAAACTATACCAGAAAAGATGCAGTGATGGGAAGAAGGTCACCTCTTAAAAGCGCAATGTTTTTGTAAAAATGTGACAAGGGTGAGACTTGCTATGCTAGCAATGGTGCATTTGGGTTGTACCACCCATGTACTAGCATGACATTATAAAACGTGGTGTTAGTCCAGTGTTGCAAGCTTCATTGCGACCCTGTGAACAACTTAGTCAAAGCAAATATTTAGGGCTTGAGTTTTAATTGACAGGTTGTTGTGGGTTCTCTAATTTTTCCTCACAAATTAATGTCACTTCACATTCCTTTAAAATTTCTTACCTGTTTTCTCTAATTTGTTCCTCATTTTCTTCTATCTACTCATAACTTTATCCTGACCTGGTTCCTCTTATTTCACATTTTCAGTTTTAGAATGACAATCTTAAAATGCTCCCTATTGAGAATAAGATAGCACTCATAAAAATAAAATAGCCCATGTCTGAAGTTGCCAATCTTTGAACTTTTCAGTTTCTGTTACAGGTGGGTAGCCGTGTTGGTCTGCCATAGTCGAAACAAAGTAGAAAATTCTTTCCAGTAGCACCTTAGAGACCAACTGAGTTTGTTCTTGGTATGAGCTTTCGTGTGCATTCAGTGTATCTGAAGAAGTGTGCATGCACACGAAAGCTCATACCAAGAACAAACTCAGTTGGTCTCTAAGGTGCTACTGGAAAGAATTTTCTACTTTGTTTTCAGTTTCTGACATCTTGTAGCTGTGTGGGATGGGGCGGGCGCGGGGGGACGGGGACGGACCCATACCATGGTCAAAGCAATGACTGAGGAGATTCCCCATAGACCCCAAGCAGATACAAAATCAGACAGTTGTTTGATCAATGAGAACAAAATTAATAGGATCAATAAAACAATAGACCAACAAATGTTCAATGCATGACATTTTACTGAGTTGCACAGAGTTTTTTTGGGGCTAGATAATTCAACTTTTAAAAAAACAGAAAAGTAGGTTTTTCTGAGTGAAGGCCTAGGACTAAGAGTCACGTTTCTTTGGCTTTAGATACAGCCTTTAGTGAATGGAGAAAGTCCTTTCAGACTTAATTTAATTACAACAACAATCTTTATTACGGTCCATAGACCCATCAATTCATTACAAAGCAATACCCATTTTGAACAACCAGCCTTCAGGTTACACAAGCATTTTGTTCAGACTTAAAATAGGGATCATTAATTTAATTACATTAAACACCAGCCTCTCTTCCTGTCCTCCTCTCAATATCCTCGTTCCACTTCTGCTACAAATATTCCACCCCTGGACAATTTAGTGGTTTCAACAGTGCATGTAGTTTTGCATTAACGGCCCTGTCTGGGAAAACATGGTTGGAACTTCTCCTTATACTGAATTGCATGGGTCATATAGCACTTGTGCTTTTCAGATCTTCAGCTTTTAGGAAACACCTTCATGCCAGGAATCCCAGAGCATTGCAGAAGGTTCTGGACTATGTTCTAAGGAGCGTGGCCACTTGGTATGGTCAGACTTGGCCAGGCCTAATTTTGTTGCCTCATTGCCCTGCATAAACTCAGTGCATCTTCATGAAGTTGTGCACCGCAAGGGAAGGCTGAGAGGAAAGCTTGTCTTTCACAGATGCTTGTCTACCATGATCCCTGATAAGCTTCCAGGGTTCTCTAGAACATAGTTGAGAAGCCACTGAAATTCAGGGCAGTCAACATGGATACAAGTTGCCTGCTGCATATATCTTCCTATTTCAGGTAAAATTGACAAGCTATTTATATTGGTTCTTCTGACATGCCTAGAACATAGTCTTTGAAGAGTGCCTCCACATGTTTGCTCCTCAAGTCTCAGCACAAGGCATTGGCAAGTCACTGACCTGGCGTGCAGAAAGTTTAAATGACGCCAGCTGGCATTCAGTATGTATAAATTAAATGGTGGCGAAAGTGGCGCGTTCTCTAAATAGAGCGAAGGATGGCTTTGACGTGTGCCCATAATTAAAACCTTTTCCTACGAATCTGATAATCCACCTTGGAATAAAGAACAAAGAAAAAGAAAGATATGGAATCTTCAAACCGGAAGCCTCTGAGGTATTTTGCTGTGGTGGATCAAGCGAGAGAAAAAAAGAAGAAAGATACATTTGCAGGTTTCCTAAATCTCAATCCTAACGAAGAAGAGCCAAGTAATTTAAACTCTTGTTTTGTCCCCGGACCTTTGATAAAATAGGAACGTGGCCAGCTCACCTCCAATGGGGACTGTTTTCAAGCTCTTCCAAAATCATCCTCATGCAGCATCTGTTCCATGGGTCCCTTAGTTCTTTCCTGCCATGTTTTAGCTAATGAGAGAACCCCCTCCCTGATGTTTCACACCTTATCCTTCTCTTCTCTTTTGAAGACCTTGTGAAATTGGGCAGAGAGCCAGCCTGAGAATGGAAAAGTACGTTTAATGCTGGAATAGCTAATGTCTTAAAATTTCCCATGGAACATCATTTCCTGTGCTGGGCTAATTTTTAAAGTATAGTCCTCATCAACATAATAACCTGAAACTATTTTATTTGAAACCTCCATTTAGAATGGTAGATTTATGCTGTACAGAAATCTTTATTTGCAATAATGCAGATGCATTCATTTGCAGTAGCTCATTGTACTCGGAGACTAGTGAGCAAATTCATTTGGTATAGCTGCTTCTTTTACTAGCCAAACAGACGGAAAGTACATTACCTTGTAATATAACATGTGATTTTTGTACAGTGAGCAGAAGGCACTATTTGATTGCAAAATCATTTGCACATTCTCATCCAACAATGTAGAAGCTTTCGGGGAGAGCGTGGTGGAGAACCTGCTCTGGAGTTAGTCCAGGAGCACGTAATGTGAACAGCCTGAAACCACTGAGAGTCAAATGAGACAACGCAGGGCTAGAAGAACAAATAGTCTGACTTGGAATAGGGTAGCACCCTCCTTTCATAAGCTACTGTCCCATTTTGTTTGGTTCTGAGAGATACCGTTGCTACTTTAGAAATGCAGTGTTTTAAAGGGCAGGCTAGATGATTTGAGAAAGGAACTGATCTGAAATGATGAAATGGCAAGGTTATAAATCTGGTTCACAGGTGTATGTTACTCATGTGGTGACTAGCTTCAAGCTGGTCATATAGCACTATGCTGCTGGTAGGGTTTCTCTACAGGTAGGTCTACTGAAAGCCTCAGTGGAGCATTCTTCTTTACTCACCACAGGCTCTCATGGGCCCCCATTGGTTAAATGTAGAATCCTTTTAAGAATCAGTGGAGCTTGTTGGCAGGTGTCTTAATAATTCCTTAGTATATTCTGAATGACAATGTCTGAAATGTCTTTCTGAGCTTAAAAATAGCAAGACATCTGCTGCTTCATTATGTATAATTTAAGGGATTTGCTTTCAGGAAAAGATTTATTTCTAAGAGTCGGAAATTCAGTGCATGCAGGATACAGTTTATGGAGGGTGTCACTGTCTACCTGAAGGTTGAGCACTTTGTTGGCATCTTAAGGTATGAGAGCATTTTCTCTCCGCCTCTCATTCTCCCTTTCTCTTACACATCTAATTGGGCTTGCGGAGAAGTGGGGAGTAGCTATAGTTTCAAAACTGATTTCATTGGAGTAGCACCTGTTTACACCAGGTCTCAATTTAGCCTTAACGTGCCTGTGGAATACATTGGAAGCAACTCAAGACTCTTCATGAGAACTCTCTGCATTACAAAATTTCCTGTTAGAGGTTTTACTTTAACAAAGTTTCATTGTACCTATCTAGTGGCTTTTTGTGTTTAGCTTTTTAAAAGAAAAAAGAAAAAGAATCAAACTTCATGAGCTTTGCACTACAGCTTGGAGGAAGGAAGAGAAAGAGCTACTCACAAGAACACTTAAGAACTTTCTTGAGCTAATGAGAATATTATGGTGTGGAACAGTTTCAGCAAGACTTGCCAAAGTCAAATACAAACATCATGCTAGGCAGGGATATACGAAACTCCAGTGAGAAATTTTGCTAGCTTGATTTTTAAACTCTTCATCCTCCATTCAAAATCCTTCAGGTGGTTTACCAGATTTTCTCCAGATTTTCCTTACTGTATATGCAAAATCTGATGGCACTCTAAGGGTGCGTAGAACCCCCTTGGAAATTTTTTATAGTCTTACTGAAACTCTTTGGACTCTCATTGAAATTCCTCAAATGTGTTTTCCAGAAGAGGACCTTCAGCCTCACTTCAAAATTCATTTTGGCGGTGCAATCCTCAACTTACCCCTGGTGTATGCAAGATGGTATATGCAGTGTAGTGAAACCCACTTCCTACCAACTATGCGTTGGGCAGGGAGAAGGCTATGCATATTTTGATTGAGTCCATTGTCCAAGTATGAGCAAATAACATGGAAGCATATAGATTTGCAGAGTATAAAAAACAGGAGGTCCTGATGGATGCACAAGGTAAATTGAAACTCTGCATAAATGGAACTCTCTCCTAAGTACAGTTAATGGCTAGCAGCTTAGTCTTACTCCTCTTCATGTATGCAAATTCTGTTGAAGATATGGAGGCTTGACAGAATGGCTGCTTCAGAGATTATGCTATAAAATGGGGATGATTAATTATGGATGTTGGCTAAGTTAAAATGTTTCCCATACAGGCTTACTAATATGAACAAGCAAGTAGAGACCTCACAGGGGGTGGGAGGGAATTCACATGGCCCCCAGGTAGGCTAGAATTGACCTGATGAAACCCACCCATTTTTGCACATTGGCCCAGATCTCTAAGCGGAATGGCTCAGTGGCATTATAATAAAACTGTCAGGCATCAGTATCTAATTTACACCAATATTTTTAGATTCTCTGTAGGAAAAATGTGTCTCTCCTTGCCGCTGAAAAATGAGGTGCGATTCTGTAAGGCTTGGCTGAAAAAGAACAGATGCCGACATCTCTAGAGTTAATATTTTTTCCTTAAAAACACATCTGTCATCAGCCTCCACTTAGAAGAGCAGTGAAGCACATATCTAAATAAACATGGCACTTGGCTCCAACACTGAACCTGCTTTTTGCATAGCAGCAGCTATTATTTTGTCATTGTGGGTGGAAGGTATTTGGGGCTGTTAACCAGCGGGCTATGGTTACTATTTGGCCACATAGCTGTTCTTCACTTTTAAAAGTAATTTCGGATTACACCTTCTCATATTGTTAAAAAGATTGGCTGGCACTGCAGGATTAGAATTAGCGTAAAGCTAACTGATAAACTCAGCTAGTTTATACAGCTGAGAACATTGTGGCCTGGAATGTACACTGAAGAGCAAAAGAGGGAAATTAGTTTATCTTGGGTGAGCGTTCACCATTTTGAGGAAATGAACATCTCCTCCGCTCCAACCTTCTGACCCTTCCTTGAGAGATGTATTTGCTGTACTCACCCACCCACCCCCATCTCCAGCTGAAGAAAAGAAATTGAAGGTAGGTTTTACAACTTCCATTCCATCCCATAGCTAGCAATTCCCCAGCTCTAAGCTACAACAAACACATCTGCTGCTCCAAGAGGTTGACAATCTCAGAGCAAGGATAACCAAGGGAGGAGGGAAGTAAGAGGGAATGGTAACTTGCAAGAGGGAGAATGGGATCTGCAGGGGTAACAACAAGAGCCACTGCTACAGACATGGCAGCTGGATACGGAACTTGAAATTCATTTTTGGAGCTTGGAAATTTGTCCAGAATTGTAGGGCAAAATTCTCAACCTTCATTACTGAGGTGGGCTCTCTGCCATACAGTAGTTATCAATCAAATCTGTGAGAAGACCTGCCAGATTGCTTTCTGAATGCCTGTTTTTGAAGTGGTCCCAGACAGACAATAGTAGAAATGAAGCAGCTTTGCCACAGTTATTGTGGTGGCAAAAATCTATATTAGCTGAACTTCTGCTAGCTATGCAGCCATGAACGGCAGTGGAACCCAGCCTAAAGTGGCAGAATTAAGTAAGTTGGGTGAGGAATGATACTTCATTCCTGGTTTGTGGAAGGGAACCCTAGTGGATATGCTGCTCTTGTAATTAATTTCTACCTTCCTTCATTCAAATGTATTCAAAGGAACTTATAACGGTAAAATAAGAATATAACATTACAAAAGTAATGCTCTAAAAGCAACTCCGTCAAATTTTGGAAGACAAAACCACAGTATAATATTCTGTAGACTCCTTTTCTCTGTTGTGCCCCCCCCAACACACACACTCAGGCCTACCTGGTTACAGGTGGGTAGCCGTGTTGGTCTGCCATAGTCGAAACAAAATAGAAAATTATTTCTATTATTTTCTACACGAAAGCTCATACCAAGAACAAACTCAGTTGGTCTCTAAGGTGCTACTGGAAAGAATTTTCTATTTTGTTAGGCCTACCTGGTGCCAAGAAAAGACATTTTTGTTTTCCTGGGTATTTGGGCAGCACCAGTTGTATTTTATGGTTAATCAGTTTTAAACGTGTTTTTGTAATGTTGTTACTGCATTTTTCACTTGCTAGTAAATTGCTTCAGGATTTTATTAGTGGGAAACAATATGCAAATTCAATAAACCTAATCTTAGTTTCAACTATTGTGCTGGAGATTCTTCACGTTCAATCCTACAACCTCCAGGACAACACAGATACTTTGCTACAGATAAATTAGGTGTGAACTTTTCACTGTGAACTTCAGCAGTCAAAAGTATTACTGTAGCCAGCTACATGTGAATTCTGTATAAATATTTGTCTCCCTTCCCATGACTCCACTAAAACACGGTGTTGGCCAGTGTGACAGGTTGTTTGATTGTGGTTAAGGTGGGTATTGGCTCACCTGTGAGCATTGGCTGGACTACAATACTAGCTACCCTGACAGATGAAATCGATAATACATTATGTGTAAATTATACACAGATCATCTGCACACTTGCCATGATATTGGGTGCATAGGAGATTATATAATACAGGCATGTCCAACAGGTAGATTGTGATCTACCTGTAGATCACTGGACATCTGTGGTAGATCACCAGTAGATCAGTGGCTCCCCCCAAAGAAGCTAAAAAACTTTGGCTCCCCTAAAAAAATCTCAACATCTTTGCCCTTCACCCCTAAAATGACCTGAACACCAAAAACAGGGCTTTCCTCCCTAAAAAAAAGCTCAACGTCACTTTCTTCTTCCCTGAAGAAGCTCAGCAACTTTTACGTGAACCCCCCAAAACAGGGCTTTCCTTCCTAAAAAAAAAGCTCAACAACTTTGACCAGAAACCCCCCCCCCAAAAAAGGGGGTAGATCACTGCCAGTTTTTAACTCTGTGAGTAGATCACAGTCTCTTGGAAGTTGGCCACCCCGATAATACATGTGATGCATAATACTGTGTGCAGTTTAAAAAAGGTCTGCGAAGACTCTGCAAATACGCTCTAGTTTTGCAAAGTTTCCTGCAGATGTTCTCAAACATTTACTGTGTAAGCATGTGTACTGCTTAACTAGGTATTATATTTCCAGTCTCCTATGTCTTTGTGTTTCGAAGAACAAGCAGGATTTCCTGTTAGGGCAGCCCTTTGATAGCTATGCTGAAGGAAGTGGAATGTGTGAAATCCTGTATATCCGGAGATGGCATCAGCAATAAGTGTGGAATGCAAATAGTCTTTAACAGGAAGTATGTGTGTGTGTGTGTTGCATGTGTCTATGCACACCGACGACATACTAGAGAAAATGCTTCAGAAAATTCATAAGTAGAAGTGCTCCGTAATAAAGTAGCAGGCCGTATAATGGCAAAAGAAGAAAAGTAAAGGATTTATAATGGGGTGCATGAGGTAGGTGTGGGTGTCTGTCTGGAGTTTAGTTTATAATAGTCTATGGCTCCAGAGCTACACGTGTTGGGAACTACCAATGGATGCAGGACTTTCTGATGTTTCTACTGCAGCCACTCAGTTGGCTCAACAAACATGCTGCTTTTCTGTTTAAAATTCCACATGAACAGCAGCCATAAAAAGATTCAGACTTCCATAGTCCACTGTGGAGGATGGGTGTGCCATGGGGCCAGTCCTAACAATCTAATTTTTATTTTGGAAAGTGGTTTTCTTGCTTGCTTCTCTGCTTGTTTTCTGTATGTTCAGACACCTCTTGAGATATCACTGCCAAACTTGGCACAAGGGATCGCAAGTGGGGGTGGGGATGGGGCGGCACTTTTTGCCAATGCTTGGTTGTCAGTCACCATTTTGAATCAAGATGGCAGACCAAAACACAACATTGGTATGATTTCACCCAGGTTTTGGTATAGGTTCAGCCTCCTCTCCAAATATTGTCGCCAGACTTGGCACAAGGGTTCCTGAGGTAGGGTGGCAGCCTTTGTCATTGTTTGTGGGCTGGGCACAGTTTTAAATCAAGTGGGTGGACCAAAACATCAGTTTGGCATGTTCCTGCTAATTTTTCGGCATAGGTTTGGCCACCTTTTGAGATAATGTCACCATTCTTGGCACAGTGGTTCCCGAGGTGGGGGCAGTGGACTTTGTCTCCATTGGGCACCGTTTTGAATCAAGATGGTGAAATGAAATGTGACTTTGGTATGGCTGCACCCAGTTTTTGGTTTGATGCATCCAAATCCACAAATTACACTATTAATTCAAAAAAACACAATATTCTCAGAATGTTAAAGTAAACTGTAGTATAATTTTAGACAGTCAACTGATTGAGAAGGTGAACATACATATGATGGGAATTTTGTATTTACAGTGAGATAGATTTCTTGGTGCCAGTAAGAATAAGGTTGTTCTAATTTAGGGCCAAAGTGCTTAGAAAAGCCAACAGTCTCACATTCAAAATGCTGTTCTTCATCTAAAACAGGCTTCCCCAACCTCGGCCCTCCAGATGTTTTTGGCCTACAACTCCCATGATCCCTAGCTAGCAGGACCAGTGGTCAGGGATGATGGGAATTGTAGTCTCAAAACATCTGGAGGGGTGAAGTTGAGGAAGCCTGATCCAAAATAAGCCCTGCTTTATTAATGATGAGTGGTGGCCAAGGATTTCTAGATGTTGATTACTAGTAACTTTTCATGTTGAAGTAATATTTCAATGTGCACATTATACACAGTATTTAACTAAGTTTTTGTGTAAGATAAATACCCTTGCAGGCTGAATTCAAAAGTGGGCAGAGTTGGAGCCCGAGATGGGTGGGTGCAAACCTTTTCTCTCTAGTCTTGCCATCTGTTTACCACCACTCCTCCTTGCCACCCGCATTAAATTAGGGCAAGGGCTACATGTGGCCCTAAAGTCGCAAGTTGCCCCGCACTTCCCTAAACCATAGTTGCAACTTACCACAATTTGTCATGCCAGAGGAGGAGACAGATCACAGTCCTGAGGCTCATTCACACAGCTCATTCACATAGCACTGAAATAGCATTTAGCATTACAGCTCAATATGACATTTGGCTCTCGAGAACAATTAAATAGAAAGCTTTTGTGTATTTGGTAGTGGAACAGGTTTAGAGGCTATCAAGCATTTTCAATTATTCCGAGTGCCCCTCTTTAATTTAATTCATGAAGGCTCTTCATTAGTAAGCATGAATTTCAGTGTTATGAACAGGAAGTTATTCTCTGCACCCATGGGCATATGTAGAAAGCCAGAACAAAAACCCCACCTATCTTATATAATTATGCAATTTGTATTGTCTTAACAATTATAGAAAAAGGAAACTAATTATTGGCGTCTTTTTTCACATGCTGAAATGAGCAAGGGCTCATGGGCTCCATTCTGTTGTTGTCGTTCAGTCGTGTCCGACTCTTCGTGACCCCATGGACCAGAGCACGCCAGGCACGCCTATCCTTCACTGCCTCCCGCAGTTTGGCCAAACTCATGCCAGTCGCTTCGAGAACACTGTCCAACCATCTCATCCTCTGTCGTCCCCTCCTCCTTGTGCCCTCCATCTTTCCCAACACCAGGGTCTTTTCCAGGGAGTCTTCTCTTCTCATGAGGTGGCCAAAGTACTGGAGCCTCAACTTCAGGATCTGTCCTTCTAGTGAGCACTCAGGGCCGATTTCCTTGAGAATGGATAGGTTTGATCTTCTTGCAGTCCATGGGACTCTCAAGAGTCTCCTCCAGCACCATAATTCAAAAGCATCAATTCTTCAGCGATCAGCCTTCTTTATGGTCCAGCTCTCACTTCCATACATTACTACTGGGAAAACCATAGCTTTAACTATACGGACCTTTGTCGGCAAGGTGATGTCTTTGCTTTTTAAGATGCTGTCTAGGTTTGTCATTGCTTTTCTCCCAAGAAGCAGGCGTCTTCTAATTTTGTGACTGCTGTCACCATCTGCAGTGATAATGGAACCCAAGAAAGTGAAATCTCTCACTGCCTCCATTTCTTCCCCTTCTATTTGCCAGGAGGTGATGGGACCAGTGGCCATGATCTTTGTTTTTTTGATGTTGAGCTTCAGACCACATTTTGCGCTTTCCTCTTTCACCCTCATTAAAAGGTTCTTCAATTCCTCCTCAGTTTCTGCCATCAAGGTTGTATCATCAGCATATCTGAGGTTGCTGATATTTTTTCTGGCAGTCTTAATTCCGGTTTGGGATTCATCCAGCCCAGCCTTTCGCATGATGAATTCTGCATATAAGTTAAATAAGCAGGGAGACAATATACAGCCTTGTCGTACTCCTTTCCCAATTTTGAACCAATCAGTTATTCCATATCCAGTTCTAACTGTAGCTTCTTGTCCCACATAGAGATTTCTCAGGAGACGGATGAGGTGATCAGGCGGGGGGGGGGGGCTCCATTCTGACACCATATGGGCTCCATTCTGACACCATACCAAACCATGGCTAAGACAATTTGACTATTATTTAAGTAATATCTAAATTGACAAGCCAGAAACCATGGTTTGAAATCAAGTTTGCATTCCTGTGTTTATGCTAACTATGGATTGGCATGATGCCTGAATCAAGAAACCGCAGTTATGGTTGTTGTTCTATGCCTTGAGGCTGTTGCTTCACAGAATGAATTCATGGAGCAAAGTGCAAAGAGGGTGAGTGATTTAAGCACACAAGAAAGTGACAATCATGGGCTCCAGGATATGTGTCTTGTTTTGTCCTAAGCCATAGTTTGGTGTGATATCTGGTAATTCTATTGAATTCAATGAATTAAAAGAATACTAGATTATACATAGTGCAAAGTGTTACCAGCGGTGAACGGAATATATTAGATTCCTGTGTTGCAGGAATTGAGCTTCCTTGCTAAGAGGAAATTCTTTGACATCATTACGATGTACTTTGGCTAAAAGCCTGACATGCTGAAGTGTATTTTTGTGATCTCAGGAAGCACAGCCCCTGGAAACTAGAATAGATGACAAACAGCAGCATTGATTTGGCCCTTGGCACCACACACTTCAGCATGTTTGCCGGTTGTTAAGAAGGAAGATGGCTGCAATTGAGTGGATTCCTTTTGATCTGAATTACTAGCTGATGGACAGTACAAAAATTCATTGCAGCTGGATGCACCTATTAAAAAGCTTAATTCCAAAAGAGAAACCAGTCCATAATTACTTGGGGTTCTAATGTCCCAAGAATTTTACGTTACACGGACAAGGAACCTTGTATGAAACCTGGCGGTGTGTCCTGTCACACGGTTTTTTCAAATGTTTAACTTTTATATTTATAACACCAAAACATATAGAACATATTTCAACATTTTGGATGCTGCAATTTCCTATTTTTTAATGTGTCATACATCATCTAGATTTAGCACACCCGCACGAAGTTGTGAGTTCCCACTCCCAAATAATATAGATGGTATTAGGCTAGCTAGATACAGTGTAGTTAGCGAAGGTACCTTTTTTTTAACTTAACCGTTTCCAGGTACTACAACAGCATAAATAACATTGCAAGTAATGGATAACACATGGAAAGGAGGATGAATCAAAATAATCTTGGCAAGCCCTGGCGCAAGAGTTTGTCCATTTGATTCCTGCTCTTCCCTTTGTGCCATATTCATGACATGCACACAAGGCTTCAATCCCACCAAAGAGACGCAAAGGCACTTTCTATTTCAGTGTGAAAAAGCTCTCAGCTCTACTGTTAAGTTCAAATTCAGTATGCACCAACAAATAATAACATAGTTAAGATTTATTGCTACAGCTGCTGTATAACCGAATAACTAATATGTTTGGATTGGGCTGGTGAGGAAAATTTCCTTATTTTCACCATTTGGTAAATGCTGAGTTAAGAAACATGTGATTCAAACTGGTCCTCTTTTGGAATTAAACTTTTTATAGGTGCATCCAGTTTGCATCCAGCCTTTTAAGCCTCCTCTTTGAAAACAATTACAAAAATATTGCTTATACTCTTCTAACATTGGGTCATCCTTATAATATTGCATCGGTATTATTGGGGCAGGAGAAAGATGTTATAAGCAGAAAGGTTTGAAGTTGGCCTGCTCTGTGTTTTGGTAGCTGCTGTTGTTCTTAAAAAACTTGCAACAGATAATTTCTCACTGGGGCTTGAGTGATCAAGGCCTCATCTGCACTATACAGTCATACCTCATGTTACGGCCGCTGCAGGTTACACCTTTTCGGGTTGCGCCCTGTGCCGAACCCAGAAGTACCAGAACGGGTTACTTCCAGGTTTCGGCGCATGCGCGGGAATGCTTAATCGCGCTTCGTGCATGTGCAGAATGCCGAATTGCGTCATGCGCATGCACAGATGCGGCGCTGCAGGATACGAACGATGCGGGTTGCGGACGTGCCTCCGTCACGGATTACATCCGTAACCCGAGCGTCCACTGCACATTTAAAGTAGTGTCATACCTAAAGATGTGAAGGCCTGGGAAAAACCTGGGGAAAAATCGGGAAAAACCCGTCGTCGTCCCCGTTTTTCCCTGAAGCCTTTTTTGTTGTTGTTGTTTTGAAAAATTGGAAAAATTGAAAAAATAAAAAATAGATTATGAAATGTTTTATTTTAACATGATGAATAAAACATTTTAAGATAAGGGGTTCAAATATTTTAAAAATCATTTCTAAAAAAATATGTATGGTATCAGATTATTCTGATTTCTGTGAGGACAAGCAAGTCCTAGGTTACAAACTGAACTCTCCAATGCAAGAACAAGATACATTTCTTCCTTTAGGAGGTGCTGTTGTCACCAGAAAAGAAAAAGGTTTCAGTTTTGTTTTTGCATGTGTGTGGTATGCATTGGTTCTCTTCCTCTTCACTAGGCCTCAAAGCACTGAAAGAAAATATAGAGCAACAAAAAGGGCCTGAAAGTATATACTTAATTACAGCTCAGAAAATGATTCTGATTAAATTTCATGCCCATTCATTGAAACTTAGTCCCACTTCCTTCTTCAGTTCTTTTTATGAGAATGTTTTTTTAAACACTGTGGAGAGGAAATATGAATAATTGTTACTTCTGGATTTTTAAAAATTGTTTTGTGGAGTTTTTTTTTGTTCCACATAAACTAGTAAACAGTTCAGGACATTGTTGCTCCATTTGTTACAAATACAAATAAATATTATTTTAAAAGTAAATTCTGTTTGTAATAATTGTTTGGATACATTATATTTTTAGTATGCTAGTTGTGATAATTTTATGCACATTAAAATTGTCCATAGTTATATTTTATGTTTCTAAAGTAACAGAATGACTTTCAATCTGGAAAAGAAAAAAGAAGTGCTAATGTAGCATTTTTTTTTCAATTTTTCCGAAAATTTTCGTTTTTTTCCAAGCTTCAAAATTTCCGGAAATTTTACATCTCTAGTCATACCACTTTAAACAGCCATGGCTTCCCCAAAGAATCTTGGGAAGTGTAGTTTGTGCAGAATCCTGAGAGCTAAAATTCTCAGAAGGGTTGATTGCCCCAACACCAGATGGAGGGCCACAAACTCACCGCTTCTGCTTTAAACCACTGAAGGTGTCTCTCGCTTGACCTACCTGCTCCTTCAGATAACCTCATCACTCACGCATCACGAAAATACCTTTTGGGCATGGCGCCTGTTTCTAGGCTTCTCCCGTGAGCAATTGTACCATTTTTCAAACGCTGTAGGTTTAGTTCTCTGATACCGCACCTGCACATTCTTGAAAAAGAAAAAAAAGGGGGGGGGGAATCTGTTCTCTGAGCTGCCTAAGTGGAAAGAAATCATTTCAGAGTTTCCTGACTGATTCATAATTCAGAGCAGCAGTTTCAGACCGCAATATACTTTGCATCCCTGGATGCTGTGTTGAAAGGATTATGAGCGCAGGCCTAAAGCTGTGTGCATTCAGGATGTTTCAGCAGCCCCCCTTGGGGCAAGTTGGAGGGGGGAAAGAAAGGCTGTGTTCTTTTCAGACAGTGCAGTGTCTGAAAATCTTATTAAAGTGTGCGTATGCAGTAAAGATAATGCTTTATTTTGGGTATTGGTATTAACATTAGAATTAAAACATATCAGTAAACTCACCATACACCACAGCTTCCTCCTCTGTGCTCTAGAGAGGTAGAGCATTTATATTACTTGTCTCTCAAGAGAGTTTAGAGAGAGATCCTGAATGCATGTGGCTGCGGACAACTCATAATTCTTTCATGCGTCTAGGAGCGCAGAGTTTATTGCTGGCTGCTTGGGCTGCTTTAAATTATAAACTATACAGGAAATTTAAATGAGACGATCTGGAGCAAAGATTTCTTTCTTTCTTTCTTTTTTAATTTGAGTTGATTGCAGTCCTTTGTGGGAGACACAGAACAGGTTTTGCTGCAGTGGAGGTTTCATTCATTCATAGCCACCGTCCATTTATTGTCTTCTGAAATGAGAAACAAAAGCCGCACCGAAACAGAATATTGTTTAGGCTGATAGCTCTGTGTGGTAGTAGAGACAATCTTCTCTCTTTATGCACAATGCCCAGCAGATGAACTGCGCTCCTTGACCAGGGCCTCTCTATGCTTATATACATGTTGATAATATTTCATTTAAAGGGCTGGGTTGGCCAAAACAAAATTTCTTCCACAGTTTGACCTTCACCCTCTCTATTTTATTCCCAAGACCTTTATTCTATGTTGTACCGTATAACTCCAAGGATAGCTCTTTATTCCTTTAAAAATAGGCTTTCTCAAAATCCGGCCTCGTGTTCCCTTATTATTTTCTCATTTCCCAGTGCCTGCTTCATTACTGCTTATGGGGGATTTTTGCCTTTGTTTTTAGCTCTGTGTTTCCCCTCACAGTGGTAGTATTTAGAGCAGCAATTGTCTGGTGTGGAGACACCAGTCTGCCTCTCCTGTCTTTTGGATCCAACTTTCCCTCGGGAGGAGTCACAAGATTATAGAAAGACTGCTTAAAATAAAATAAAGCAACAGTTTCAAACCTGAAACCAAATTGAACTCCTTTTGTAACTCCATGAAAAAAGAAAAGAAAGATTTTAATAGATAACAAAGGTACATATAACGTCTCTGTTTTCAATTAATAAGAGCAGGTCGGTTACATTTGGTATGAGATGCTGACAGTGCTTTTTTTCCTTAAAAAAAAAAGTTTAGGGATACTCTCATTTTGACTCAAGAAAATCACCATTTTATAGTTCAAATCGGGAAAAATAAATATGATAAATGGACAAAAGTACAAAGATTCACAAAATGTTTAGGGGTATACCCCAGAAAAACACTGGATTGTGAGGTTAGAGCAGAGAGAAGGGAGAGAGAAAGAAGTGGGGAATAATGATATTTCATTCTTTTGCATGGTATATGTGCACAGTTTCTGTATCAGTGTCAGGTGGACTCCCAGCACCCATAACAAACCAAATTCCCCAGGATTCTTTCTAGGAAACTATGTGCTTCATATGTGCTTCATGTGGTGTTGATGTTACAGTATGCTGAAATGCATTGTATAAGATTTGGCCTCTGATGGCCTTGTTTTTGAAGTGTTTGTAGAGGTGAGAATCTCAGCTTTCCTGCTGGATGCGTTTTCGATACGTTAGCATTTAATTAAAGTGTATTTAGCGAGGTGTGGCTCAGGCTGCTCTGCGTTCTTCAGCTGTGTGTTCTCTAACTGACCCTATTTTCTTTTAGGGTGGCAGGACACAGTGCGTACAGGAAGTCTGCCCCATTCTTTCATGTCCCCAGCATCTCAGTCATACTCCATCCGGACAGTGTTGCCCAAAATGTTTGGGTGAGTCGTTGTTTAAACAGGCATATTGCATGTACTCTGTACGTTTTCTTTCAGACAACTCACAGACATTTGAGGAAGCTTATGCATAGTTATAAAAGGGATGTGGGTGGCGCTGTGGGTTAAACCACTGAGCCTTGGGCTTGCTGATCAGAAGGTCGGCGATTCGAATCCCCGCGACAGGGTGAGCTCCCGTTGCTCGATCCCTGCTCCTGCCAACCTAGCAGTTTGAAAGCACGAAGTGCAAGTAGATAAATAGGTACTGCTCTGGCGGGAAGGTAAACAGCGTTTCCATGTGCTGCTCTGGTTCGCCAGAAGCGGCTTAGTCATGCTGGCAACATATGCTAGCTCCCTCGGCCAGTAAAACGAGATGAGTGCCGCAACCCCAGAGTCGTCTGCGACTGGACCTAACGGTCAGGGGTTCCTTTACCTTTATGCATAGTTTTATAGCATCAAAATTTTTGAAAGAGAACAATTGCATCAAATAAATGGAATATAGTTAGAAAATTATATCTGTTACAATGGTATTATCATTATTATTTTCATATTTATTTCTGTTTTTCTTTATCAGGAATTAGGCCAAATCTTGGCCACTTAAATTTGGTTTTGTATAGATGTCAGATGTACTATTTACTTTGGAGAATAAATGTGATCTTCTGAACTGGATCTGGAAGATTATTATGTACATCTGTTTTTGCTCTCCCCAAGTGAGAGCAATGCTGTATTATATTATATTTTATTTATTTATCAAGACCATCTTAAACCCACCCTTCACCCAATGATCACCGGGTGGGTTAAAATAATATTTAAAAGAGGCAACAACTATCCAATGATTAGAGCAGATAAAACTGCAATCCACATGAAAATGTTTTGCAGAAACAGACTAAAATCCAGACGCAACCTTAGCAACGTTGTGGTTTGCTTGCTTTTTTTTTTTACAGTCAGGTGGTATATAAATTGTATGAGATAAATAAATAAAACAGTCGTACTTCTGGGTGGGTTGGGGAAGATGTTCCATAATCAGTGTGTCACTACTCAGATGGCACTATCCCATATCACCACCCAGTGTATAGAAATATAGAAATTCTGGTGGTGAGAAAAGAAGGGCCTCCCTTCCAGAATGAAGAATCTGGTGAGGCTGCTGCAGGGAGGCATTTCTTCACATCCCTGGTCCCACGTTGTTTAAGATCAACACTGGCACCTTAAATTCTGCCTGGAAGCAAATAGGGAGCCAATTAAGAACTTTAAAGATCAGTATATGATCCCTAATAGCTACTCCAGTGAACATTTTAGTGGCAGCATCCTGAACTAATGATCATTTCTGGACCGTCTTTCAGTAAATCCTCTTGCAGAGAGTACATTACAATAATATAAATAGGAGGCTACCAGGGTGAGAGTAACTGTGGCTAGGCCACTGTATCCATGAATGAATGCAGCTGGGGAACAATCTGAGGCTAGAAAGATGCAGTCCGTGCCACTGAGGCTACCGGGATGGAGTGACAAAGTTGGATCAGGGGGTATCATCAGAGTACACATCTGTTTATTTATGTAGTTATTTAATTTATTAAGCCACAAATGAGTACAAAGCCATTTTTATAACAGTAACCAATATACAAAACCAACTGGAGGTGACGAGTTCTTTCCTTGTGTTCAAAAATGGTATATATAGTGAGGGCTGGGGTCAACTAAATAGTTCTGCTAACAAGGGCTCCTGCTAGCGCAACAGGGCTTCCTCCCCTTTCCTCTGCTATGTGACCCCCCCCCCCAAGAACAGCATGTAGCAGGAGGAAGGGGAGGTTGTTCCATCAGAAAAGCTGATATGCTTGCGCTGATAGAACATTTGTTTTAGAGTGATATTGAATTCTTCCCTGAATATGTGAAATCAGATGGCTGCTGTACAGACTAGATGATCCATGGGATCCCTTGATTATATCATTATTCCAATAAGGATCTACACAACTTGCATGGGGAGGGGGGAGCATATCAGCTTAGTTGGTTAGGGCATAGTGCTGATATCGCCAAGGTTGCAGGTTTGATCCCCATATGGGACAGTTTCATATTTGTGCATTACATGGGGTTGTACTAGATGAGCCTCATGGTCCCTTCGAACTCTACAATTCTGTGATTCTATGTGCTAATGGTAATTGTCTTTACATCCTGTGTGCTAGTTAGACTCTTCTAATATTGTAGCTGTACTTCCAGGAAAGTACAGCTAACCCCATTGAGAAAAGGCTGCGTACCCAGTTCCCTGATCCAAGAACTACCACCCCACAGCTCTTCCATCTTGTTGGGATCAGCCTCAGTTTATTGGCCCTTATCCAGACCACTACTGTCCCCATCCAACACCTGCAAGACATCCCTGTGGCTCCAGTGATAATGAGAAATAGAGTCCTTGACATCAGCATATGGCTGATTACACTCCCCAAACCCAGCAGTAGTGTTCCAGCACTACTCCAAAGGAGTATCTCTTGAATTGGGCCAGGTATAGCCTACATGGCATCTTCCAGGTGATGTTGTAATACAGCTCCCATTATCTCTGACTATCTGCAGTGATTTGCTGGAGATGATGAAAGTTGTTTGTAGGCCTAATTGTAGCATCTTGTTAGCTACTGCTGAACTGGGTGGTGCATGTGCTCTAGCTGGCAAAATGGCTTGCTTCTAGATATACCTGCAGTATAAAAGGGAGATGGAATGATATAACTGGCTTTGGGGAGGATACGACAAAGCAAGAGGCTTTGTTAGTGAACAAGCTAGATAACTCATTTATTGTTTCCAGCCTTGCCAGACCAATATAATGTGCTTTCATGCAATGCACGGCAATGCAAAGGATGTGTTGTCCCATATGGGATTTCTGAACATCTTGAACTGATTTTCATAGGACAGTCTTGGCGTTGACTGGGATTTTTCATATCCTGCAAGACTTGGCTGGCATGCCATAAAAGTTGTACTGAATTATCTTCTGGGCTGGTGCACATCATCACTTAGTGATTACTGCTTTCTAACTCAAAACATTACATCAATGAGATTGTTCTGCAGGATGTACAGAGCCATTTTTAAAGACGTGTGCTTGTTGTAAGAATTGGCAATATCATTGCAGGTGGGGATTATTCAAACGTCTGTTCGCAGTAGATGAGATTTGTTAAAGGCACACTGACTCCAAACCAAAATGTGACAAATATACTATAAACCAGACTCTGACAGGGCACTTGTCTTATACCAAGCACACAGACTCAAGTGCTCAAATATATTAGCTCCAGCATGAATATAAGTGCTGTAATATACATATAAGAACTTTGCACATCCAGGGTTGTCTCCATTCTCTTCAGTGTTGAAGAATGTTCCATGGCACCGAAAATGAGAGGGCCTCTTTTCCCAAGAAGCTCTGAGTGGTCTGTCAAAGCTCCATGATGTGTGTTGTTGATTCTAAAAGATGTAGTTTTAAATGAGAGGGTTCCCTAACCTTTAGTCCTTGATGGCATACCTAAATGTCTAATCAGACGTGAACCCTCAGCTTCTCAGACTAAACCCCTTCAGTTTTTCATGTGAACACCTCAAAACAATATTCAGCATTAGTTTTATTGTAGCGCCACCATCTTCTCTTCTCTTTGCTTCTCTTCTCATGTGGCCAAGAGAGGACCAACTGGGAGATGCCTGCCTACTCTGCAGCATGTGGGTTTCATCAGGAGTTGGCTCAGAGAACAGTCTGCAGTCAGGAAAAAGGAAGTACTTCTTCACACAGCGCAGAGTTAATGGGATTTGCTGCCACAAGATGTGGTGACTGCCACCAGTTGAGATGGATGTGAAAGTGGATTAGAAAAAAATCATGAAGGATGAAGCTATCAGTGGGCGCTAGTCATAATGGCTGGACACTGCCTCCAAATTCGGAGCCAGTGAGCCTCTAGATCCCAATTGCTGGTTAACAACTGTGGAGAAGGACTAATGCCCTCAAGTCCTGCCTCTGGCCTTCCCAGAAACATCTGGTTGGCCACTGAGATGGGCCTTTGGTCTAATCCAACAGGAATCATCTTGTAGCTCGTTGTGGAAGATCCTTTCCACCTTCCTCAGACTTTGCCTCCAGATTCTTAGAAGAGAGGCAAGTGTTCCTGTCCCCAGAGATTTTTCATACTGCAGCCAATTCTCTTTTCCATTCCAATGCAATAGAGCAGATGTTTTTGTGGGCTTGTGTGAGGCAGTAGGATGGGGATGAAATCTGGAAAACAGGTGTGAGGGAGAACAAGTTTTGAGGTGGCTAGCAAATGTGTCCCCTCTCAATTGTTTCCAGATATTACATACATAGTTATATCTAAATCCTCTCCAACACATCTGCTGTGTTGTGATGGTTCTGTTACAAGACAACCTGTAAAAGCTATTGGCCTGTTGTGTTTTGTTAGTACTGCTATCCAAACCCTTAATAATCTTTACAACAACCCCTCCAATAATTAGGTCAGAGTAATCATTCACCCAGGAATTATATGATTTTATTCATAATCCTAATAGAAGGTTGAATCCAGACTTCCCATCATGTGCAGAGTAGAACCATAGGTATAAATGGGGTTTAAGTCATGATCAATTTAAATCCTACTGGTATCAGTGTGTCTTATTTAAGCATGACAAAATCATAGAGTCCAGAGTGAGCTCTTAAATTTGAAATGAAACTTTTGAAAGCAAAAATACTTATTGGTACAGTATAGTTATACATGCTAATCATCTCTAGAAAGCCCAGCTATTTAAAAGTTTATTTCCAGGTAGCTTATTAGCACTGGTGTAACTGAACCCTTGGGGAAGCTGCTGTGACTTTGCCTCCTTTCCTCAAGCTGTAAAATGGGGATAAATCTACATTACAATGTTGTCTGTATCTGTCTGTACTTCAGTACTGAAATGGCAGCGCTTGTCAAAAATGGTGACAAATATGGGGGCAATCAGATATAAGGGACTCAAGGGTTGTCTTGTTTGACCTTAGAGTTTTACGTCTTTGCGAAACAAAACAAAATTCTTAGTAAAGAGCATAGAAGCACATTTTAAAGTTAGGCCAAGCCATAAAACATGGGCTTTGTGTGTATAAAACCCAGGTCCAATTCTTGGCTTCTCCTAAACTAAGACGACTCCATTGTTGCAATACATTTTTTGTTTAGTTTTTATGGGATATTAATCGTACATTTGTAGAAATCATTATATTGCATTTAGTGTTTGTGGAGATGTTTTTAATTGTTTTTAGAACTTTTGGGGGGTTGTACTTTATCTATTTTTTTTATCTTGTTGTACACTGCTTCCTTTGGTTACAGGCTGTGAAGCAGTCCATAAATGTGTTAGTTAGTCAATTAATTAATTAAAGTGAGACCTGCAGCTAAATGTTGCAGTATGTAGTGTTCCTGTCCTAGGTATCCCATTCCACTAAACCTCCCTTCTGGTTTTCCACATTCATCCTCAAAAGTCAGTTTGGGTTCCCCATATTAGCTGTTTTCTTTCCCCCGCAAAAATATAAATAAATTGTGCTTCTTTAAACCTTGGGGTTTCACCGAGCTTATTGATGTCTTTTTTCTTGTGGGTGGTGCCATTTTGGCCACATAAGGACTGGTACGCAGATAATTGAGTTTACTATTATTTTTCAAACAGATCTCTGGCAGTAGGACTAGGAAAACCCTGTACCTGGCCCTCAGGAGTGCCACTGCCAGTCAAAATAGATGGCCCTGGGCTAGATGGATCAATAGTATTATGTGATTATAATTTATCCATACCTTTATTTCTTTATTTAAACTTATTAGTCGCTTGTCACCCGAAGATCTCCAAGCGACCCAGCAAAGAAAAATATACACTACATAATACCATAGGGAGGAAGGGGGGGAATAATCTAATACATTAATATTTGATATAACATGCGTGGAAAAATACATACTGGCCATGTAAATAGTAGTGAACAATATTAACAGTACTCTAATAATAAACAGAGCAATACTCTGACCTGCTAATTACCAAATGAACAAAACCTCAGTCTCCCTCTATTCCAAAAATCATTCACATCGAACCAACAATTTTCCCCATTGAACCCAGAAGTCTAGTGTCAAGGCAAGCTGCTACAAATAAGTACCGTATATACCCGAGTATAAGCCGACCCAAATATAAACCGAGGCACCTAATTTTCCTACAAAAAACCTGGGAAAGCTTATTGACTCAAGTATAAGCCGATTCACCTTTGCTGCTGTGGAGGAGGAGGACGAACGAGCAGCCCGAAAGCAGCCCTTTGGGCTGCTCCTTCCTCTTCCTCCTTTGCCAAGTTTGTATTTATGTGAGCAGTTCAGGAATGGAACAAGCTGCCTGGGGAGAGTAAATAACCGCTGTTCTTGTACACTTCTTAAGGAATGGTTGACAGGGGAGACCGGGTGGCGGCACGAGTGGAGAGAAAGGGCTTCTTTCTCGCCGCCCCCACCACCCGCCTCACTCGAGTATAAGCCGAGGGCAGCTTTTTCAGCACAAAAAATGTGCTGAAAAACTAGGCTTATACTCAAGTATATACAGTAGTTTAGAATACCTCCACTGCACAAGTTTCATAGAGATTTGCCAACATCGTTTTATAGTTCCTTGTCTTTGCCTCAGGTAATCGGTAATTTCTTCAAAACAGAATAAAAAAGGATTAAAAAACAAATCCTGTACTGTATAAATGGATTAAAACAAAACAATCCAGTCAATAATAGTTTGCAGATGAGCAACAGCTAATATATTTGTTGACGATGCAGCTCCCTTTAAATCACATTCTTTTTCCTGTCGTTTGTATTTCCCAGGGCAGAGGAAAGTGTTTGATCTCCCATTTGGAAGCTGCCTCTTTCACAGTGATGTTTATGACAACGGAGCCTCTTTTGCATATGACAATTGTACTAAGTGTACCTGCAGGGTGAGTTGGTAGTAAACCCTTCTTCATGTCATTTTCATGGTACAGCAAAATAAAAAATTCTTTCCAGTAGCACCTTAGAGGCCAACTAAGTTTGTTCTTGGTATGAGCTTTCGTGTGCATGCACACGTCTTCAGATACTTCTTCTTCTTCACACGAAAGCTCATACCAAGAACAAACTCAGTTGGTCTCTAAGGTGCTACTGGAAAGAATTTTCTATTTTGTTTCGACTATGGCAGACCAACACGGCTACCCACCTTTAACTGGAATCATGGTACAGCAGTGATACTTTTATAGTTTGGGGGCTACAGTGCTTGCTCCCGTTGACTTTCAGATGCATCTCTTAGTAAAGTAACATCATCTGAGACCCTTCTTCTTTTGCCTCTTCCGTGAGAAGCCCAAAAGGTGGCAACATGAGAATGGGCTCCCCATTTGTGCAATGCTCTTCCCAAGGAGACTCACCTGATGCCTTTGTTATATATCTTTAGGCACCAGGCAAAAACATTCCTCTTCTCCCAGGCCTTTGACTAATTAAGGGAGGGGACCCAGGTGGCGCTGTGGGTTAAACCACAGAGTCTAGGGCTTGCTGATCAGAAGGTCGGCGGTTCGAATCCCTGCCACGGGGTGAGCTCCCGTTGCTTGGTCCCAGCTCCTGCGCACCTAGCAGTTCGAAAGCACATTAAAGTGCAAGTAGATAAATAGGGACCGCTCCAGCGGGAAGGTAAACGGTGTTTCCGTGCGCTGCTCTGGTTCGCCAGAAGCGGCTTTGTCATGCTGGCCACATGACCCGGAAGCTGTCTGCGGACAAACGCCGGCTCCCTTGGCCTATAGAGCGAGATGAGCGCCGCAACCCCAGAGTCGGACACGACTGGACCTGATGGTCAGGGGTCCCTTTACCTTTACCTAAACTGGGGGGGGGGTATTGTTTTTATTTGTTACTATGTTATGTATTTTTGTGCTCTTATGTAAATCACTCTGTGATCCTCGGATGAAGGGTGGTATAGAAATTGTGTGTGTGTGTGTGTGTGTGTGTGTGTGTGTACACCCTTGTGCAAATTAATTGAAACAAATAATGTAGTTTATTGTACAAAACTCACATATACATGTACAAAACTCACATATACTGTACGTACATTAGTAACGGATATGACCTCTGCTATTTTTAAGCAGCATTTGAACACGGTTTGGCATGGAGTCTACTAGTTTCGAACAGTCACTGTTGATTTTTCAGATCCCTGTACCACACTTGAATCAGTGCCTGAATGAGAGTCTCCATAGTCGTACAGTCTACAGCACAGAGGCGACTTTTGCATATACAGTGGTACCTCTGGTTACGAACACTTCTGGTTGCGAATGCTTCAGGTTACAAGCTCTGCTAACCTGGAAGTAGCTTCTCCTGGTTGCGAACTTTGCCCCAGGATGCGAATGGAAATCGCGTGCTGGAGGCACACGCGCAGCGGGATGCCCCATTAGTGAAAGCGCGACTCAGGATAAGAACAGTTTCAGCTTAAGAACGGACCTCCGGAACAAATTAAGTTCGTAACCAGAGGTACCACTGTAGCCCACAAATTCTCAATGGTATTTACGTCCAAGGAATTCCCTGGCCAATCAAGTACCTGTATTTGCTGCTCTGTCATGAATTTCTTCACCACTTTCGATGTGTGACGGGGGCTAGGTCCTGCTGCAATATCCCAGTACCATCAGGATACCTCTTTTCCAGCTCTGGAATAATTCTCTTTCGTAGAACCTCAATATATTGTGGCGAGTGCATCATTCCTTCTATTGGCTGCAGGCTTCTGACGCCATAATGATCAACTGACTTTTCGTGTTTGTTTTGAGTAAAGGATTACGAGTAAGATAGAAAACATGCTTTGTTTCAGTTAATTTGCACAAGGTTGTGTGTGTGTGGGGGGGGGGGGGATAGGCACAGCCTAAAAGGTTCAGTGTTCCTAGCCATTGTCCTTGTCTCAGTCCCCATGCATATTACATCTGTGTAGATATTCTTATATTGGCATCAGTTTAGCAACCACTTCATGTATCCAGTAGCCACTAATTGAGGAGGGAATGTAATCCTCTTCATCCTCTTATCTGCAACCTCTCTTCCTCCCTTCCTCTTTCCCTGTAGGATTCCACTGTGGTGTGTAAGAAGAAATGCTCACCTCCTGGAGATTGCATTAAAGGCAAAGAGCAGTGCTGCAAGGAGTGTGTCTCGTACATGTCCCCAGAGAAAACAAAAGTGTGCAAGTTTGGCAACAAGATCTTCCGGGTAAATGCTCTTTTTTTAAAAAAAAAGAAAGAAAAAAGAAACTGCCCCATGCGGGTATCATTGCAACACTTGAATAATCATCAGGTTGCAATGAATCCAGAGCAGTGGTTTTTATCTTTTAGTAGTGCAGAGAGGCTCCCACACAAGGAATTAAAATAAAACAGAAAAAAGATTAGCTTTCTGCAGTCTGGTAAACTGACTCCTTTCTGCCTAGGCAGACAGCCCTGCTGCTTCCCTGTGCTATAAAATGCATTATAATGATGTCCTTCAGTTTCCTTAGCACATCCTGATAGCTATAGTAAAGGTATTTCTCTGTGGCCTGTAGAGAGCATGGCTGAATGGCCAAAGCCAAAATGGAACCTCCTCCCACCTGCAGGTGAGCCAATAGGAGCTGAATTCACTTTTTTTGGATATAAAGTACACAGCTATAGATACAGACAGTGCTTCATGAATTGGGAAGGCATGCAGTAATAATCTACTCCTGCCCTCCTCCTACCCAAGGTCATTGGGGATTCCCTCCCAAAACACTCCCCATATTATTGGGTGCCTGCTTGTTTTTTTTCAAGCCATGCAGAATTTCTCTCTCCCCGCACCCTACCTCTCTGTTGGAACTGATTTCTGACACTGTGTGGACCATCTGTGTGTTGAGAGATCCTGGGATCAGATGAAAAGTTAAATCCCTTATGCACATAGCATTTACTCAGCCAATGCTGCTTTTCATTAATTTGCATTCAACCCCCCGCCCCCCATTGCACAAAGCTGCACTGTACATAGGTCCTGGAAACCCTGTTTACAGTCAGTTGAAAGGAACTACTCTTCATTCAGTTGGTGCTTACACACAGAAAAACCATTGTGCCACCAGCCAATTGTCTCTTTCTTTATTTGCATGCATTCTCTCTTATACAAACACACACATAAACACACAACTCCTTGTGATTATCATATTGACTTGTACTCACTACTTCATGTGTGTTTTGTGGGAAATAGCCTTTATTTTGTTTTGCCGTTAATACTTGCTTTGGTCTGTTGAGATCTGTTAATAATTATTTTTTCCATATGTCCACTACTTCTTGGTGTATTGCCTCAGTTTTCAAAACTGGGATTATAAATTGAGCAATCTGAGGGGGATCATGCCAAGAAAGGCATTGTAAAGTTCAGAAAAGTGTAAAATCAGATTATTTTCTGATCTACACATTAGTCTAAAGAGTGCAGATCAGGTCAGTTCACATCAGAATTCAGATAAATTGAATTCCTCAAATGTCTCTCTTCTTCATATTATTAAAATATTATGTAGAGTAGCAGAGGGAGAAAAATGACTCGTGGGAAATAGTTGACTGAGAAATTGTCTTCTGAAAGCCACAAATAAAGTGAATGAGTACTTTGCAAGAGAACTTGAGAAATCCCAGAGGATTGTGTCCTGTGTCAGGTACTTGGGCATTATCTTGAGACAGATTACCTACCCACTGTGTACCCTGCTCTCACCTGTGGCTCATAGAAGCTGTCAGCATTTGATAATAAATAAATAAAATGGGTTCCTCTTACATTTTTATTGTATTCTGTCTCACACTGATCCATAGCACATACCTTTTCTCTCTGTTACAATCTGTCCCACCTTCATTTCCTTCCAATAAATCGAAGGCTTCTGTAAGTTGGATAGAAAAGGAACAGTGGCTGGACCTCTGGTGGGTAAAATAATGCTTTAAGAACTGCATTTGGCCCATGCAGTCCATAAGAAAGGAAGCCAGGGCATTTCTGAAGCAGCACTTTGGAGTCACAGAGCTCTGTACCTGCTAGAATTCTTGGGTAATTTTTGTTCTCTATCTGTTATAAGCATTTTCAGATGTTTAGTAGATCAGATGTCTGCCTTTGCACTGTAAGTAATCCAAATCTGAATTCAGTATTAAGTACATTCCTGGGCTGAAGGAGAACGATGCCACATCTGGGAATAAATTTTCAGTGTCCTGACATCTTTATCAAATACTTTCACGCGCGGTAACTTAAACATGCCAATCACAGTGGCTATGTTGAATCAATTTTTTTATAATTATGTCATCCCAAATGAGATGTTCATGATACTGTGTGATCACAACTCGAATGTTTTTCAGGAGAAAAGGCAACTAATCAGGATGTTGCTAGAAAATTCTGACACGTCTTCATTAGGCGTACAGTAAAACTCCTCTATCTGGAAGGATCAGAGTGAAAAATCATCCCTGATGAGCTTCCACCCTTAATCCAACTGGGTGGAGATGGACATCTCAGAAGTGATTTAGACTAAACAATGACATAACTCCCCAACAGGGAGAGTGTTGCTTTTTCCTTGTATAACAGGATGATGCATTACTGGAACTGCTTCCTTCTGCTGATGGCTGTATCATGTTCTCCCTCCTGCAGGATGGAGAGATGTGGTCCTCCGTTAACTGCACCATCTGTGCTTGTGTGAAAGGCAAGACTGAGTGTCGCAAGAAACAGTGCATTCCAGTCAGCAGCTGCCCTCATGTGAGTGTGTGTCCTTTTCCTCCTGTTTATAAATTGATAGAGCTTTTCAGTAGAAACTTTGGCAGGCTTGGCTTACGCAGGCTTGGGAAAAGGAGAACCATAATGAGACTCCAAGTCCTGGGGCAGAGTGAAATATTCAAACAGGACAGCATGTTTCCCCGTTTCTTCTGCTCTGCTCCAGACATTTCTTTCTGATTCAGTGACTTCTAATCCCAGTTTTACATCAACTAGTGCTCTTTCCTTTCATGCTCGATATAAATATAGCTCTCTCGCTTTACTTGCCTTCATTGGGTATCTTGTGCCATAGGCATGGTGATTTGCTTAATAAGTTTCTGTTTAAAATGTTTGGAGCTGGCTAAATTTACTTACTTGGAAGTATTTCAGTGGAATTTGCTGGCATGCAAGTGTGCTAAGGATTTCAATGTACGTTGCTAAGCTGCTCCTACAGATGGGTGTAGGTGAAGAAAGCGGTAAATACATTTGCATAGTCTCTATATAGGGTTAGTAGACAAATTTGGCGTTGCTGTTAACTGTCCCACAGACTGATGTCCTCAGATTTGCATTCATCTGTGTTTGCAAGGAGAAAGTAGCACATTTGCCCACAGTTGTGTGGCAAATGCAGATACTGCATAAAATGTCATTAGAACACACCTGGAACAAAACCAGCAAAGGCGTAATTCAGTGCTGCCTGCAATTGCTTCCTTCTTTTAAATAGTTTCCTTGAGAGATTTTAGAGACTTTTAGAGATACCAGTGCTGCAGCAACTATCCGCAGATGTGTACGTGTGAGTTTCAGGGTACCTCTACTCTGTGAAGATGAGCAAGTGTGAGCCTAAGCACATTTGTACATCGAGAATGTGGTACTTAACTATGGTCCTGCCATGTAGATGTTACTGAAGCAGGGCAATGAAATCCTGCTAGATTAGAATCACTTCAGAAACGTCTCAAAAGCACCTTATCTGGTAGCCCTCCCAGAGGGAATTACAAAAGGGGAAGTATATTACTTTGTACCTCTAACACTCTTGGGAACTCTGTTATACTTCAGTGTCCACGGTTATCTGCTTGTGTCTCATGTATCTTATTCTGTGCTCAAGAAAGCGAGGCGTGGTGTTACAAAAAATAATAATGGACAGGCTGTTTCACAGTATTTTCAGAAAGAGTTCTTTAGAGCCGTGAATCATAAAAGCACCATGTCATCAGCCGTAATGGACTTCATCATCTGAAGCAGCCTCATATTACTTCCCAACAAAAAAACAAAAAAAACACTTCCTGTTGATTTTGAGTTAAGGCTGATTAAGTAATCTAATACTAATCTTTATGTTTTGAGAGATGGGGGGATGAAGCTATAACATTACATTTGAATGCATTTCATGAATGGGGGGGAAATGAAAATGAGAGGCTAATTTTATGCAGAATCAGTTGGCGCTGTGGTTCATAATGAATATGTTACTACTAATTTCACAGTGCACATCCCAATGATAATGTTCATTATCCAAGGCAGTTTGGGATACTGTGTTTTGCTGCCATGCTACCCTGGTCCTGTCGATTCACCAGAATTATTATTATTATTTATTAAATTTATTAAATTAAAAGTTGGCAAGTCTTTATTGTTCCAGACAGGTTTCCTAGGGAAAACTGAAATGGGTGTTTGGGGGGTGTCAAGTTGCCTGTTTGGTAGCAATGTGACTGTGTAGTGTTAACAATTGGGACCTGCAACAATAGAAAACATTGCAGTGTGGATTGCTTCTCTTCAAAGATGCAGCCAGCCATGATCTCTTGCAAGATACTCCCTTCTATATCCACTCCCCTCTGATTTTCTAGACTCTCCTGATGATGCTCCCTTTTGTGCATGGATGGTGCTATTTTGGCTACATACAGCGCACTGAAAATGATGGTGCAGTCTTAGCTCCATTAACTTTGCTGAGATTTTTCTTTAAAAGTGTTGAGAAACAACACATGTCTGTCAATATGTCTCCTAATTTTGGTACAACTTGTAATTTTTCTGAGTACCCCACCCCCATTTTCCTGGATTAATAATGACTTGATTCAAAATTAGAGCAAGTAGGCCTTCTGTATCCCGATGATGGTTGTGGAGAAGGGCCTTGGAAGAGTGGCAGAGCACATGCCTTGCATGTAGACGGTTTCAAGCTCAATACCTGGAATCTCCAATTAGAAATGGAACATCCTCTGTCGGAAACCCAGAGAAGCGTTGCCAGTCTGTGTAGGAAATACTCAGACATTGTAAGGCAGCTTCCAATGTTCATTGGGCCATTGGATGCACTGGTGTCCAGAGGACTTTGAGCCCGTTGTCTGTACAGGGGACACAACTCTGCTCTGTGCTATTTTAGTAGCTAGGGTCAGGGGTCATCCAGTGTACATGCCAGAAAGGGAGAGTGTACAAGAAGAACTTGGAAACTCCCACACTTGTGCAAGATGAAAAGAACCCCCCCCCCCCAGGCCTAGACGATTCCTTGACTGCTGTGCTTCTTCCTTTTTGGACTCTGGGGAAGGCATGATCCATGTTAGGAGAGGTATCATAGAGTTGGAAGAGACCACAAGGGCCATCCAGTCCAACCCCCTGCCAAGCAGGAAACACCATCAAAGCATTCCTGACTGATGGCTGTCAAGCCTCTGCTTAAAGACCTCCAAAGAAGGAGACTCCACCACACTCCTTGGTAGCAAATTCCACTGTTGAACAGCTCTCACTGTCAGGAAGTTCTTCCTAATGTTTAGGTGGAATCTTCTTTCTTGTAGTTTGAATCCATTGCCCTGTGTCCGTTTCTCTGGAGCAGCAGAAAACAACCTTTCACCCTTCTCTATATGACATCCTTTTATATATTTGAACATGGCTATCATATCACCCCTTAACCTTCTCTTCTCCAGGCTAAACATACCAAGCTCCCTAAGCCGTTCCTCATAAGGTACAGCAAAAGTGGAAGCCCCTGGGGTTATGGGCCCAGTGATTTGATATCCGAAGGGGCTCTGGGACCTGCTGGAAGACTTGAGCCATTTCAGCCTCTTTCTGGACCCACTATGGATAACCAGGCTGGTAGCCAGACGCCTGATACGGACCTGAAAACAGGTCACCAAAATCCTATCCGTCGTCCTTTGCATTCAGCAGCAACTCAAGGCTTAGTATGTGTTGTATGACAATCTTTGGCAAGATTTATTCCGTGGATACATTTTGAGCCTACGAATTTGAGCTTCGCATTTACTCTGAGGCCTGTGTCCCATTCCTAACGTGGACAGTATTGAACTTTTTCGTACACATCTGCTATTTTTACAAACAGAAATAAAAGTTGCTGGTCGTACTCCAGTGCCAAATGAGGCACAAAACAACAGCAGCTGCTGCTGTTGCACAATGGAACACCACCACCACCAAGAAAGAAAGAAATCCTAATTAGTTCTGTCTTTCAAAAGAATATGAAGAATAAAAGGATAGCACTTGATATAAAAATGAAACTCTCATAAAATGAGGGGAAGAATAAAATAGGCTACAAAATTCATAGGTTCTCAAATGTGGTCTGCTTATAAATATTCATGGGCAAAATTGGAATTGCATCTCACAGGCCGCTCCTAAGGGAGCCCTCAGTGCTAACGAACTCTAGCAGCACATGTTAGTAATAATGGGCTTCCTTATTCGACAAGACAAAAACAGACTCTCGTGCCAGCATGGTGGCTCAGGTAACCAGCCATAGCAGGTTGGCTGGCATACCCTAATTTTTCTTGAATTCCTTCCACTTGCAGCTTCCTTGATGGCTGCAGCCCTTTTATAAAAATACTGAGGTAAGATTATCCAGTGCAACGGAGAGGCATTTTTTTTCAGCTACGTACCTCCCAGCCGTGCTATTCTAGTTTGCCCAGTTAAAACCTTTCCCTGCAGATACGGTGATGGGGGGGGGGGGTTGTAGCACCCCCATTAAAAGGGCATGAAGGTGATTTATTACAACAGTTGCTTTATACTGAAGGAAGCAACTCTGAGCAAAATAACAGCACCTTGGCTGGTTTTTTGGGGGCACCAGATTGTGAGTTGGTGTCAAGTATTATGTAGGCATTATGTAGCCCTCCTTATATTCCTACTTTTATAATAGCTTTCCCATCATCTGCTTTTCCTCCAGAGTGGTGCCTCCACAACAACCTTGTGGAGTAGCTTGGGCTGAGGGAGCGGATGACTTAAGATCCAAGGTCACCAAACTTTATGGTTGAGTTGTGGTAGTAAGGCCAGCCCTCTAGCTGCTATATCACAGTGGCTTTGAAGGCAGGTTTTTAATACGAAGGGTTTCAAAACGAAGGCTCAGCCCTGGAAAACAAGTAACATGGTAACGTAGAAGGATGTGCTTGTGAGCATGTGCAGAATGTATTTCATCCTTACAACTCAGCACACTAGAGGTGATTACAAGGAGGTGCTGTGTGCTGAGCTGGTGGTCTTCCAAATGAAGAGGAGAATTTGCAAGTATTTGATTAGAAATCCAGGGAGGGAGGTGGATAATAAAATTATTCCGCGCCGCTTAGAAGAACAACACAAGGATGGCCAAGGGGTTATGTGCTCAGGTGCAAAGGTAAAGCTTCCAGTCAGAGGTCAGCCTGGCATATCTTAGTGCTGTATTTGACCTTTACCAGCTTTTGCTACTTGGAACCTTGATGCTTGAAGGATTGTCTCTTCCCACACCTGTTCCTTGAGGTCAACATCCGATGCCCTTTCTGCAAGTGCCTCTGCCAAATCAGGCATCATGGTGGATGACTGTGTGGGAAAAGTCCCCTCAGTGAGGTCCACCTGCCGACAATTGTGATGTCTTTTCAGCACCAGGCAAATATTTCTCTGTTCCTCCAGGCTTTTTAATTTAACAGGTGGTTTAGGGCAGTTTTAGCTCTGTGAATTTTTATTGTTCTGTTTTGTGTTTTTAATTGATTTAATACCAAGGGGATATGTTCCTCTACTCTCTGTTTTAAAAGTGGTCTTTTTGATACTATAATTATGTTTTATTTGATACAATTTATGGTATTTTTAATTGTAATTGTTTTTTTAATTTTTTTAAAACAAAGTTATTTTTCGTCTTGTATGCTATCCACAAAACATCTGTTATAGGACATCCCGTCTAAAGTGTGTGTGTGTGTGTGTGTGTGTGTGTGTGTATAAAGAACTTATCCCATCTAAGGAAATTGGGAGTGGCTGGGACATATCTGCATTTCCAGGTTCAATTCCTAACAACTCCAGTTGAAAGGATGAAATAGTAGCTATAAAGAGAGAAAGATCTTTCTTTCTTTCTTTCTTTCTTTCTTTCTTTCTTTCTTTCTCTCTCTCTCTCTCTCTCTCTCTCTCTCCTGCAGATGCCTCCTTCATATGCCACATAAACCATAGTTAATAGCTAACCCTGGCTGTGTCCTTCTGGATTGCTTCATTCCTTCCCACTTTTGCGTGGAGAAAAGAAATCATGCTCTCTGGCTTAGTATTATGCCCAAATCAAGGGTTCTGTTGTGTGTAGTTCTCAGCAAACCATAATACATAGCCAGTGGTTGTTCTTGACATGTTAGAGCAAATTATGTATTATGTAATTATGACTTGTTAGAGCAAAACAAATTGCAGCTTCAGGTTTGGACTTCATGCACAGCCACCCAGCCACCAAAGGTTGACTTCTTAATTAGACTCTTAAGCTGGGATCCAAACACCAGCACAACTAGTTCCATGCACCCAGAGGGGCTTTGGCCTTTTGTTGCTTAAGCCACATGGTGAATCACTTGTAAAACCAAGGCAGTTTTGAGAAGCCTTTTTAGGTATGGCACAAGGAGCCTGCTTTATAAAGAAAAAAAGCCAAAAATCCCATGACCTGCCCAAGCCCTTGGAGACACACAAAGGAGCGCTTTGAATCTTCTCCATTCAAGCTAATTCCAATGAAATTAATTAAGCTACTTTTTAAATAAAGATTTTTTACTGGAGCTTAAAAAACAAAAACAAAAACCCCACCATACCACATGCTGTTGTTGTTGTTGTTGTTGTTGTTGTTGTTGTTGTTGTTGTTGTTGTTAAATTTTAGCCACTGTGCTGTGGGTTAAACCACAGAGCCTAGGGCTTGCTGATCAGAAGGTTGGCGGTTCGAATCCCCGCAACAGGGTAAGCTCCCATTGCTCAGTCCCAGCTCCTGCCCACCTAGCCGTTCAAAAGCACGTCAGAGTGCAAGTAGATAAATAGGTACCGCTCCGGCCAGTAACACAAGATGAGCACCGCAACCCCAGAGTCGGGCACGACTGGACCTAATGGTCAGGGGCCCCTTTACCTTTACCTTTTACTCCTGCCAGAGGTTGTTACAAAGGTTTGGCCGCTTCAGCATATCAAATAAAGAACTGAGCCTTGTCTTTATTCGAAAGGGAGGAATAATTTACAGATTCAGGTGAGATTAAAATGGCATTTGACTCTCCACTAAGCCACAGGAAAACGTCTTCTATCCTCAAAACATACACTGAAACTGCAAGCAACAGAGCTCAAATTTTAAAGCACATTTATCTTGTCAAAGAATTCTGGGCAGTGTAGTTTCTTCAGGGTTGGCTTGGAATTGTAATTCTGTGAAGGGTAAACTGCCTTGCCCAGAATTCTTTGAGGGGGGAAATGTGCTTCAAATTTGCTTTAAAGGTATAGTGTTTTCACAGCCTCTGGTGATGGAGTTAGGTTCTCCCCCCCCCCCCTTGCTGGATTAGAGTCTAAAACGTCAGTTTTTAAAATACATTATAGGCAAATTGGATCCATGAAGTGACTTAGCTTCAATTAAGGTGGTCAAGTTCCATCTGTTTCACTATAAGCACTGACACAGAATCCAGACCACACAAAAGGAAATGATACAACTCAGGTTTGTTTGTTTGTTTTTTTAAAATAAAAAGCGAAGGAAATGCTCATGAGGCTTCCATTCCACAATTGGAAGCAATTGCTACAAGACTTTAGCTACAAACAGGGGATATTGTTACCATTCAAAAATGGCTGCCTGAAACCAAAACTCCAATTTCTCTCCTTATGGTAGAACCTTCGATCCCCTATGCTTGCAGAAATTGGCTGGTGACCCCATGTGGCAAAATACCTGCATTAAAAAGTCTTCGTACGTGTCTGAGTGAGTCTCCCTCTCACGCTATGATCTTTACCCTCTTTCCCCAATATTCTAATAATCAAACTTCAACACTCCCCATTGTTCTTTAGACCTTCCCCCACTCCTTTTTGGACTTCCAAATTCTGCCAACTCTCCATGGCCTTTCTTATTGCAGTTCAAATTTCAACCTGTCAGTGTTTGATCTTGACGCGACTTGCAATTTCCACCCTTTGCTCTATTTTTACCTGCAAGCATAAGGCACGCAACACTCTGCATAGCCTTAGAGCTAGAGCTTTGCTTGTGGAAAAAGCTCTGTTTATTATATCACACCAGCTCGACCAGGCCTTCACTACTATTCTTCTATAGGTATTCTTCTATAGGTATCACAAAGCACTGACCCACTATATTAAGAGTGTGCAAGCCAGCTCCAAATAGACTTTCTTTACCTGCTACTTTCTTCAACACGCTTGAAGTGCTCTGTAGACCTCAAAACACCTTCACCCTGTCCTGACTTGGTGGCGGCTGGAGGAAGTTCTGGATCATTGTAGCTACTGATGCTAATTTCGTTTCTTTTAAGTGACAATCATGGAGTATGTTTTAGATCAGCACCAATAGTCAATGTGCCTCTTTGGGCTGTCTTTCCCTTACCATTTTCCTTTGCAAAAGTGTTTAACTTTGCTTTTCTTCTGTGTTACCTTGAAGCCTGTGTAAATTGTTCACTAGTTGACTGCTGAATGCTAAAGAAACATGTTTCAAGGCAACTAATATGACCCTAGTATGTATGGTATATAATAATCTGAATATACTTCATTGAGTATTTTTAAATTATTATTATTTTTAATACTAACCAAGCTTATTTTTGATTCTGCTACCCCAATATGGAAGTTTTTCTGTCTTTCAATTGGGAGCCACTGTAGTCTTAGCTGATGTTTTTATATATGAGCATGACGTTAACAGACATTATGAAAACAATAGAACCATAGAATTGTGGATTTGGAAATAAAAATGAGGATCATCTAGTGCACCCCCCATACACACACAGTGCAGGAATAGACATGACCTTTTAGAAAGCAAAAAACAAATAAATTGTGTTTTTTAAATGGATAGTGCAATTTGTGAATTTGGGCCCATTGTGCCAAAAATCAGATGAAGTCACACCAAACTCATGTTTTGGTCTGTCAACTTGATTCAGAGTGGCACCTGGCATCCAAATGTCAGTCAAGACCCCCCCCCCCCATCTTGGGAAACCCTTGTGCTGAGTTCAGTAACAATATCTGGAGTGGCAGTTGAACCTATGGGTGAACTCATGCCAAAGTTACATTTCAGTCTGCCATCTTGATTCAAACTGGCTATGGTAGTTTGGCATTGATATCTTGAAAGGAGGCTGAATCTGTGTCAAGAAATGTGTGAAGTTGTGCCAAAGTGATCTTTCAGTCTTCCTTCTTGATCCAGAATCATAGCTGTCAACTTTCCCTTTTTTGCAGGAAATTCCCTTATTCCAGCACCGTTTCCCATTGCAAAAAAAGGGAAAGTTGACAGCTATGGCCATTTCCCAATGGAAAAAAGGAAGGTTGACAGCTCTGTCCAGAATGGCACCTGGCAGCCAAACAGTGACAGAGTCTGCCACCTTCATCTCAGGAAATCTTGTGCTGGGTTTGGCAACAATATCTTGAAAGGGAGACAAACCTACCACAAAATATGGGTATAGCCCTCACCTTGGGAAGCATCATGCCAAGTTTGGAGACGTTACCTTGAGAGGTGTCCAAGCTTATAGAGAACAACAACAAACAAACGGACAAATTGCTTTCCAAAATATATAGTAGATCGGTTGCAGATTTGTATACAGTACAGATACATAGCTGCAGAAGGAAAGTTTTGAATGGCTTATGAAGCAGAAGTCAAGGTACCAAGTTCTCTGCTTTCCACATTTTTCTATACTTTCAAAAGGTAACCATTGCTCCAAATGTGTTCCCCCCCCCATCACCATTAAATATTGTTTATATTTATCCCATTTAGGGAAAGATCCTCAACCGAAAAGGATGCTGTCCCATTTGCACTGAAAGTGAGTAAGTTCATTCTTCACATTTTTTTCAACAAGTTTTTGAACTCTTCCACACACAACTGCTGTCTTGAGTGTTACTCCTGGCCTAGTCCATTTGCCATCATTGGGAGATTCTTGCCTAGCCTATTGAGCCAGAGGTTGACACCAGTTCCTTGGTTTCACAGCTACCGTCGCCAGATGATTAGCAAGTAGTCTGCTTTCTCACAAAAGACAACCCTTGACAACAAGCCCAGACGCTGAAGAAATAGTCTGGAACTAGGAGTCAATAACTCTAACTTCTTGGATTGGGGTTTGATGTTTCATAATATTCCTGGGGAAATGAGAGAGACCCAGGTTCATTTGCGAAGGTGTGAATGTATATTATTGGAAAGGGCAATAGTCTACTTTCTCCAAAGAAAGCAAGTGCTAAATGCTAAGTCTCTCCAACGTGATTTATAAGGCAGCACGGAGGTACAATTTAAAGGCTGGTAAAAACAAAATATGGTGTATGGGAAATATGTTGGAGTAGAGAAGAATATACAAAAGAGAAAAGGAAAAGGGAACAGCCCATAAACATCGAAAAGGGAAGAATTCCTTGGACACCACCCTGGAAATAGGTTATGATTGACAGTGGCTTGAATTACAGCAGGTGAATATTTCTAAAAATATTCACCTGGACTATCCTTTCAATCACAGCTAGTCCATTAATTGGACATAGATTTAAACAGTGTACAGTGCAATTTATAGTTGCAAAATACCAGAATGATAATGAGAGAAACTTCACTGAATGATTTTCCACATAATTTAATGCAGCTTGTAGTTTTCCTGGGCTATAATGAAAATATTTATAGATGGAAAGTCAGTGGGATTAAACACTGAGTATAGGAGTTGCTCTTTCTGAAATACTTTAACTGAATTTTGAAAGAACTATGTTTTAAATCTTGGTGGTGTGTATTTTTGGTTGAATTAAGAACAATTAACTTAAATTGTTGCATGATGCTCCCTGGTGCATTATATAAACAAGAGCCCTGAACATGTGAGAAACCAGAGGCAATGTGCCTTTACCACCAAGCAGTGGGCACATCATTGTAAAATAACAGCAGAGATATGCCAAGTGGTGCAGTAGCTTCATTAGGAACAAATTGTACTTGTAGCCGTGGGAAAGTGACTCATCTGAGGCGTTGCGGAATAAAATGGCCTGCCTTGTGTTTCTGTGCTGATGCCCACTGAAATCAATACAAGCTTTTCCAGTGACAGTGGGAGGGTTCAGAACACAATAGCCGACTTTACCACTGAGTTTTTGTCTAATGGAATGATGAAGACTCTCCTTCTCCTTATTCTTGGAAGTCAGCAAGGCCTGACAAGGTGCCCAAATAAAATGGCCTTTCCAGAATGGTGGGTTGTCTCTCTCTGTGGTTCAGGGCAGTAGCACTTGGAATAATAACAAGGAGATAATAATGTTTTATGCAGGTTATGCCCTCAGGCAAGGTGGGTAAATAGGAAGTTGGATCCTAAACAAAACATCCTAAAGAAAATGGGTCCCTTGGCCTATGGCACACGACTAACTGCAGCCAGCTGATCCCACCAGAAAGCAAAAAAATACTTTGTTGATTATTATTATTATTACAGTGGTGCCCCGCAAGACGAAATTAATTTGTTCTGCGAGTGCTGTCGTCTAGCGAAAATTTCGTCTTGCAAAGCACAGACGGGGGAAGTGAGGTTTGACGGGGGGGGGGACGCGAAAATTTTTCATCTTGCGAGTCGTGCCCATAGGGAAATTTGTCTTGCGAGTCACCCTTTCGCTAATGAATGCCTTTCGTTTAGCGAGGCATTCGTCTAGCAAGGCATTCGTTTTGCGAGGTACCACTGTATTCATTTTTCTTTTACATCCTATTGTTTTGTGGTGTTCTTGTTGACAAATCAAAGTTTTAGTGGCCTAGCAGCAGATACCTCTGATAACCTTGTGCCCCACAAGGAGAATTAATAGAGACATGTTTCCCTTGCCTCTCTCCCAACAGAAGTCATCACACAGGGCAACCAGAGCAGTATCTGTGCCAAAACTGGGCCTAAAACGCAATTGAAATGAATCTTCACCCAATAAACATGTAAATTGCAGATGAGCAAAACATATATGCATCTTTAAATTCCAGATACAACTTCCTGGGGGGCCTTGCCCATTCCGGACAGACATACATGGGTGTTTACAGATACTTGTACAACTGTATAAGTTATTCCTGTCAGTGCATGTGCACCAAGTGTGAAGCTGTCCTTAGTACAGGGCGGGCCAAAAGTTCTTGACTCAAGTTCGCTGTCATCATTCACAATATTAGTAAAGAAAAGTAATCCTTTTATCTGACTCCACTATTTGTTCCAACTATGTTTTGTGTCAGTTAAGCGTACTCATAGAATCTGTTGTGATGAAATTCATTGATTCAACTGTATACCTACTTTTGAGCCACCCTGTATAAATGTGTTGAGACACATTGCTGGGTTGTTGTTTTTGTACGCAATTCAGCTTCATTCTGCCTGTGATATTCCTAGCTTTCAAATTAATGTTTGCCCCCCCATTTGATTTAAGGATCTGCAGCTTGCTTTGATGCTGAAGCCTAATTCACATTTTGGCCAACTGTCTCCTGCGTTTCATTATTGGTTTTTGAAAAGCCAAGTCCCGTTGAGTTATGTATGTGTGAACAAATTACTCTCCATTCTGTTTTTTAATGTCATAGTTTTACTCAGAAAGCATCCAAATCCCTCTTAGTTATGGTTTATATAATATTTTCCTTGGCTGCTGTAAATTAGCTGCAAGCCCTGCCTCAAGAGTCTGTTACATCTGGACACTTTGGAATTAACTTGACTCTTCTGGTGTTCTGGCCCATCTTTCCTCCGCTGCCTTTTGCACAGATTGTGCGAGAGTCTTGAATTCCAGTGCTCCCTGCATGCAAGAGGGCCATCCTCCTAATATGGTCATTTCTTTTTTTTGTGTTGTGGCATGTGGGTTATTAGATACCATGAAAACAGTCCAAGAATCCTTCAGAACTCTTTCCAATAGCTAAGTAATTTAGAGTATCAACTCACCGCATCATGAGCTCCTAAACTGAGACTGCCAAGTCCAGGGACAAGTAAACTGTATGATCTTGATTTGGGATAGTGAGTGCTGGGGATGTGAAGTAAATGGCCACTTACTGCATGTCGGTGCATATGTTGGTATACAGCTTGGCCCCATGCCTTGTAAATCTGGAAAGGGGTATTTGTTTAGTGAAGTAAATGGAGCACAGAGGATATTTTGACAGCAAAACCGAACACATGCATTTTAAAGTCACATTCATCTGAAGGGGAGAGAATTAAGCATGTGATTCACTCTTTCAAATCAGTGAGACTTAAAAGTGCTTAAGCTCCTTCAGCATTGAGTAACTGGGGACAGACACTTCACACCAGCGATGAAGGGAAAGACTTCCTGACCCCAGAAGCTCTACCCAGAAAGATTGGAACCTAATCATCATTTCCACTTGAAATTAAGCACTGCTTCTTCCTGATTCCTATGTCCATCCATCCCCTGATGAAAGTTTGGTCACACTCTGAAGTTTCCTTTTGCTGTAAAGGTCCACAGGACAGGACGCCACACAGTGAGGGGTGAGGTAGTCCAGCCCACTTCATGTCTGGGACAGATTGACTCAATGTGTGGCCAGATGGAGGAGCAGAGGAAACGCTCAGAGCAACAACATCAGGAGGAGGAGGGCAGGTGCCCTCAGAAACCATACTATACAGTCGTACCTGGGCTCCCAAACGCCTTGGGAGTCAAACGTTCTGGCTCCCGAACGATCGAAAACCGGAAGTGAGTGTTCCGGTTTTCGAACATTTTTTTGGAAGCTGAACGTCTTACGCGGCTTCCGTGATTGCTTCCGGCGCGCCTGCGCAATTGGAAATCAGTCGGAATCCGCGCCTTGGTTTCCAAACATTTTGGAAGTCGAACGGATTTCCGGAATGGATTCTGTTCAGCTTCTGAGGTTCAAGTGTATAGCAGTAAAGACTGAGAAGAGTTGAGGTTTCAGTGCTGCTTCTGTTGATTTTTCCAATTGAATTTTTAGCACTTTGATTCAGTTGCTTCCACTTTTCTGATTTTGAGACTGTCACTTGTAATTTGATTATGGTGATTTATTGGTGTTAAATGTATCAGACAAACAAATGCCAGGACTTTCCTATGAATTATTTCTTCACCGCTCCAATTCATACAATCAGTTCATTTGGGACATCATAAATTGTTTTTGGTTTTTTTAAGCAGTTCTGGCAGTAATTATTTGAGAGTCTAGGCTACAATCCAGTACAGAATTAAGCATGCTTAAAAGTCCATCTATTTCAGTGGGATCTTCAAATGCACTTAATTCTGTGCTGGGCTGTGGCTTTAATAGATTCCATTGCCTTGAATTTCTTCTCTTCCAAAGAATAGCAATGTTTAATGCAGATTGCACAGCAGCAGTTGCCTTTTCCTTTATTATGTGGCAATGCAGAACTTCTCCTTTACCTGTGTGATGAAACTAACTACACATGGAATGATGCATATAGTGTTAGCTGTCAGTCCTGAATCTTCTACCATTCATTGGACGACACTCAAATTCTAGGATTATGGAAGAGGGAGAAAACCTTCCCTCCAAACAGTCATGTATATTGCCAGAGCTGCAATATACAATTCATGGATTCTACCTCCACTTACCATTTTCTATAGCTGCAACGGTATACTGGGGATCCTACAGACTGTGGGTACTGATAATCTATATCAATCCAGGACTTCTATGTTCTACCAGTTAAGGGCCATTTCATGACTGCAATGCTAGGTTTCTCACTGAGTGTACCCTTGAAAGAAAATGCATGGTTTTCATGTCTCATTTCACGTGTTTGTCTCATTCACACACACACACACATTTTTTAGATATATGCCTAAGTCACATTGTTTATGAAGTGGCCCAAAATGCTGAAAGGCCATTTGCATTCATTTAATACCTGCTTTTCCCAACATAAAATTTGGTCTTGATGGTGCTTTTGTTTCTCACTCACCTGCAGAGCCCGGAGTTTGCACTGTATTTGGAGACCCCCACTACAACACTTTTGACGGACGGACATTTAACTTTCAGGGAACATGTCAGTACGTTTTGACAAAAGACTGCTCCTCCTCTACCCCGCCCTTCCAGGTGCTGGTGAAGAACGATGCCCGACGGACTCGCTCTTTCTCCTGGACAAAATCTGTAGACCTTGTGCTGGGCAGCAGTACCATCAGCCTCCACCAGCACCTCACAGTGAAGTGGAACGGGACACGGATATCCCTACCTTACGATACGCCACACTTTCACATCGACTTGGAAGGCTACCTCTTGAAAGTGACAACCAAAGCAGGTGGGGCTACATGAGTGCCCTGGTTCTCAGGGCGGAGTAGTAACACAAGTGTGACATGTAGCATATGGATGCTTTTGGTTTGTTTTGGCTCTATAAGCTCTGGTAACTACAAAGGTGGTATTTACATTACATCACATTAGAGTTGTATCCCATTATTTCAGTATAGAAGTAACACCCAAGGCAGCTAGCAACATATAAAATACAATGAAATAATAATAAACAATTTAAACCAAAAGCGAGAGGATGCAGGAGATGGACAGATCTCCCTATTTCCCTTCCATGCCAGTTTTGTATGTGATCAGTTTTAGGTTTGTTCTGTCCCTGTTCTGGATATTTTTTTGTGGAGAGGGGAATTCACCCACACACAAAAAACCATATTTAAATTGGACACATTGATCCCTAAAGTATGCATTTTCCATGCATTCTTCCCCCAAAATACAAATTTGTGCTTTTCAGTGCCTTCCCCCTAAAATAAGCATTTTTGCATGTTTCCCCCCGTAAAATAATCATTTGTGTGTGTTTTTTCAAAAACTGAATGTATCATAGAATTCAGAGAAATGCAAAATCCAATAGATTACTGTATTCCAAGTCACATATAATTTGGACAAGCAAGGAAAGCTTTAAAATGCAGACTTGAAAAAAATTATCCTCCATCCTTATATAAAACATCAGAACCAGCATAAGAATGAAGCTGTGCTCTTCATGCATGCCTCAGGAAAAATTCTTAGATAATTTCCTGGGCTCACCTTTTTTAAAAGAATTAAATTTATCAGGATCTGACAAAAGTGCCTATCCACCTCTGATGAACCAATCCATGTCTTACAATGCTACAATACACAGGCAAAGTTTGTGTAAAATGAACCAGGGAAGCTTTTGCCAACACAAGGTTTCCCTTTCCCATCCCCATCAAATTAATTTGAATTATCAGAAAAATTCTACTTGACGCTCCTCCACCTGGCATCAAGGCTTACAGGTGTTTAAACTGGGGATTCCAGAGTATTGGTTGCTTAGTTAATGGACATGGACAATAAACACAGAATTGACTGCTTTGCCATTGTGGAGTTTGGTTCTTATAAAATGACAGTAACTTTGCCAAGTGAACCTTAGGATTATCATCACAGCCCCGAAAAGCTTCTGAAGCAGCCCCACGACACAGTTTGAAAACAACTGATCTCAGCTGTAGTTACGGCAAAAACAGAGATCATGCATAAGCAAGCACTGTGCCAAAGGTGCTTGTAGAGTAGGGAATGAGTTCAGTAAAACATGTCCAACCCAAACAAACTCAGTAAAACAAAACAAATCCAGAAGGCTTTAGCAAGCTCACCAGCCAACATGGCCTGCATGAAAGTTGCTTGCTGAACCAAAAACTGGTGTGATATTGAACCCCAAGTGTGCAAGGAAAGCTGTTTGCTGTGCCTCCCTGAACTGTGGTGTTCTTGCGTAACATCTGTCTGGGTTTGCTTTCTGCCTAAATGAATTGCTTTTGCAACTGGATTCAGTCTTTTGTGTGCATGTGCATCTTGCATCATTCAGACCTGAAGCATGATTTAATTGGGAAATGGAGAACATCTGGTAGCTACTTTAAAGAAAACAGGTAAATGGGATGGCACAGAAATCTGAGGTTGCTGAATCCTAAAATTTCAAGATGCTCGACTATGTTTTATTAAATAAGTTTTATTTTTATTTTTCAAAGTTTAATCTATGGGTGTCAAATTGAAATGAATTTGAATTTGGTGGGCCAAAGCTCCACCCACCAGATGGTTGGAAAGAACATCTGTTCATGAACAACAATTCCAGCCTCCTTTTCCAAAAAGCAGCCTGAAATGCCTGCTTGGGGGCAGATCTACTCATAAGGAAGGAGGCTGATCTTACAAGGCTCCTTCCAACTCTATGATTATAAGTACCCCGGGCTGCTTCTTTTCAATACGTGGTGCCTACTTGTCAGACGCGGGTGGCGCTGTGGGTTAAACCACAGAGCCTAGGGCTTGCTGATCAGAAGGTCAGCTGTTCGAATCCCCGCGACAGGGTGAGCTCCTGTTGCTTGGTCCCAGCTCCTGCCCACCTAGCAGTTTGAAAGCACGTCAACGTGCAAGTAGATAAATAAGTACTGCTCCGGCAGGAAGGTAAACAGCGTTTCTGTGCGTTGCTCTGGTTCCCCAGAAGCGGCTTAGTCATGCCGGCCACATGACCCGGAAGCTGTACGCCGGCTCCCTCGGCCAGTAACGCGAGATGAGCGCCGCAACCCCAGAGTCGGACATAACTGGACCTAATGGTCACGGGTCCCTTTACCTTTACCTTACTTGCCAGACTAAGGCAGCAACTTTCCACATGATCTAGGAGGCTGGATTGACTTATTCAAAAGCAGCTTTGAATTCCTTGACAAAAAGTGGGGTGTATTTTAAAAATAAATAAATAGATATATAACCACCCCTTGTTCATCTCTTCCTCTCATTCCTCTGCCCCAGCCACTTTTAGGAACACAGGAAGCTGCCTTATACTGTGTCTGACCATTGGTGCATCTTGCTTTGTAATGTCTACACTGAGTGGCAGGGGCTTTTCAGGGTTCTAGTCAGGTTGTCTCTCCCATCCTTACCTGGAGGTACCAGGGATTTAACCTGGGAGCTTCTGCATGCAAAGCAATGCTTGACCATTGACCTACAACCCTTCTCACAGCAGCAGCAGCAGCAAACATATCTAGGAATCCTGGCAGAATATGAAATGACTGGGAGTAAGTGGCAGGTGGGGAAATGGTTAAACACCACCTCATTCCTCTCCCCCATAAATCATGCCACCTGCACTCCTCTAAGTGCTTTTTAAAAAGATATATGGCAGATATCCTGGTTCCCATACCTTGGCCTTCCACAGTTGATCATTTATATTGCCTCCTTTAACCAAAGGATTGATGTGAAGCATAGTCAACATCTAGAAAGCATTTAAAGGCTATCACAGCATATCCTGCTGAGCCAAGAACTCATACACCTGCTTCTTTGTCCCCTACAAAATAAAACTTCAGCTCTGGGCTTGTTCATCAGAGTCGCAAGATGGGGGGGGGAGAGAATGTTTGTGGCTGTCTGTGGAATGCTCACAAGAGGAGCATTATTCATAAGCTCTAATTAAAAGCATCTTGAGCGTCTCTCTTCACTGCCAGCTGAGTTATGAAATTCCACTGAATTCCTGAGAACCATTCTGGAAGCTTTAAATTGACTAAATTGTGATTCTCTTGTTATTCCGGTTGTCTCTTCTCTCAGCTCAGTAAACTACAGCAAGCATCATTGTCTTGGTTTTGGCAGAGACTGGGCAAACATGGCATGTAATGGTTCACTCAGTAGTGTGTAATTGAAGCATATTACCATCCAGATAATTCCCTCTTTAACTAGAAGGGCTCATATTCCTCACAGTAAATTGCACGTCTAATATTTTGCTCCTAATATTAGTGGCTGCACAAGAGCACACAGGCTTAGACTGGGATGTTGCAATACTGGGATAGATAGATGCAAAGTCTGCCTCAGTATAAAACATGTTGGCACGTTCAAGCCATTTTGAGTTCATATATTAAGAAAAGTACTGTGAAATATTGGCTATTCAGGGTGTCAGGCACAGGTGTTTCCCAGATCTTTTTTGAAAAACTAGAGATGAACAGATAAGCTAACAGTATTTCCATTCTGAGCCAGTTTTGCACAAATTTATGCATATGTACATTCTGTCATGATTCTGCATTTTTTAAAATAAATAAATAAACAATATTTTATCTCAATGCATATTTAACCAAACTTAAAACCATGAAGAGACCTGGTCTGAACAAAGACATTGGATTCTTATCTCATTATACATGACAAAGCTATCTTTAGCCATCTCACCCCTTGCCTTTTCCTGTAAGCCCAATCGTTAACGGTCATCAACAGATTTTCCACACCTGTCAGCCAATCACCCATTCCCACCACCCTTCTGTGTAATATCCCTCCCTGGCATTTCCATTTTAAAAGATCTCGGACTAGAACAGATCTCTGCCTGAAATCCCCCAAACTGGTGCCATCCAGATTAGCCAGCACTAGGCTTGATAGACCAATGATCCAGTTCAATATATAAGGTAGCCTCACGTGTTCATATACTGTATGTACACTGATATGGGTTAGCTACTTTCCTTCTTGCTTTCTTTTTTAGGCCTGGAAATTTCTTGGGATGGAGACAGCTTTGTGGAAGTCATGGCTCCACCACATCTTAAGGGCAGGCTCTGTGGCCTATGTGGCAACTACAATGGACACAAGAGAGATGACCTGATCGGAGGCGACGGGAATTTTAAGTTTGATGTGGATGACTTTGCCGAGTCGTGGCGCGTGGAGTCAAATGAATTCTGTACTCGCCCTCCAAAGAAACAGTTTCCAGAACTGTGCCAAGGAACAGTGAGAGTAAAACTCCGCGCCCATCGGGAATGCCAGAAACTCAAAGCATGGGATTTTCAGACGTGCCACTCAACTGTGGACTACACTACATTTTATCGGTAAGCTTAGCAAAGCAGGAACCTGCTGAAAATCCACTGGAAATAAAAAAGAGGTTGAGGGAACAGGGTTACACAAGTAGTTAGTAAAGAATGGTAACTATGCTATGTAAGACACCTTAAGGCAAAAGAAAGGGGTAATTTCAGTCAACAGTGGGCCAAAGTGTAGGCACCTCATGTCAGTTTTCAAATGCTGTTGAGGCATATAGGACTGAAATTGCAGCCATGCAAATAAGTGTTATTAGTCTCCCACTTTATGTCACATTTACTGCTTGTTATTTTGGTGTAGACAAGGAATATACGTATGATTGCCATAAAGAGTGTTATGACTGCACAAAGTGCGTTGCACTTCTGGATGCTAAAGGGCACCTGTGGAAATTCATGTGTGCTATTACTCCTTAATGGCTTACCCCCAAACAAGCCTTGACGAAGGCTTCACAGATACTGCCAACAGCATGGGAGTTGCTTGCACATGATGTGATCCCACCTGTGAATAGCATGATCATATAGACTTTCCCCCACCTACATAGCTTCTCCCCAAGCAGTTGGAATTCCATTGAATGGAAAGTGCATAATTTGGGTGGTTGGCCTCACTCAGGTAATCACATTATCCACACAAAGACCACTGCACCATGGGTTCACAACACACAGAAGCAACTCTTAAGCTTCAGACTGTGACAGTGCAGAAGACTGGAGAGCTGAAATATGTGCAAAGGATGAGATTAATACCACAATATATTATATACTGAACCTGAAGCAATGCCCTTAGTGAAGTTGTTGTTGTTCAGTCGTTCAGTCGTGTCCGACTCTTCGTGACCCCATGGACCAGAGCACGCCAGGCACGCCTATCCTTCACTGCCTCTCGCAATTTGGCCAAACTCATGTTAGTAGCTTCGAGAACACTGTCCAACCATCTCATCCTCTGTCGTCCCCTTCTCCTTGTGCCCTCCATCTTTCCCAACATCAGGGTCTTTTCTAGGGAGTCTTCTCTTCTCATGAGGTGGCCAAAGTACTGGAGCCTCAACTTCAGGATCTGTCCTTCTAGTGAGCACTCAGGGCTGAAGTATAATACAAAAAAAGAAGAAAGGGTATTTTGTGGCACTTGTGGTACTTTGTTTTCCTCTGTTGTGCTAGATCAACAAAGAGCATTAGGAGTGCTTATGCAAGGGAGAACTGTTGCCTGTATTCCAGCAATAGTTTAATTTTACTTCTGCCATTTTTCACAGGTAAGTGATGAAAACTGGAAATGAGGACCAGGTACGGAGGAATCAGGCTTTATTTCATCAAGCACAGCATCTGCTCTTTTCTTTTCGTAATAGGGAGTTCCCCCTATTTCCTCTTCTTAAGGTTCTTATGATTAATTTAGTGTACTAAATTTCTTGACACCAAGAACAAAAGTGATTTATACCTTGGCAAAGGCAGATACCAAACATCACAGCAAAAAAATGATGTGCAAAGGTTACCGTAGCTAGTTTCCTCTTTCCACAATAGAAAATAAAATTACACGTAGCCAGAGTTTTTGTAAAGGTTATGTCTTCTGAAGATTAGGTGATTTACTTCAAACAGCACACTATTACTAAACCATTTATGACTTTAAAAACAAAAATCCAGGCCCTGCTTGATCAGAAGAAGGTCCATCTTACCTAGCATCCTGTTATCCACAGTCAGTGCCGTATTTACGTATAAGCTAAACAAGCTATAGCTTAGCGCCCCGTTCTCTTGGGCCCCCAAAAAAAGATTAAAGGGGAAAAAACAATGGGATGTACATTTCCAAAATATAAGATAAAAAACAAATAAAATAAAACCTACATACAGCAACAGTGTTTTGTGTTGTTTAGGCTCCTATGATGTAAGTAATGGGGCCCCGCCTGTTAGCCTGCTCCCTAAAATATCACTGGTTTGCTCCTTTCTATATAGAGGGTGCCTACATTCTGCATGTGCAAATGGCTTTAGATACCTATTAGGTCCATAAATTACCATATAGCATATATTCAACAAAAAAGTGACAATTTGTTGTTGACAAAGGACAGCTGGACATATAAAGGGCCCCATTACCTTCAGTAGCTTAGGGCCTCATCAAACGTAAATCTGGCCCTGTCCGCTGTGGTCAGCCAAATGCCAATTTATCTGATCCCTTAAAAAAACAAAACATTAAACTTATATATATAAGCTGTCTACATAGCTGATCAGCTGATCACCACTAAATTTGTTACAAATTCCAAAGTACTTCCTTTTTGCCTGTCCTCAATCTCTTGCCATGCAGCTTTGTTAGATAACTCTGGTTCTAGAATTATGAATTTCACTGGCAGGTGAGGCGGGGTTGGGAGAAAAGGAAAACCCACTACAAGCTCTGGCGGTTTGAAAAGGACGTTGGACAAATTCCTGGAGGATATGGCTCTCAATGACCAGGATCAGACACACCATACCTCTGAATACCAGACACTGGGGAACAACAGTGAGGGGGGGGACTGTGGAGTTCCAATCCTGATTGTGGGTTTCCCATAGGCATCTGTAGGGAGCTGGTTGCTGGACTGGACAGGCCTTTAGGCTGATATTTAAGTTCTTAAGGTGTGTTCATATGTCGTCCACTACGTGAAAATATATTTTGTTTTGTTTCTGAATCTACAGTGAAACAGTTAACTAATATTTGTTTATTTATTAAAAAAAAAATCTTGGCCACCCTCTAAGGTCCCAGGGTGGGTTGCAGCATTGCAGCAATTTATTATATGTTATTATTATCATCATCATCATCATCACTAAATTATAATAAAATCATTACAATTATAAAATACATGAAACTATTCCAAATGGAACGGAACAGTATAAAAGAGGTGGATTCTAAAAACAAAATACCTTAACTGTCCAAGACTAAAAGTATGTCTTTAGCATATTGTGCTGGGCCCGGGGGTAATCCGAGAAACAAGGTCCAGTCCAGAATCAGCAAGGAGTCAGTCCAACAGTGCCAAGGCAGAACACGGGGCAGGAAACCAGGCAAGTACAAGTGCAGGATCTCGCTTACAGCAATGTTGCTCCCACAACCTGGGGCAGGATCCGACAGCCTTTTTTTTTCTTCGGGGCAATGGCCGTTCCCGATCCCCCAGCGACTCACCACCCTGTCTCGGCTGAAGGCGAGCACTCCTCCTGCGAGTACTCAGGTCTCTCCTTCTCTCAGACCTGAGTCTCTGCAGCTCAGGAGATGCCGGTGGGTTACTGGAATCAGGGGCCGCCTCAGCCTCCCCTGACCAAACCGGTAGTGGAACAGCTGTAAGTGATGGCCCAGCTGAGGGCAACGAGGTAATCTCTGCATCAGGAGCCAGGACAGGCTCAGGCCCCTGACTCGGCCCAGCTGGCGTTTGCTGCAGGGGAATCTGTCCAGACTGGGACTCTTCAGGATTGGGCCCCGGACTTGGTTCAGATGATGTCTGAGGCAGAGGATCCGGTGCAAACTGAGACTCCTCTGGTTCCGAGCCCAAGCCCAAGTTCCAGGCCATCACACCTATGATGGAAGCTCTACCACATAGGGATGGTGTAGAAAATGACAATTTTCTTTTACCTTCTCCCAGACTGTTTTATAACATGTAGGACCTCCACACTGTGCATTTTCATGGCCCTACCAGTGTCAGCCACTTACATGGAGTGAGGGCAATGAAAAGCATATAGAGATGTCCTGCTAGGGAAAATTGGGAAGAACTTGACCCAAGGATGGTGGTTTTGAAAATATCCATTTGTCACACGTGCCATGCCTTCAGGATTTTGAAGTTGAGGTCCCCAAGGGTGGTTACTTGGACCTGTGCTTTTTAAGTTGTTCAGAAATTATCTAGAGTTAGGGGTGAACAGTGAGGTGGACAATTTTTCGAATGATACCAAATTGTTCAGAGTGGTTAAAACAAAAGGGATCACAAAGAGTTGTAAAAGGATCTCTCTAAATTTGATGAATGGGCATTAAAATGGCAAATGCGATTCAGTGTAAGCAAGTGTAACACAATGCATTTTGGGCAAAAATAAATCTTAATTTCATGCATACACTCGGGTCTGAACTGGCTATGACTGACTAGGAATGCGATCTGTAGGAGGCAGTGGTTTGCACAGTGAAGATGTTGACCCAGTGTGTGGCAGTGGTAAAAAATGAAAATCCGTCCTAAGAATAATTAGGAAAAGGATTTAGAATAAAACTGCCAATATCACATTGCTGTTATACCAATCTAGGTTGTGGTCACACTTAGAATATTATGTGCGGTTCTAGTTATCACACCTCAAAAAGGATAGTGGAAAGGGCAAGGAAAATGATCCAGGGGATGGAGCATCTTCCCATGGGGAAAGGTTGTGACATATTTAGTTTTGACAAATGGTGTCAGGCTTCAGGACTCCCCCAGCCCTTGGCAGTAGATAAGCAGTGCAAAGTGAAAGGAGTCTCTTACCATTTAGAGATTTTAATGATCACAGCGAGAGAACAAAGCAACCATTCCTAGGATGAAGGTGCTCCCAATTAAGGATTCCACCCACTTCCCCCCTTGTCATCCACGTCACTTCCGTGTCTTGCAACCTGACCTCACAACCACTTTGCTTTCCGTGCTGCCACCTTATCTGTTCTCCTTGACCTTGGGCTGATCGGATGTATGCTTTCCAGCGAAAGACTCACCATTCCTCCTCAGTTCAGCCCTCCTCAGCACGGTCCCTGACAAATGGCAAGCAAGAGGTGTATAAAATTCTGTCTGGTGGAAAAAATAGTTGGGGAAAGGTCTTTCTGCCTCTCAAATAATATTAGAACTTGTGAGCATCCATTGAAGCTGTAGGTTGGAAGATTCGGGATTGACGAAAGGAAGTGCTGCTCCACAAACACTGCGTAGTTACAACTACAGGTGGGAGTGATGACCAACAAGTCTGATGGATTTAAAAGAGAATTAGGCTATTCGTGAGTACTAGCCACACTAACTATGTTCTGCATCCACTATCAGAGGCAGTAAGCCTCCAAATGGCAGTTGTTCCGAATCATAGGCGGTAGAATGTGGTTGTGTTCAGGTCCTGCTTGCTGGGCTTCCATGGGCATCTGTTGGCCATTGTGAGAACAGGATGCGGGATTTGGGGAGCCATTGGCCTGATCCAGCAGGCTCTTCCTAAAATGGTTAAAAAGTGTAGGTTTGCACATAATAGACTTTTTGGACCACAAACTTGATAGATGACGTGCAATTGTATTGTATGAAAATGAGGTGAGCATCATCGCCCTGCCCCGGGTTGATTTTTGGAGGTTGAGTTCTTCTGCAGATTTAATGTGTTATGAAAGAAGGAACATTCTGTAGATTGCAGGATTGTTGGCAGGCCCATTGCTTTCTTTCCATTCCAGTGTTTTCTGTTTGAAACCTGTGCAGAAACACTGAGCCATTTTTATCCAGATCATCAACACTCTCTTAATTTTCACTACAGTGCTTTTTAAGAGATCTATTGTTGATAGGTTTTCTGAGAAATATAACTGTGCAAGAACATTTAAAATTATGATACGTTCTGAAATACCAAAAAAGGCAATCAACCAAGCATTTCAGCCATCTTATGACATTGTGTTAACAATGCAATTTCTGTGATGACATCTTAACTTCAGTTTTAAGATTCTTTTCTTGACTTGTGATTTATTCCCTATTTAGGAATCCAAAGCATACAGCAATACCGCTATTTGGGTTAACTTTTATGTATGCAAAACTAAAATTTTGAGTTGCAGGTTGTTTGAAAAGTGCCCAAGGAACAGTGGCACCATGTAAGGAAAAGGTACAACTTCTAGTTCCTTTTCAAACTATAACCAGTGATTGCGTTACAAGTTTAGACTCTCCTTTACTTTCTACTCATTATTCTGTTTAGCAAGAGCGTCCTTATTAGACTACTTTTAAGGACATGGTGTGGGTTCCCTATCTACCTCCTCCTGTATGTGCTGTTCCACTTCCTGTCAGGTATATTCATGAGCATATCTACCCCACAGTAAATCTACTTGCTTGATGGTGAGCCAGTAACAACTAAATGCAGACCATATTTTATCAGTAACCTGAACATGCACGGCTATATGACTCTGTCCACAGACAAAGTCTCTCTGCAAATGGTATTTTCTGGAAGTATTGCCAAAGGTAACACCTTCAGACTCGCTAGCATGTACTTGCTGTGTTGATTCGGGTTGGTCAGGTGGTAGATTCACCGTTGGCAGGGCAGACTCATATGATGACACCATACACAGTTGTGACTTGTGACAGTTGCACACATTCCCCTGTGCTGTAGGATCAGACTACAGTGGTACCTCAGGTTAAGAACTTAATTCGTTGTGGACGTCCGTTCTTAACCTGAAACGGTTCTTAACCTGAGGTACCACTTTAGCTAATGGGGCCTGCCGCTGCGCCGCCTGAGCACGATTTCTGTTCTCATCCTGAAGCAAAGTTCTTAGCGGAGTCTGTAACCTGAAGCATCTGTAACCCGTACAGGGAAGTGCTCGTCCACGGATAGGTTAATGTATAGGAAATAGGTGTGCAAAAGTCTAATACAAGTTGTTAGCAAAGGAGGGGAGGGGAAGGATGAAAGTGGGCCACAAGTGGAAGGTAGCCTGAATGTTTGAAACTTCCCTCAATAATTTTTTTGAATTTCATTGTTAAAATTAAATATTTTGTTATTTTGTCAGATTTTTGTGAAACAGAATATGCAAAAGGTTCCATAAGTGCTGTCTTTTATGCAGATAAAGTCTCCATATTCAAATGCTGAAATTTTAGTCTTTCAGATACCTATTTATGTGCCTTAGGGCAATGCTCCAGTTAATGTGACTGCCACAATTACTCCCAAATTATGAGATCTAATTGAAACTTTATGTGTAACCGTCTCTTGTTAAGGCGTCCCCACCAATGGAGGTATTTTTCTTTTTTCTGAAATCAGTCACAGGCTACCAAGTGCACATTAATTACAATGGTTAAATAGTATGTTCATTGGCATAGAAGAAAGTCTCATACCTTGTTTTTTTAAAAGCTTTATTGCTTTTTAATCACCTCCATCCAGACATAGAAAAGTAAAAGCTGATAGGCAACGTGGTAGTTGGCCTCATTTAATGTAATCAGTTTTTGAAGCACATTTGGTATGATGCAAATGCAATTAATTTATCTGTCTTAAATAATCCTGTGTAACAAGAGAAATACTGTTAGAAAAAGAGGCTGCTGTGGAAAAATAACTAACATTTAAGTATGCATGGATGGAGACATACAACGTTTCCACTATTCCAAAATATTCAGACTAAAACTAAGCAGGAAGATCTGGAATATGCCCTAGCCTTTGAGAGGAACACAATAATGTAGGGCATTTCCCCTTGATTCTGCCTTAACCTCTATGCCCCAAACATAAGCCTGACAGACACCTGGGGTGCACATGCAAGTCTACAGCCAATCCTGAGCACAGGATAGAAGTAATTCCCATTGAATTTAGTGAAGCTAGATTGGTAATTCAGACTCATGCGAGTGAAGTAGAATTTGCTTTATGCAACTCTTTATCTGTGGTGCCTTCAAGATATGGAGTGTATTAAATACCTAGGAATCTATGTATTTATTTATTTATTTATTTATTTATACATACCCCGCCCATCTGGCTGGGTTTTCCCAGCCACTCTGGGCAGCTCTCAGCAGAATAGTAAAAACACGATAAAACATCAAACATTAAAAACTTCCCTAAACAGGGCTGCCTTCAGATGTATTCCAAAAGTCGGATAGTTGTTTGTTTCCTTGACATCTGGTGGGAGGGCGTGCCACAGGGAGGGCTCCAGTACCGAGAAAGCCCTCTGTCTGGTTCTCTGTAACATCGCTTCTCGCAGTGAGGAAACTAGCAGAAGACCCCCAGAGGAGGGCCTTAGTGTCCAGACTGAACAATGTGGGTGGAGATGCTCCTTCAGGTATACTGGGCCAAGGCCATTTATGGCTTTAAATGTCAGCACCAACAATTTGAATTGTGCTTGGAAATGCACTGGAACCCAGTGAAGATCTTTTAGGACCGGTGTTATATGGTCCCGGCAGTCCCTTTTAGAATATATAAACACTTTTTCTAGGAATAATGAATTTAAGCTAATTTTTGCCCTCACTCTTTCATATGCCTGAGCAGCTTCTTTTACAAGTTGCATATGAAACAACTTTTTTACAAGTTGCATATGAAATAACTGGGTGAATCCCAAACTGGAATTAAGATTGCCGGAAGTAATATCAACAACCTCAGATATGCAGATGACGCAACTTTGATGCCAGAAAGTGAGGAGGAATTAAAGAACCTCTTAAAGAGGGTGAAAGAGGAGAGTGCAAAATATGGTCTGAAGCTTAACATAAAAAAAACTAAGATCATGGCCACTGGTCCTGTCACATCCTGGCAAATAGAAGGGGAAGAAATGGAAGCAGTGACAGATTTTACCTTCTTGGGCTCCATGATCACTGCAGATGGTGACAGCCGTCATGAAATTAAAAAACGCCTGCTTCTTGGGCGAAAAGCGATGACAAACCTATACAGCATCTTAAAAAGCAGAGACATCACCTTGCCGACAAAAATCTGTATAGTTAAAGCTATGGTTTTCCCAGTAGTGATTTATGGAAGTGAGAGCTTGACTATAAAGAAGGCTGATCGCCGAAGAATTGATGCTTTTGAATTGTGGTGCTGGAGGAGACTTGAGAGTCCCATGGACTGCAAGAAGATCAAACCTATCCATTCTGAAGGAAATCTGCCCTGAGTGCTCACTGGAAGGACAGATCCTGAAGCTGAGGCTTCAATACTTCGGCCACGTCATGAGAAGAGAAGACTCCCTGGAAAAGATTGATGGCACAAGGAGAAGGGGACGACAGAGGACGAGATGGTTGGACAGTGTTCTCGGAACTAACAACATGAATTTGATGAAGCTGCGGGAGGCAGTGGAAGACAGGAGCGCCTGGTGTGCTCTGTTACATGGGGTCACGAAGAGTCGGAACAATACTAAATGACTAAACAACAACAGCAAATATGAAATAACACCGCCGCCTAGGGTTGCCATACAGCTGTGATTTCCTGGACATATCTGGAATACTTCAGTCAGCAGCCGTGTCTGGGCAGAAATCAGTAAAATGTCTGAGAAAATCTGGACATTTGGCAGTCCATGTTGGCAGTGCTGTTTTTGCCGATTTCCCAACTTTTCTGTCCAGATTTTCACTGTTTGAAATATTGCAACCCAACCACCACACCAGTATTTAGGGGGGGGGGGTTGTCTTTTTTTACTTAACATTTAGCTACCACTCCTACAACTTCTACAGTTTGGTTCTGTGATTCCACAGTACTGCTCATAGAGACTACTTATAAATACTTCTTGTTTAAAAACTTTCCTTAGTATTATTTTCTGTTACTTGGAACATAGTCACAGATGTTTTCAACCACCCAACAATACCATTAGCTTTTATGCTTGCCAGTTAGGTGATATCAGGGCTCAACTCAGATTAGTATTTTTCAGAATATCCATGAACATCTGCCCATTATAAGGCTTTTCATACAGTACAGAGAACTATACTTGTCTTGTTTTATAGAAGTACCCCAGGAAACTTGAAGTTGGAGGAAACCCACTGCCCCCCTTTGTGTTTGTGGTTATTACAGCTGTAAAACATTGAAACTATGCCAGAGGATTCACAGATGTCTCTTTCCCCATTGAGGTACTGGGACTGGGATGCTGAGAAGGAGGGTGTGCGGGTGGGACATCAGATTCTGACAAGACCGCAGCGCTGGACAGACATCACTCACCTGGGACTCCCAATGGCTTCCTTCCAGTCTAGGAATGGCGAATCTCCCCTGTGACTCACTTTATGCTCTCCCTCTTTGGGAAGCTAATGATTTTTGTTGTTGCTCTTCAGGAGCTGGGAAAGAATTTATAGGGAAACCAGATGAAGAAGCATACTATTTTGTAATTAGAACTTAGAAGTTCTTCTTGGTTAAAAAAGATGGCATGTCAGGAGTGCTCTTTTTGGTCCCCCCTAATTATACAATGGTACCATGTTTCTATATTAAGTAGATATGGTTTCCTAGCAGGAACACACAATTCTCTCTCTCGTTATACTGTGTGCTTGTTATTTTTATCCAGCAGAAATCCCTAGCTTTTTGGTTCATTATTCGAGTCATTGAAATCTGAGTCTGATGTTTCATAAGCATCTGCTGCCCCTCCCTGTCTGAAGAATGTGCCTGCAATTCAGAGGGTCATTTGGGTAGGTCCCTATAGGCATGGGGGAAATACTTTTAGAAAGGTTTGGGCAGCCAGAGCAAGGGGGAATTGGTACTTCTTTAGGTGCCTGCATGCAGTGAGTTGAACCCTCAGAAGCATTCCCTACCTTCCTTCTAAAATGCCATTGCCTGTTACAGAGATACACTTCCAGCAAGATTCATGGTCATGGTGGCTTTCTCTACTCCCTCCTCATGCATCAGGCCAGCCTTCCCCAAGCTGGTGCCCTCCAGATGTTTTGGACTCCCAACTTCCATCATCCTCAGCCAGTAACAGCCTAAGTTTGTTTAAATTATAACCCATTGAAATCAATGCAGCATGTTAGCTATACTTAAGTCCCATTGATTTCATTGAACACTAAGTGCAAATTATTATTATTATTATTATTATTATTATTATTATTATTATTATACCCCACCCATCTGGCTGGGTTTCCCCAGCCACGTTGGACTTCTTCCAACACATATAAAAACATAATAAAACATCAGGCATTAAAAACTTCCTGAAACAGGTCTAGCCAACTTAGTATGAATCCAGTCCTTTGGTTGTGATGCTTGCATTAAAGTCCTATTTATTACTAGCAGTTGCTAGAGCAATTATCAGGTTTTTTAAAAAAACAGAAAACCCTGCTTTACCATTATTTACACTACCTTACCCTCACCTGCATAAGTAGACTAGGGCAGAGGTTCATAACATGCCATAGAATCTTTGAGTTGGAAGGCACCCAAGGGTCATTGGAAGGCCCCAGGAATGCAAGAATCTTGACTAAAGCATGCATGACAGATGACCATCCAACCTCCAAGGACAGAGGTGCCCAAGACTACTCAGTGTCATGGCTGAGAGAGGATTTGAAGTCTCAAACCTTTACAAAGCAGCGGCCAGTGTGAGAGCCAGTGTGGTGTAGTGGTTAAGAGCGGTAGACTCGTTATCTGGGGAACCGGGTTCGCGTCTCCACTCCTCCACATGCAGCTGCTGGGTGACCTTGGGCTAGTCACACTTCTCTGAAGTCTCTCAGCCCCACTCACCTCACAGAGTGTTTGTTGTGGGGGAGGAAGGGAAAGGAGAATGTTAGCCGCTTTGAGACTCCTTCGGGTAGTGAAAAGCGGGATATCAAATCCAAACTCTTCTTCTTCTTCTTCTATCTCTAGTCTCCAAGAAAACAGATGAGCTCGTGGCCTCATTAGGACCAGGAGTCCCTGCTTCTAGAAAGCAATAGTTATATACTCTCCAAGAACACTGTAGCAGTCACGTAGTTTTCAGTTGGAGCATATTGCACTCTGTCAGTTACACCTAATCTTGACTGTAGTCCAGGCTTCTTCAAACGGGTGTTCTCCAGATGTTGTTCAGCTACAGTTCCCATCATACCTGAGCTTTAGCCGTGCTTGCTAGGGCTGTTGGGAGTTTTAGTCCAAAACATCTGGCGGGAACCAGGTTGGAGAAGGTTTCTTTCATCCTTAGGGAAACACAGCATTGGCAACAGAGTGCTAAGCAGCACACTCTCCCCCTTTCCCATTGTGAGTATAGCACCAGGGTTTTTCCATTGGGCTACACACAAAATCAGGGTAGAAACACCCTCATTGACCACATACAAAAACCCCTCTAAAACTTCATCACAACACATTATTATACCTTATCATTTCTTCTTTTAAAAAACAAAGGAACTTTCACTCAAGGTATGCAGATCAGCAAGCGTTTTTTAGAGCACTCCACTAAGTGGCAAACTTCCTAATGTCTATGCAGAAAGGCTGCAGCATTGAGGGAATTTTAGAGAAAAGGAGAGTATGAAGCAACATGATATAAGTTTTAACAAAATTATGCATGGCATGTGGAGAAAGTGGGTGAAGTTTTTCTGCTTCCCTCAGTGCTAGAATTTGTGGATATCTAATGAAACTGTTGGAGGTTTGGAGACAGACAAAAGAAAGGATGGACTTCACTCCCACAGGAAGTAGTGATGGCCACCAATTTGTTGTTTGTTGTTCAGTCGTGTCCAACTCTTTGTGACCCCATGGACCAGAGCACGCCAGGCACGCCTATCTTTCACTGCCTCCCTCAGTTTGGCCAAACTCATGCTAGTTGCTTCGAGAACACTGTCCAACCATCTCATCCTCTGTCGTCCCCTTCTCCTTGTGCCCTCCATCTTTCCCAACATCAGGGTCTTTTCCAGGGAGTCTTCTCTTCTCATGAGGTGGCCAAAGTAATGGAGCCTCAGCTTCAGGATCTGTCCTTCCAGTGAGCACTCAGGGCTGATTTCTTTAAGGATGGATAAATTTGATCTTTTTGCAGTCCATGGGACTCTCAAGAGTCTCCTCCTGCACCATAATTCAAAAGCATCAATTCTTCGGTGATCAGTCTTCTTTATGGTCCAGCTCTCACTTGCATACATTACTGCTGGGAAGACCATAGCTTTAGGTGGCTTTAAAAGAGGATTAGCCAAATTCATAGAGGTAAAAGCTATCAGTGGCTACTGGCTGTGGTGGCTGTGCTCTGCCCTCACAGTTGGAAGCTGTAGGTTTCTCAATACCATTTCCTGGAAACCAAAGGTGAGGAAGGTGTTATTGCATCCTGCTAGCAGGTTCCCCACAGCTTCCTCCCCATGAGAACAAGTTGTTGGACTAGACAGGCCATTGGCTTGACCCAGCAGACTCTTCTTAGGTTCTTTAATGCTGTTCTGTGCTTGTCAAATTTTTAGGTGCACACTTCAACACCTTAGGTGTACACCTGAAAATGTAATGTGTAACTGAACTGCACTAGAATTCAAATATGTCTTCCCAAATAAGAACATGGTTGTAAGGACATTCAGTGGTTGCTCATGAGAAATCGGCCGAACGCAGAACTTCTAAAAACTAAGTTCTTTATTGTGCAGACATTTACAGTGGAGCAAAAGTTCAAATGTCCATCTCATCCCTCCACAGAGTCCGGGAATGAACCCTTCTGGTTCTTGGTCCAGCAAAAGAGGCGCGGGATCCTGAACCCCCGCCTCCCCCTTCCACGTCTTTCCTGTCTGCGAACTCGGGGCGTGGGAAACTGTCCCTGTTCCCCGCTTCCCCCTTGGTGCTCAGGCTCCGCGATTTCTTCACAACCCCTGCGCCGACTTCCTGCTTCCAACTCCCCCTCCCCACTAGAGGAGTGGTTGCTTCCTCCTGATGAGGGGGGTGACGAACTGGTGAACAAAGGGGGTGGTTCCCTGTACTACAGACGATCCCGGGATGCTTCCTGCCGTGGGGAGGGGTTTCCTGACAATGGTAAACAGCTTATATCTGCTCATTTGCTCATTTGCTATTTCTGTGGGCTGCTGCTGGCTTTCAGATTCATAGGGCCTGAGGGGAGATTTTTCCTTCATGACCTGACTGATTGGATTTGAAGATTCAGTGACTAAACAGAAGAAGAGTGTGTTGGTATGAGTGGGTTTACACTTCAGCCTATACTGACTGTAGGGAATCGCTGTTGTTAAACTCCAGACCTGTGTGATTTTGCCAGAGTGGTTCTGCAGCCCTTAAATAAATGTTACATACTCTGAGTATGTCTGCCTGTGTATTGGAGAAGCTAAGGGACTGAGAGATAGCTTTCTTTGTTTTCTCATTTAAGCTTTACAACCAAAAACAGCTGAAGCACCATTTGGGAAACGGATTTATATGAATTCCTCTTACTGGAAATGTTTATACTTTCTTCCTGAGAAATAGCCCAAGTGTCTTGATATTATAGCATAAGGTCCAAATCTGTGCAAGTTGGAAGAGAATGGAAGGGAAGAGAGTACCTTTGCGGAGAACCTTAGCGTATCATTCCCTGTGAAGAAGTTTTGAAAAATGCCTGCCATGTAGTTGGATCTCTTTCCAAGGCAAATATATATCTTTCAGAAATATTGCTGTGGACTACAGAGTTAAATGCCTTTTGGGGCATTGGAGAGAGATGGGGATTACTTAGCGGCATTCGGGGAGGATGGAGGCAAAAGAAAAATCACATAGGATCAACTTAAACATTATGATTTTTTACTAAGTGACTCTTGGAAGCTGTTAGTAATCCCTGATTGATCTGTTTTGGACTTAACTTATTGTTAGGTCAGTTCAGTTCTCTGGTAGGGAATTGAAAAGAAAAAGAACATACTCTGTCTGAAATAAAATACATATTGAGTATGCCAAATGATGGAATTAAGGCACAAAATACAGGAAATCCTTCTTAGAATTGTTGATGACTAAGCTACTTAGCTTGACATTATTGATAGAAATAAATAAATATTACATTGAGTTTCTTCCAAAATGTGTGCCCTGTTGCACTTTCGAATGTGCCATTAGGGATACAGTGGAGCCGAACAACCTTCCTACCCCCAACTCCTGTTGCAGCCCCCCCCCCCCCGCCGCCCTGGTCTCTGATTCAAACTTACATTGCAGGGGGGTGGGGGAAATTTGATGCTGTGCGTCCATTAGTCCCTTGATGTTACCTCAACTTTTGGGCAGCTTCCAAAGCCACCGGGGACTGGAATACAAATAATTCCCATAGTTCCTGACACTCGGAGCAAACTGACCCCTGAGGCAGTTTGGATGTTCTGCCGAATAGTGAGGAGAATTTTTCAATTCATCTAATTCTGGTCAGAAATATGAGTCTCAAAAAGAGTGGTAAAGTTCCTCCCACCAGTTGAGCCGGAAGCTCCATAACGTCAGCTTACCTTCTGATTACATTAGCACCATGGTGACTTATAACTTGGGGTGCTTGTGGTGCTGTGGTGTAAACCACTGAGCCTTGGACTTGCCAATCAGAAGGTTGGCGGTTCGAATCCCCGCAGTGGGGTGAGCTCCTGTTGTTCGGTCCCAGCTCCTGCCAACCTAGCAGTTCGAAAGCATGTCAAAGTACAAGTAGATAAATAGGTACCGCTCCGGCGGGAAAGTAAACGGTGTTTCCGTGTGCTGCTCTGGTTTCACCAGAAGCGGCTTAGTCATGCTGGCCACATGGCCCGGAAAAACTGTCTGCAGACAAACATCGGCTCCCTCGGCCTGTAAAGCGAGATGAGCGCCGCAACCCCAGAGTCGTTTGCGACTGAACTTAACTGTCAGGGGTCCTTTACCTTTAACTTAGAACTTAGGAAAGACTGAAGTTGTTACGAGGAGCCATGGAATGATGTCATGGGAATTGTGTCTGGTGGTGTCCCACAGAGTTCCATCTTGTCCTCCATGCTGTTGTCATCGGGAGGTTTGGAGTGAAGAATTGTCAATATACACATGGCACCCACTCCATCTTTGTCCATCTGAACTGAGAAAGGAAAAAAATAAAAAAATGAAGCCAAATCCTGAGAAGACAGAAGTGTTACATGTTCTGAGTTCTCATATCTGGGAAATGTGGAGACAGCCTGTTCTCTACAGGGCTACACTCCCCTGGAAGCAGCAGGTCAACAGCTTGCAGGTGTCCCCAGAATCAGCAATGTCATTGGCGGCTCAGGTGATCTCGGTGGCTGGGAGTGCCTTTTACCATCTCTCTCTGTTTCCCCATCAGCAGCTCCTTTTGGACAAAAATCACTTGGTTGCTGTACTCCATGCTGTGATAACTTAACAGATTGGCTTTTCTCAGTGTTCTGTATGTGGTGCTGCCCTTGAAGATGACTTGGAAATTTCAGCTACTCTAAAATGCAGCAGCTGGGGTTGTTGTTGTTAATTTAATTTCTATACTGCTCTTCATCTGAGGATCACAGGCAGTTTACAATATAAAACCACAAAACCACATAATATAAAAACAAACAAAAACAATACCCCCATCACACAGTTTAAAAAGGCCATAGATAGTTTAATTAGCCAAAGGGGTAGGTTTTTGCCTGGTGCCTAAAGATATGGAATCATTAGTTGCATTAGTTGCTAGTTCATTTCTAGATCCAATTCGAGGTGCTCATGTAAATGTTTTAAGCCCGAAATGACTTGGGCACCAAATATCTGAAAGACCCCTTCCTTCCTACAGACCCTCTTGGGTGTTAAGAGGGGATTATCTCAATAGTTCCACTGCCCTCAGTAGCTCTGGGTGGCGGTAGCGGCCCAGAAAAGGACATTCTCTGTGACAACCCCTAGGTTGTAGATTTGCCTCCCCACAGAGGTGATTCTGGCAACTTCGCTTTACAGTTTTCAACAAATGCTGAATATACCTCTGAGATGTATGCTTTTAGGGCCCGCCATATTTCTGTGATTGTAAGTTATTTTAAACTGTTTTTAATGTTACATTTTGAATTGTTGCAACCCACCCTGGGACCTTATAGTGTTGGTTGGGTAATAAATTAAAATAATATTTGATAAGGCATGTATGAGGAACGGAATACAACTCCTGGCTACGAGGAAGAGAAAAATAGCAAGAGTAGACCCATGAATAAACCTGAGCCTTCATGCCGTTGCCATTGTGTTCAGTGGCTAAAATGTCTGAAATTTAAAATGGTTGGATAAAATTAAAATGCTAATATCGAAGCTGAGGCAGGATCCAGTTTTCATTCCCATGCACAACTGGTGTAATGCTTAGCCCTACAAATCCAGGTTGTGAAAATTAATATCAAGCCACTTCTCTTAAGACTCTTTTAAAGAGAGAACTGTTTTAAATGTTAAGTTATTCCAGCAGCTGCTTTTTGTATGTCAGCTCTCAAGTGTAGCATGCAGTTTACAAAGGCAGTGAGTGTTTGGAATAGGAACTGAATATTTATATTTGTTTTTTAAAAATGTGGAAGAGGGAAGGCTCCGTGGCAGAGAAGGTAAGGCTTATAGAGGTCATTTGGAAAGTCAGTCTGTTATTTATGCTTTGCCTTTTTAGGTGGTCTACAACTATTAATTAATTTATACAGGACTCATGGGAGGGAAATCCAGGACTACCATGTTAATTCAGGAAAACTCAGGGTCTGTCCTGGGAGTTGCATTTCTGTTCAAAAAGTAAACAGAATACACAAACATCCCAAGTGCATACATGACCTAATGCCATAGGTTTGTTCCAAACTGATGGCTTTTAGTACAAAATCATGGCTGTTCCACTGTAAGCTTCAAAAAAAGCATTGCTGTTGATGTTTCACACCATCGGTGCTATTGCACTCTTTCTGCAAGTTTATCTCACTATACTCCATTGTCTTCAGTGCAGATGACAGCTGCTATATTTAACAAGTTAAATAATAATAACAACTATACTTTAGAACACATAATAGCCAAGTGTTTATTAGTCTATTATTTTATCAGAAGTTTGCTTACTTCCTCTTTAAGAAATTGGATTTTTCTCTGCATCCTTTAAGCCAGCTTTTGTCAACCTGATGTCTTTCAGATGTTTTGGACTTTGGAAAGGAGGTGGGTGGGATAAGGGAGTGGGTGAGGTGGGGTGACAATGTTTCTATTTTCCTTAATATATGTAGGGTTTGGTGTCAGCATTGATTGTGTAGGTTCTCTGTTGTTCGCTTGTGTTTCTTTGGTGATGGGAGAGGTCGGGATTGGCGTAGGGTGTGATTGTTCATTTGTGGTTGGCTGTGGTGATCTTTGGTTTTCTGTGTGAGTGGGGTTGGTGGGTGTTTTGGATCAGGTTAGCCATATTGATTTGTATGCTGTCGGTAGATTTTTGTCATTGTCTTGTTGGGCTGTGTGTGTGTTGAAGGGGAACCATGAAGGTGTCTTCTTCTGTTTGTCCCCTTGTCAGTTTTAAGTCTAATCATAACTTGTTGAGAATGAACAAATCACCTTCCTCTTTTCCCAAAAACATCACAGTGGTTATGTGCCTGGTAGATGGAAGGCCTGATGTAAATAGCACTTTATGCTTCTGATTTCCAATATATTGGGCAGAACTGAAAATAGAAGAACCGATTAAAACCAGTCAATCAATCTATCAATAGATTTATTGTATATAGTCAAAGTTACAATGTACGGCAGGGATAAGAACAAGGCTGAAATCACATATCATGATTAAAACCAGTCACATGTTGTGTATGACACAGGTTCTTGTGAACTTTGCGCTCAGTGATGATAATTCATCATTTTGTTCTACTGAGGAAATATAAAAGTGAAAGTATAGTGCAAGATGATCAGTATGAATCAAGGTGACAGAAGCACTGCAGCAGCAGCAGCAGCAGGTGAGAGTTGATTATTTTGTAAGTTTGCTGCTTACAACCTCACCTGTATTATTCATGCGCAAAGAAGGGCATGCTATACCTACAGTAGGCAGAATGTTCCTCCGGTATCCCTACCTATGCAAACTGTGTACCCCTCAACAACTAATATCCTTCAGTATGGATCCCTCAGAGCTGTAGACTGTGGTTTGGCTGAAAGAAAGCCATGTTATCAGGCCCACAGCACTTAGTTTACCTTTGCGTTTTAATTCTTCTCGGACTTTTCCTTCTGATGTCAGCCTTACGTTCTGTTCCATTAAGACAGATGTTTTTCTCTAATGAATCTTACAGACTGTGTTCCTGAGCAGGACTGGAAGGCAGCTTGCTGTAATTCCTGCAACTATGGGCCTTTGTATTATCTCTTTCCCATGCAAGTTGCAGACAATTCTTCCACAGGCTGCTCATCGAAGGATGTCCTTAATCCATCATTCAAAAGTATTTATTTAAATATTGAATGCCTTTCTTTCTCACCCTAAGGTTCTTGTACAGGACCGTCTTTCTGATTACTGAATAATAGCTCCCCTCCTCCCTCCTCCCTTTCCTCTGCCAAGGGATTTGTGTCAAGGTTTCTTCACAGAGGAGTAACAACCTTATAGATTATGGGAGTTGACAGGTCTTGTGACATTCAAGGTGATGCCATTTTCAATGTCTTTGCTCTGGGCTTACACTGATGCGTGTCCCAGACTCTGATTCCAAAGTATATGCCATTTGCATGATGTATAGTAATTATAGATGGAGCAGGAACAAGATCCATAACCAAGATGGGGCCTAAAGGCAAACAGATTACGCTGAATGGTTAAAAGTTTTTCCAGATGCAAAGGAAATTGGGAGATTGAAATCTTCCTTTACCCTTTATAATGGAAGCCAAGTTGGTATTAAACAATTACTGGTTTCTGTTTTGTGGTCCATATGAAGATTTATTGACTTGAGAGCAAATATTGACTGAGAGGGAAAAACCCAAGTTCGCTGTTTACCCCAAGGCGCTATAAATTCAGATGCTAACTGAAAGCAGAAGTTTGTGTGTTAGAGACATTCTGCTGCAATCTGTTTACAGTACAGTTAATGGTTCTTCCAATAATCAAAACCACCCCAAAGCTTCCTATGTAGAACTACATGGCACAAGCACCAAATGGGCGAAAGGGAAATGGTGTTTTCTTTTCCCCAGATGGTGCTTAAAGATGGTACATGAATTCTGTTTGTGGCTAAATGTTACTTCTGTCCTCGGTTTCTCTAAAGTAATGATTTCAAGATTGTGTCATGTGAGATGGTACCATTTCCTGTCCTGGGGTTAAACACTTTTATCATGGAAAATGTGCATTTTGTTATATATGAAATGTGGTGTGAGTATTTTTCTGTTGTGGGTATATGGATGGGGTGCAGCTAAATCACATAAGCTCTTCCCAGACAACATATTAAAAGTGCAAGGTGGAAGGGGAGCAAAATCATGCCTGCTGCCTCCACTACCAGCTAACATTCATTTGAAATCTGGGGCTCTTATTGTGCAATTCAGGGTTCTTTTTCAGGGTTCCTTGAGAACTGTATGCAATACTGTTGTAAATTGCTCTTTGCAGCAATTCAAATGTAGGTTGGAGCATACATAAGCCTGCTATCATGATCCTCGCCTCTTCCCTCCCCACCACCATGTTCAGTTACTCGATTGAATGTCTGAAAATATGTACAGTATAGTGACTCCATTATGTGAGCACCTGCAGCAGACAATACATATGTTCACCTCAGTGAAAGACAATGTAAATTATGGACTTGATCGTGTATAATAGATGGGAACAATATAAAAGGTCATTGGCATCCAAGTTAAAAAATGAAGGAAACATTCCAGGGAAAGGAATATCATTCCCAGTGCAATTAATAGGTTATTGGGGTACAGTTGTGCATTTCTGTCAGCATAATGAAAGTACATTTAGCCTTCTTTGGAATATGCCCTTTATTTTTAGCTCTAGATACTCACAGCTTTCTTTCCTGTTCATCAGATGAAAGTAAACTCTTGGGAAGAACCAGTTTTGGTTTCTGCATCGGGCACAGTGCCTAAGCACAGCACTGGATTTAATACATTTTAAAGAGTATTAGCAACTTGGTTGAATTCATCATGATAGTATTGATGAAACAGCTTGTTTATTTAAAAAATGTTTTATCCAGTTAGCAACCAAAATGATTGGCCCAACTGGAAAAGATATATTCACTATATTCACAAGGCATCTGCATTTTTCAGCAAACTGGGATTTTAAAAAGGCTTGCAATGTATTTTGAAGTAAAATAATGTAGTAAGGAAGGAGGGCTGGAATTCTTGAATGTGTCTCTGTCACAGGTATATACATTATCAACTTGCCTTTAGTGACTAGATCAGCAAAAACTGCAATAAGTTTGACATGAGACACTTGCTTCCGCTTTAAGACTTTGCTTAGCAATCCCCCTGATAGGTTGCAAATTTAAATACAGAACTGTCCTTTTTGTTCTGGACCATACAGAAATTATAATGCAAGTGGCAGGGGCACACTGAAACACACAACCCTCTGGTTGCAGCCCAGAAAAAAAAGATATTTCACCTAAGCCATTTCCCAGAGTGAATTGTTCATGTGGATTTTGAAAAAAAATGTAACTGCCCAGAAGCTTCTCTAAAATGAGGCTCCTTGTGTGTTTAGGTTAAAACAGGCCTTCACAATTTTTAGCAGCATCATTTAGCTCAGCATCATTATAAATTGACTGCATCCTGTTTAAATCTGCTTCCAGCCTGTTTAATTATCTTTCTCATCTATCTGCATTAGTATATCATGGTAAGAGATGGGCAGAAAGTAGCATTGCAATGCTTCTTGAGGAACCATATGGCAGTAACAGTTCAGATTTCATATTGTATTTTATATTGTACGGAGGAGTTTGTTCTCCAGATATAGGTCAGTTGCAGTAAGTTACAGAAGCCTAAGAGATAGATTTCCGTATCAGGACCCAAATGTATATAAAATATGGAATGCTGCCATCAAATAAAGGCAGCAAAAACAGAGAGGAAAACACCTGGAGCTGAAATGGAATCATATTTCTAATTTACTTCCAACTCAGTGTCCAAATTTCAGGGTTGGTTTCGTGGTGATCTCCTAAAGGACTTTAACTGATGCAATGCACACACTTCTGGCAGAAAAGCAGTGTTTTAAAATGTGATCTCATGGTTGAATCCCATCAGGTCTTGGATACTTTTCGAAAAGACTGCCACCCAGGGCCAGTCTTTTAAGAGGGGTGGTGGATGCACTGAATCTTGGTCCTCACCTTGGAATGGCCTGCAAACAGTTTGTTCTCATTGAGCTGGAAGGGATCAGCAGTCACTGTTGTTAAACCAATCATCATTGTTGCAGGAAACCTAAGCATAGCTGTGGATGTGAAAAACTGATACTGAAGGTATGAACCCATGCAAAAGTGGCTGGCAGACTGAATAAGAGACTTTCAACTCCAGGTTCCTGAAGTTTAGTTACGCTATTCAGTAAAAAGTCAGCCCTCTCTTTACTAATATATTGAGAGAATTACAGTTGTCCAATATTAGAAAAAAGGATGTGCTGTTTGTCCAACGTATCAATCTGAGTACCTTCATAGTGTGTTACAATGTCAGCTTATCTACTGCATCATTATATCTCCATCAGTGACCCAAATTCGGTATTTAAAAAGCCATGGAGTATTTACTTGGGAATCTTTATTGTATGACCTATTTCCTGGGTGGGTTAAAACAAGAGTGTGGGGTCTTGTGCTCTGTCAACCTTGACCCTATTCACTGCTGTGTCTGGGCAAGACACTTCCTTCAATGTCTTTAAACTGAAGGGTGCAAATGTAGGTTCAAAATTCAGTATCAAAGCATCCATTCTGCATAAATGCCACTGGGGAAAACATTTAGAGGTAACTAACGTGCCGGCGGGGTTATCGTGCATGCAAATACTGTCAACCTGGTTCAGCTCAGGACTTTGTTGCACTACTTGTTGTTTTGTGTTGCAGTCTGATGATTCAGCTAAATACTTAACTCCTCATCTAGATATAGCCCATTGCTAGAAGATAAAACTGTTGAGGGAGACAGTAACACTTATGCTGAGAGGCAGTGACAGAGTGACGTCATAAACCTGAGAGATGAATTTGCATTGGCAGCTGCTAAAACAAGTATTCAGATATGTGAAGGGATGGTATAATAGTATGGACCTTGTTTCCTTTAAAAGTCATCAGTGTGCATAGTGCTTTACAAAGTAACAAAAGCCTCTCGCAGCTTCACTTTGACAGGAAACAACAGAGGGGGAATGGGGGAATGGTTGGAGGAAGGTAACAGGGCTTGGATGTGCAAAAACGCAATTGCATGTTGTTCATGCTCCGTTTCCGAGCACAATTCAAAGTGTTGGTGCCGACCTTTAAAGCCCTAAATGGCCTCAGTCCTGTATACCTGAAGGAGCGTCTCCACCCCCATCGTTCAGCCCGGACACTGAGATCCAATGCCGAGGGCCTTCTGGTGGTTCCCTCACTGCAAGAAGCAAAGCTAAAAGGAACCAGGCAGAGGGCCTTCTCGGTAGTGGCACCCGCTCTGTGGAACGCCCTCCCATCAGAGGTCAAGGAGATAAACAACTACCTGACATTTAGAAAATACCTGAAGGCAGCCCTGTTTAGGGAAGTTTTAAATCTATGACATTTTAATGTATTTTAATATTTGTTGGAAGCCGCCCAAAGTGGCTTGGGGGACCTAGCGAGATGGGCGGGGTACTACTACTACTACTACTAATAATAATAGTAATAATAATTTCAGTGGAAGATAGGAAATAAGAGTCTAATTAGAGGACAGTTCAAGGGGACGCGGGTGGTACTGTGGTCTAAACCACTGAGCCTTGGGCTTGCCAATCAGAAGGTCGGCAGTTCAAATCCCCACGACAGGGTGAGCTCCCATTGCTCGGTCCCAGCTCCTGCCAACCTAGCAGTTCAAAAGTGCAAGTAGATAAATAGGTACTGCTCCGGCGGGAAGGTAAACGGCATTTCCGTGTGCTGCTCTGGTTTTGGTGTTCCGTTGCACCAGAAGCGGCTTAATCATGCTGGCCACATGACCCAGAAAAACTGTTTGTGGACAAACGCCGGCTCCCTCGGCCTGTAAAACAAGATGAGTGCCGCAACCCAAGAGTCGTCCGCTACTGGACTTAACTGTCAGGGGTCCTTCATCTTTATCTTTTTAGAGGACAGTTCACATATGAAGCCGCCTTATGTCAGACCACTGGCCCACTAGATTAGTAGTGCCTGACAGTTACTCTCTGGGGTTTCAGACAGGGAATCTTTCCTAGATCTACCTGAAGATACTGGAGATTGAAACTGGCACCTTCTGCATGCAAAGCAGATGTGTTCTCATTGAGCTACATCCCTTCACCAGCCATGGAACTGCTATTAATCCTTGTCCCTCATCCCCTCTATGTCTGGTAATGTCTGGTTTTACCCAATGCATTATATAGCATCATCACCCTACCTGCAAAACCATCCCTGCTCCCCTGATCAGTGGCAGCGACTGGGAAGCTTACTGAGCAATGACATCACAGGTTTTCACATCTAAAACTAGATGTTATCATGAACACACACAGAGAGCGCTCCCTGCCTCTTGTAATGTCTAATTAAACCCCAAGGGGTTATGCCTGTGAGTCTTTCCTCATCCGTAAACCAGTGCTCAATCGCTGCATCAGTGCACTGTTTCAGGACATGGTTTTAGGCCAACATTCGTAAGCGGGCTGCAGACAGTTACTCAAGCACAAATGGTTATGATCAGAGTGTCAAGAACCAAGTTAGCAAAGTATATCAGCGGTCATTTTACATCCCACTTCTTAATCCTTCAAGTACCATTTGTTCAGATCCTCTAACTTAGGTTTTCATTCATTCATGACAAAGCTGACAACAAGGCCTTGTTAGACTCAGCTCGTGAAGCAGTGCCCTGGACCTGAACTTTACATCATGGTTTCCATTGGCTGTCTTGTGTGTATCCATGTGGAATTATCCACTGGCTCAGCACAAGGTTTCTCACTTAGTCTCCATTGCCCATCTAATTGGCAATGGGCAGAAAGCGACTTGTGTGTGGAGCAGTAAGCTTGCTCTTTGGACTGCTGCTTTCTGGCAAACTGTTCACACTGATCTTCTGTTGGATTTTCAACCACTGGGAATTTTTGAGAGAGAGAGAGAGAGTTGGAGGGAAATGTTTACACGGGTTAATTTAAAAAGAGAGAGAGAGAATTGCTTCCTGTTCAGTTTGATTACTGATGTGCAGAGGTTAGTTCCAGGCTGCTGAGCCTCTGAGGGTTGTGAAAGGGATGTAAAGACAAGAGAAACAGCTGGAAGCCTGATCTGGAAATCACAAATAGTAACTTGTTTGTCACTTCCCAGATCCCTGGTGCATGCATTTTATGTCTTGTTTGCTGTGTTGGTTTGTGATGTCTGGCGAGACAATAAAATGAGTATGGAGTGTAATAGTTTGAGCTTTGTTCAGTGACTGGTGTCCAAGGGATTTTTTTTAGGACATTTTGAGGAAGAAGTCCAGTGCATAAGCAAATAGTGTTGGCCTGGTGTCTTCAGTATTTACAACATAGTCTAAATGTATTGCACTAGACAGTCCCTTGGAGATGAGGCTGAGAATTTGAGTGACAAGCACAGAAAAATGGACTAACTTAATAGAGTACTTTCTTAGGAGTATTGCCATATTGCAGTAAAACAAAGGTCTGTTGTTTATATGATTGCATTTGTTTTCTGATACTATCTAGCTAGTAGACCATATCTAATTTCTTTGACATATTGTGTAAAAAGAAGTCAGTTTTCCTGTTGTTTTTCAGCAGTTGACTAGAGCAGCTGGGAGTCCCTTCCTAATCACCTTCTACTTTTCTGAACACTGATGCACAGAAAGGCAAAGGGAGCTTTCAGGGCTGCTGCAAACCTTAAAGGGCCCTGGGCCTAGGCTGAATGTACCTTAGGAAGTAAAGGTAAAGGTAAAGGGACCCCTGACCATCAGGTCCAGTCGTGTCCGACTCTGGGGTTGCGGCGCTCATCTCGCTCTATAGGCCAAGGGAGCCGGCATTTGTCCGCAGACAGCTTCCGGGTCATGTGGCCAGCATGACAAAGCCGCTTCTGGCGAACCAGAGCAGCGCACGGAAATGCCGTTTACCTTCCCGCTGGAGCGGTCCCTATTTATCTACTTGCACTTTGATGTGCTTTCGAACTGCTAGGTGGGCAGGACTTAGGAAGTGCCTTCTCCCAAATCAGATATGAAGCCCCCTGTTCCCTCAGATTGCCTGATGAGGTTCTCCTCCACAATCCTGCTGTCCAGGAGGTCAGATCTACTGGAGACCTGGAGGACAATATAGGGTTGTCCTCTGCAGTGATACTCACTGTAGAAGTAGTGATGAAGTAGCTTTGCTTTTAACTTAATGTTGACAGATTAAATTGTTCTCATATACTGAGACTTGCGTTGCTATTTTTTCTGGTGATATTGTTTTTACAGCTTTTATGTTTCATTTTTTCATTTTGAATCATTTTGTTATTTTCTACATTACCTTGTGCTTGTACAACGATAATTAATCAGACTAATTGGGCTTAACTGAATTAGCGCTGTTTGGACAGTGCTTGGATGGGACGAGATCAGTTTTAGTCAACGTTCTTTCTCATTAACTGGTCTATGGTTCATCAGGTAATGCCCATCAGTTACATGGAGTTGACATTCTAGAAAACGGTTCCGTTTCCTATAAAGGAGTGTTAAAGCAGAACTTTTAAAAGTCAAAAGAAGATCACTGAATTTTTTACCTTTGTAATAAGACTGCTATTTTGTGTAGAGGCCACAGGACACTTGCGGTAGCAAAAAGTAGTTATATCCCCTCTGATTAAATATCAGTTGCTTCTCAGCAGTCCTGAGTTACTTCTGCTCTTTGAGTTTAGTGCTTTGCTTCCTGCCCTAAAAACTGTATTGTCGTGTGCTGGAAACAGGTGCTGTGGTTTCTAACCCAGAAGCAGCTGACTTTGGTGCTCTTTGAAGTATTCCTCCCACTGTGTCTTCCCTCACGCGGATGTTATGTGGCTTAATTAATTTGGGACAAGATCTGTGACCTTTGAATAAAAGACATTATGGATTGTCCAATATTATAATTGCAGCATAGCTGGTGGTCTGTACAGATGTTCTTCCCGTGTTGTTGCACAGCTACTTAATGGTTTCCTACAGATGTTCCCATGAGCACACATATGTATATTCTTTCCATCTTCCTTTTATGACACCCAAGGCCTATTTTCTAACATTCTTTTTATTGTTTAATGTCAAGCAGCAGAAGCAATGAAAACATTCCCTGCACTTAGCAATGTTGGTTTCCTCACCTTTTTTATTTAGATTGTGAATGCCGCGTAGGCAGAGACTTCCCTCCTTAATGGTATACCCCGTACCACAAACAACTGTGCCTGCAGATGTTTTTCTACGTCTCTTTCTACTTTTGTGTTCCGTTTCCTTTGTGGTTTTCATTCCCACAGTGTCTGATTCATGGGACTCTTCCTCTCCTGTGAGTACCATGTGGCATTTGTCATTTCTGTAGTCCTCTGGCAGTCGTGAAGATGGCCAGCCCAGATGGGATCAAGAACTTTGCTTCCTGACTCCTGCTGTTCTGGTTGCTGGTGCTTACGATTTGGGGTTTGAAAAAGATATCTAAGAGTAGGTTACTCTTGGCTCTGGGTGCTACCAAGCATTACAGTGTGTGGGTGTGTGTGTGGGTGGGTGGGTGGGTGGGTGTTTCACACAGCAACACAGTGTGTGCATTTCACAGGAATGAGTGCATCGTGTTCCTGAAAATTCCTTCATGCCAATTCCTTAGCCAGTTTCCAGCGCTGGTAAAACATGTTTGTTATACTTATATCCCACTTCACAGTTGTCTTACAAAGGATGAAAGCTTTTCTTTTTTAAATCAAACCCTACAAAGCCATAAAAACATTCCAATCGGGGGCACGGTGGAACGCAATAAGACAAGTTGTGCAAGTTGTGTTGCGCTGGCAGAACAGACACCACACTCGCCTTAACCATATATTTCTTAGTGCTGTTGCTCACAAGGGTGGGCCATACTTCATTTTCAGACCGAGTCTTATGATCCATCCCATTTTACTTTGCAGTACATCCTTTCCCCCTCCTCCTCCTCCTCCTCCTCCTCCTCCTCCTCCTCCTCCATGTAGCATGCACGAGCCCTTGGGAACTGGTTGTGAGACACAGCAAACACCAATCTGAGTATATGTTCCCTTGAACTGTCTGTACAGTATATATACCATTTTGCTTGTCACTCTGCCTGCAAGAGATCAGCACCTGGGCTGAAGACAGCTGGCTAAAGTTTAAGCAGAAAAAAGTAAGGGCTGATGGCGATGAGAAGGGGCAGGCAGACAGCAAACTCCGCCAAACCTCTGACAGTGCTATCCATCAAAGGGAATTTGGCCTCCAAATATAGGCATGACATGAGTGTGCACCTGGTAATCAGCCTTCATGTCTTAAGACAAAGCAGCCACAACCCCAACTACCCCTTCCTCCTCCTCCCACTACAGTGACTACTATTGCTGCTGCTATTACTAATGTTGTTGCTAGCATCTGTCTGTCTCAAGAGACAATTGAGTGTGCTTCCGGGGATGAAAAACCACTGAGTTAGCAGGACCAAAGTGACTTCCCTGGGGCAGTGTGTATGGAGGTCCTGGGCTGCCCAGACTACAAGACCCCCCCCCCTCTCAGCCTCGCTGATGGGGTCCAAAGGAAAGCAGAGCAATACCTTTGGCACCAGCTTGGCTGCAGGAGTTGCTGGAAGGAGGTGTGCAAGGCACAATCCAGCTGTCTTGGGGATGCTTATACCGTATTTTTTCAGAGGCTTGTGGTTGGTTGGGTGGTTGGTTGGTTGACTTGACTTAGCATCCCCTGGAAATATATAGTTTTAATGAAGAAATTCATCATCTTCATCCATAGCTTTCTCTTTCCATGTTCTGCTTCATGTTTTATAATGCCACTCCTTGGTCTCCAACTTTCAGTCAATTTGTTTTCCAGTTTGAAGAAAAGAATTCACACACGCGCACAAGCACACAAACAAACAAACAAACATATATGAATTTTTTCCTTCAAACTGGAAAACAAAACTATATCTCATATTTACAGGTGAAACTCGAAAAATTAGAATATCGTGGAAAATTCCATTTATGTAAGCAATTGTTTTCATTAGCTACTGGAGTTTAATATATGAGATAGACTCATGACATGCAAAGCGAGATATGTCAAGCCTTTGCTTGTTATAATTGTGATGATTATGGTGTACAGCTAATGAAAACCCCCAAGTTGAAATTGTTAATTTGGGGTTCTCATCAGCTGTATGCCATAATCATCACAATTATAACAAATAAAGGGTTGACATATTTTGCTTTGCATGTCACGAGTCTATCTCATATATTAGTTTACTTTTTATGTTGAATTACTGAAAGAAATGAACCTTTCAACGATATTCTAATTTTTCAAGTTTCACCTGTACATATATATGAGATATTTTAGTTGGGACTGAGATGTAACCGAGTTTCACGTCTTAATTTTAATATTAAGACTGTATACAGCATCTTAAAAGGGCCATAGCTCAATGATGGAGCATCTTTGTTGCATGCTGAAGGACCCAGGTTCAATTCTCAGCATCTCCAGGTAGCTCTCAGAGAGATTCTTATCTGAAATCCCAGAGAGCCGCTGCTGGTCAATGCAGAGAAGAGTTTGGATTTGATATCCCGCTTTTCACTACCCTAAGGAGTCTCAAAGCGGCTAACATTCTCCTTTCCCTTCCTCCCCCACAACAAACACTCTGTGAGGTGAGTGGGGCTGAGAGACTTCAAAGAAGTGTGACTAGCCCAAGGTCACCCAGCAGCTGCATGTGGAGGAGCGGAGACGCGAACCCGGTTCCCCAGATTACGAGTCTACCACTCTTAACCACTACACCACACTGTAGAACCCAGAGCTAGTGCTTTGACATATTATAAGCCAGTTGATTTTCTGAAAAGGAAGCCAAGGAAGCCAAATTGATGTGATGTTTTCCCCCCATAGAGAAATATCCATGAAAAACATTGAAAAGCCAGTGTACATTTTGTAGGAAAGTTCTGCTCACTCCTAGTCTGGTATCTTTCATATTTTGCATAGTTCACTGTGAATGTTTCACTGTGGGATATGAAGTTCTACCCTTTACTGAATCAGATCATTCATCCACTTGGCTTGGTCCTGAGAACACTGACTGGCAGCCAGAGTCTCTGTGGTCTTGGGGGCAGATTTCTTTCTGAGCTCCTTTAGCTAGAGTTGTCAGAGAAGCAAGAGAACTTATATCTACAAAGCATAGTGTCTGCTACCAAGCCATGCCCCCTTGTTAACTCTATAATCAGTCCATTTGCTACCCACCACCCCCCAAGAATTTTTTTTTATAACAATTACACTTTGCAGTTTTTTTTAAAACAAAAACAAAACTATCAAGACTTTATTTTGAAGTTCAGATAACAACCCAGTAAGAAATATGAAATTAATTAAATAAATCAAAAGAGGAAAAAAGCAGTATAGAAAACTAACAAAGCCAGGGTCCATAACCATTACCTCATAAAACACAGTGCTTTCTCAAGAGACTACACAGTAAATTAGATCTTATAACGAAAATGAATACCAAATAAAGACAGATTTATAAATAAACAATGGCCACCAGATAGAGACAAAATCTGTAGGTTTTGCTGCACCCTAAGATATGCTTAATTTGTAAATCACTTTATCAGAGATGAGTATAAACATTACTTAATTGAACCAAATATTTAAAGGAAAACCCAACAGCAATATGGTTAAATGAGCAGCTACTAACAGAAAAATTATAAGTGGTTTACATACTAAATCCATATTTGACTCATCACAATTTGATAAAAGGCATTGTGTGAGGTTTAAAGGAAGTGGTGCACCTATTATTTCAGAAATTTCCTTCATTACTTCTTCCCAAAATTTGTACCAAGACCATCACATGTCTGCTCCTCTTCTGTCGTGTTCCCTATGTAAAAGTAAAGGTAAAGGGACCCCTGACCATTAGGTCCAGTCGCGGACGACTCTGGAGTTGCGGCGCTCATCTCACTTTACTGTCCGAGGGAACCGGCGTACAGCTTCTGGGTCATGTGGCCAGCATGACAAAGCCGCTTCTGGCGAACCAGAGCTGCGCATGGAAATGCCGTTTACCTTCCCGCTGGAGTGGTACCTATTTATTTACTTGCACTTTTGATGTGCTTTTGAACTGCTAGGTTGGCAGGAGCAGGGACCGAGCAACAGGAGCTCACCCCGTTGCTGGGATTCGAACCGCTGACCTTCTGATCGGCAAGCCCTAGGCTCTGTGGCTTAACCCACAGCGCCACCCACATCACGTGTGCCTCTTTTTTGTCATGTTCCCTGTGTAGGGGAACCAAATGTAGTTATTTGTGAAAGACAGACTGGACTCAAGAATCACTGTTGGCTTATTTTCAGTGAGTTTTTGGGAGGTATTTGTGGAGACAGATCTAAAAGGGGTAGTAATTTGTCACACTTCGTTTTTGGAGTGAGCAGGTTCATTCAACTCAGCAGGGGCTTGTGAAGAGCTCTGACATATAGCAAGAGTCACCTGCCACTCAGGGAGGCTCCACACAGGTACGGCAAGGCAGTGAACAATCGTTGTGTATGTGCACCTGGCCCAGGCACACCCAGTGCAGACAAGAGCATCATTGGTCTGTGCTCATGCTGAGCACACCTGGCTGTTTTTGTTTGTCCATTGCTGACCCAGATGCCTCTCCCCAAATACTCCTTTGCAAATATCGGTACCGGTACTTCTCGTGTGGTTTCACTTAGGCAGAATTCAGTGAAAAATTCAAAGGGGAGCTGAGTAAAAACCCTCTGATAAATTATACAGCTTCACTGTAAAATCAGAGCTTCACTGATGCCCTTTTTAGCTCCTTTTGGAATTTTTCCAAGCAATTTTGCCCTATCAGTCTTTGATACCTCCTACAAAAACTGCACACATGTTATAAGGGGGGGGGGGAATGGTCACTTTGGAATCAGCCCTTATTTTTCTCTATGCACTATTTTCTTTCAAATTTTTGCATGGGCTCTAGCTTCTGACAAAGCATTTCTGATACTGATATTCCTTGGTTTGGAGGTGAAAGAAATATGCCATCGAAACTAACATTCAATGAATTGGTAGAATCCCATTCCTCCTCCCTACCAGAGAAGCAGAGGCGGTCTATAAACATTACAGTTCTTGAGGGAAAACTGAGCGGAGGTGTGAGCTCTACAGACCACAGTGTTCCCCCCTTCCTCCATATTGTTGGCCCCAAACAACAGGCTATTTCTTAAATTGATCCCACCTCAGCCAAATGCCTTTTTCAATGTTTTTCAGTCCCCTAAAGGAAGAATCTTTGTTACTCCATCATGTTGTAGAGACTTTAAGAATGCAAAGAGTTCTCAGCTAGTGAGAGTGTTTATTATTATATCGCAGAACCTCCTAGGAAATATATACAGTGAATCATCATCAGAAGCTGAAGATAACTTCTCCTGAGTTTACTGTTCCTGCTCCAGGCCCCCATTTTGCATTTCATTGGGAGGGATGCCTTTTTGTTGAGCGGTTCCAGGTTTTCTACCAGTACTTTTGTTTGTTTTAAATTTGGAGTGATAGGATGAAAGAGATGTATGTGTATGTAGGAAATACATTTTCCCTTAAAAAAAAAAAAGTTGGGAAGCCAAATGCAGCTGTTTTTCTGTGCAGTCCGTGTGATTCGAAGCAGGGACTCTCTCTTTTTTTCTCATAACAAGATACTGTGAGCCAGGAAAAAAATACCTCCTCAAGTGTGAATGCAGCGCAAAGAGACAGATTGTACCTTCATAAAGGACATTCTTCTTTTGCCTGACTGGAAGATAGAGGTGGAAGAAACAGTCTAGATCCAGCCTGTGTCCCTTGCAGCTCCATTCACTCCCAAGTCCATGTGGATTTATTTATTATTTTTTGAAGGTTCCACATGCTTTCAATAGACTTAAATTGTTTTGGAAGAACTTACAAGTGATCCACATCTTCTCTGTTTTTGTTTGTTTGTTTTTAAACAACTGGCAAAAGGCTTCTGAAAGTGGTGGTGCATAATGATTTGTGCCCCTCCCTTCCTGGGTAACTGTGCAGTGAAAAGGGTAGCTCCCCCCCCCATCCTATTTAGGGGTAAACAACAAAATGTGCTTTAGAAAACATAAATGGCCATTGCTGGGGTGCACGGGAGAGCAGGAGCAGGGCTATGGGAGAGGGCATTAACCCTTTGCAGCACTCCTGACCAAAAAAAAGTACCCCTCTCCAGCTGCTGTTGTTCCCATTTGTACTGATAGGGATTTCCAAGAGCTAATAGCAGCTTGAGTGGGGCGAATTTCATCAGGATTGTGTTGGGGTAGAAGCAGCCTCCCTGAGCGCTGCTACCCTGACCCCCCCGACCCCCCCAGCAGCTATTTATGTTTTGAAAAACTATATTTCGTGCCATTGGCGCTGTGTGCAGTGGCGGAGAGCAGGCGGGGGCGTGGCTGGCGCGCGTCCTGGGGGCGTGGCGCCCAGCGTGGGTGGGTGGCAGCCGCGATGGCACCCCACCGGGATCATGGTGCCGGGGGGCAGTGCACTCCCCCTGCCCCCTATTCCTCCGCCAGTGGCTGTGTGTGGTTTGATCCTTTCTGCTCCTTCTGACTGTCTTATCTCACTCAGCAAAGTGTGTGACCGTATCCTTTTTCCAAGCCGCCACGATAGTACGAGTTGTAGTGGGTGCACATAATAATAAAAATAATGAATATTGTGGTTGTGGGGCTATTGTTTTTGTTTGTTATTATGGCATGTATTTTGTGTTTTCGTATTGTAAACTGCTCCGTGATCATTGGATGAAGGGCAGTGTGGAAATTTAATTAATAATAGTAATCATTGTCGACCCACAAACTGCACCAGGGTCGAGAGGCAGCTCCCACCACACACACACACAATAAGCTGTCAACAAGATTGAAAACTCATGGCTTAAAAACAAAACACAGTGTTTATCAGATGGAATGGAATCAGCTGATGAGGATAGACCCTTGCCATACGTTCCGTCGAATGTACTGTTTACCATTTAATGTATAGAGTATTAGCACCACGATAACTTGTGACTCATTTCTTCTCTCGGTACACAATAAGGGCAAAAAACAGGGGAAAGCTGCCTGTATTGTTTACATTTGACTATTTTAGCATCTCTACATCTTCGGGGCATATGAATCATTAGGCAGAAAGCTATGTAAATGTTTAAAGCTGCAACCCTGAACACAGAAACTCGGGCACGAAACCCATCGAGCACAGCAGGGCTTCCTTCTGCGTAAACACCCAAAAACCTTTGCGCAGCATAAGCCTAAGTGTATCTCGGTTTTGTATCCATATGGCCATTTTTTATTTTTGCTCAGGAATATCTTACCATTCCGGAGCCTAGTCTGGCTTGACTTGAAACAAATTTAAGATTACAATTAAGATAAAACTAAAACAAGCTACTCTTAGTTGACAAAAATAAGACTGTCCTCCATATAGGGGCGTGCACTGATTTAATTAAATCATTAAAATGTTCCATGTTTGCTTGCAGAAAAGACCTTATTCTCCTGCAAAGTTTACATTATAGTGTGTGTGTTTTTAAAGCTTCCAAAACAGCCTTCTAAAAATTAGTCTCAGGTGGAAAAATAATAATTGAATTGTGCAAAATACTCTACGCGGTATTTAATTCTGCAAGAGTAGTTTCACGTTACAGTGGAGGAGGGTGCTGAAAGCGCTTTTTAGAATTCTGTTATATCTGCGGCCTTTCTGGCAAGTAAATGCATGCACTTGGATACAGGTGTATGAAATAGCAGTACAGATAATAGACATTTAATAGATAGTACTTGTAAATTATAGCTTAACTTTATGCGGCATTTTGTTGTTCTCTCTGCCCTCACTAAGACATTTATGATGACATCACTTGTAATATTCTTTGGGGGAGGGGAACCATTTCTCATATATATATATATATATATATATATATATATATATATATATGAACAATTGTTATTATTATAATAGCAATACAACATTAACAAGAACTCCATCAGAGTCAATCCTAGGGTTAAGGATTCCCCCTCATGATGCAAATCAAATGAGGTTATCCCTCCAGGTTGCCATTTTGGGTGTTCTATGGCCCATTAGCCCCTGGACCCCGGTGGTCCCTAGTTTTGATCCTGCCTATGGGAGATGCAGCACCCACCCACCCTTCAGCCATCACCAAAGCACCCCCTGCCCACTAGGGTCATGACTGGCCCGTTTAAATTAAAAAAATAATAATGGGCCAGCCTGCCAGCTCCTGCGGCTAACTACCATAATAATTTATCTCCAAAAATTATTATTTATACCCTGATTTAGGCAGTGATTATGCAGAGGCTAGACTATGTTCAGTCTTTATTGATCATTAATTCTGATTTGCATGTGAGGTGGTTGTGCATCTCCCCCTCAATTACTCTTTCACCCAACACTTTTAAATGCATTTCCCATCATTATCCTAATCACAAAAATTAAGTTGTGGGGTTTTTAAAGTGTTCACTTGTTAACTGTGTGAACCAAAATTTCTGGCATGTGCTTGAATCCATCCCAGGAAATTGTGACACTCAGGAGATACCATATGTCATTATTGAGTAAGTTTTATATGTGCACAGCTTTCTCTTGCTCGTTCTTTCAGTTCCTCTGTGTGTGTTGTTGTCACACTCAATATGTGTGACATGGCATCTCTCTCTATATATATCCAGGTAGTTGTGGATCATACTTCAATGTCTGACTTGGTGTGGCAATTTGGCATCTGTGCAGCATGAATGAAATATACTCTTGAGGCTTAGTCCAAAGAAAGTTAGGTCTGTGTGCCTTCAGGTTCAGGGAAATAGAGTATTTGACTGTGCACTAAACCCATATTAGTTTCAATGAGACTTAAGCACACTTAAGCACACTCTTGACTGCTCTTCATGAATGTGTCATTTTATTTATTTAAAGCATTTTTACCATGCTCTTCGGCTGAAATAGAGCCTTGGGGGGTGACTTGCATTAGATCAAATCCCCTTTTCTTCCCTTAAAAAACATAAAGCTTTGCCTCCTGGTTCCTCAGCCAAAAAGGCTCTCAGAGCAGTTGACATAAGGTCATAAAAACAAGACAGTCCCTGCCCCATAGGATTACAGTCTTAAAGACACAACACAAAAGGAGGAAGAGGGCGAGAAAGGAAGAGGAAAGCAAGCAAGCACCAATTCTTAAATCAACGTAATTGTTTTTTATATAATCAGTTTGAATTCAAACTGTTCCGGGAGAGGAAGAGCCAAATGGAGGTTGTGCTGATGGAGGGGCCTGGCATCGCAATTCTCCCTCTGCTTCATTCTGGTGAAATTTTACACTGTTGTCCATCCCTTAGAAAAAGATATTGCAGTAGTGATTATCTCTACCCGCTATTTATTTGTTAAATATTTTTGCTATCAGGTGAATTAATTGCCGCTCTGTAGCTGCATACAGACATATGTCACTATATTGTGTTTTTTCCTACCCACTGACTTCACAGTGCATTTGACAGGTGTAACTACCAGTGGTTTAAAGAGAGATTTCAGTCATCCGTTCTGCTCTTTTCCTTTTTCACCATAGTCTGGTGGGCTGTCTGCGTTTTTTCCTCCCTTTAAAAGTACAAAGCACAGCAGGAACGTTTATTAATTTAAATGTTAATTCATCCATTAAAAATAGAAGAAATGTGTTTTTTAAATTTATTTTTAAAAAGAGATTCAAAGTGGCTAGAGTAAGTGGATTTGCAAGTGCACTGCCAATTTTAGATTCCTAGTTGCTCAAATGATGAGTGAGTAAGCCTGACATGGAAGCCATTATTTGGGCCAGAAAGCTATACTTGACCCATTCGGCCTAGCTTCCTCTCTAGTATGCTTCATCTCTCTGCAGTTCCATCTTTTGTGCAGAGCTTGGTGGTGATGCTCAGGCTGAATCTGTGTGTTCCTGTGTACATAACATTTTTAGGAGGATCCACTATAGCCTTGAGTCCTTGCAAGATGGTACCAGTGTTTCTTGATGCCTTCAGTTACCCAGCATCAGTGACCGCCTCATATCAGGGCCGGCTGGGCGTGATCGCTGAGCAGCTGGGGCATGATTAAAAAGCCTCATATCAGCTGTACCCCTCCTACAGTTCAGTTTCCAATACGTAGTCTCTTTGCAGTAAGCCTCACCTAGCAGAACAACAACTCTGCACAACTCCTGCGTCCAGACTGTGGATGGCTTTGTAGGGCCAAACCTTGTTTGCAGTGGTAATACTGAAATTAATGGGACCACTTCCATGAAAAAGGCTAACATATGTGCACAGTACACAACTGTCGGTCTGTTCTCTGAGAGACATTAAGGCATGTGCTTTGCATTCTTAACTCCGTTCCAAATAGTCTTAATGAGTCCCTTCTGGTGTACACTGGGAGAATTTATTTCTAGCCTTATTTTCCAAGTATGCCTGGTATGAACTTGAAACCCAAATACAAGCTGCACGAAAGCCCCACTGTCTGCAGATACTGCTTTAGTATTTACAGAAGAACTATAACTTCAAGTCCTTGAAGCAAAACAGCCATGGCAGTTCATGGAACGGTACACAGCTAGGAGTTAATACAAGACCAGCCCACAGATTAGGCATTGCTTTGATTCATCAAAGCCTGAACTGCCAACCGAGCTATACACCCCACATCTCACAGTGCCTTAGCGGGATGTTATGGATGCTGACAGACCACCCTTTCTTAGATTGATGCTTTCTGAATGATTGGCTAATACTTCATCTAGGACTGAGCCAATTTCACCCTATTTCTCTGTTGCATTTGTGGGCAACAAAAGTGAGGGGGTTATTTTGCATTTTTGGGTGGTGAATTTTGAGAGAAGGTGGGGAGGAAAACCAACCTCCAGTGCCACTCTCAAATGCTCAATAGCACAGATCATCATGTTGAATTAAACACAATGTCTAGAGCTGGTGTAAAGGGTTGGCATGATGAAGCATCTGCCAAGAGCCCACACACCAAAGATGGGTCCAGTGACAAGAACGTCTGCCACAGTGAGGAAGCAGACTCCTTGAGAAAGGGGCCCTACTGCGATGGTGTTTCCCAAAGGCTCTCCAATTCCTGAAGTTGACATTGATTATGCCAATGGAACAATGCTATCTTACATGATAGCATTGTTCCAAATGGCATTCTGTTAGGGGAGAGGGATTGGGGGCTACTGGTGAAGACTGTCATCTCCTCCTCCTGAATGTCCCTCAACAATGCTGTATCACACTGTAGTGTCATTCCCAAGGCATACTGGAGAATTAACCCTGGCGGTTGGCAGTAGGTGGCAGCTGGGAGGATAGGAACCCTGTTCTCACAACCATGGCTGTTCTTTCTGCTAAAGAGCAGTGTGGGGCAAACAGGGCCAGCCCACCAAGGAGGCAAGGAGAGGTGACTTCCTCAAGTAGCAGGGGCAGCAGTTCCCAATGAAGCTCTTCAGACCTCATAGCATGAAGGGCTTTTTCACTGAAAGATGCACACATTCATACTCATAGGTGGTTAGATTGGTAATTCTTATTTTTTTGACTCAAGGATGAGCTGGAGGAGGAGGAGGAGGAGGAGGAGGTTTTTTGCGGGGGTTGGGGGGGCTAACGCTGAGGCTATTGAATGGTCTGCTCTAGCATCCAACACTCCTCATTGAGGGAGCTTAAGGGGGCTGCTTTGCAATGTCCAATCCATTTTCAGGCCAAGCTGGCTCCTGTGCTCTTGACTCCCTAATTGAAACGATGAATGTGAGCTGCATGGCAGGATAGTTTATTGTGCAAATCTCATTAATTTCTATAGAGAACTTCCCGTTGTATTGTGGGCTCTTTAGTTATCCATGGGGATAGAGGAGCTGGCCCCTAAACTGCCCTCCTTCTTGTCCAAAAGCTGGACTGAAAAAATAAAGGATTCACATACCATGTGGCTTCCTAACGCAAAGCAAAGGGGGAGCCCATGGTGTTCTTCATCAGGATAATATTATAAGGAATATTATGAGGAAATGAGTGGGATTTTTATTGCCTTCAAAACTATGGCTCCAGATTTAAGGAGGATTATGAATAAAGCTCTTTGAGGTGGGTACTATGATCGCATAGTCCTGAAAGTTTTATTTTGTGTGGTTTTAGAAAACATTCCAGGATATTTCATTATTCATTTTATCTTATTATTGTGGTGTGATGCTGGTTGAAGCTATAAAATGCAAATTTGGCTTGAAGTCCATTTTCACATAAAGATTCAGAAATATACATAACAGCACACTGGTGCTTTTTTTAAAAGCCTTTATATTTTTAACAGGATACATTGAAAGGTTTTAATGACACAACATTGTTCTGTGTAAAATGTTAAAAGGTATGTGCTGAGTTACAAAATAGGAGCTTGCAAAATAGCGTATTTGCTTACATCTTGGGTGGAAAGCTTGGAGCCTGATTCTCCAAACTTAAAAAAAAAACAAAAACTTGCAGAATTGTTTAACATTTACCACTGCTACTACTGCTGTATCTCCAGCAACACATGATGGTCTGAAAAAGTTCAAAGTACGGTGAAGGTGATGTCCATAACTGGACAACTAAGAAAAAGCACTCTTGTTTCATGGAGTGCTCTTATTCAGGGTCCCAGATAACCAGCCTCTTAATTTTCAGGATACTCCATTGCATTTCTGCTTGTGAGGCAGAAAGAGAAACCCTCTTCTATTTAAGCAGAGAGAGAAATTCCCTCTCTAAGACTCTGAATCACCAAGTTGTTGAGCGTTTCAGCCTTCAGCTGCTTCTCCGGAGAGGAAAAATGAGCTCCCTCTTGTACGAAGCAAAACAAAAAAACTCCACAGTCTTGAGTCACAATATTAAACTTGAGCGCCTTGAAATGTGATTATGACAGTGTCCAGTTTGGCTGCCCAATAGATTTTGGATATCTTCACTGTTAAATTAGGTGAGGCAAGCACTAAAACTTGGATTGCACTTCTCCAGTGAGTGGACTTTCCCTCTAGACACTTGCTTTATAGGACACTGGGCTTGGTGAATGTTTCTTCTCTTCCATGTGGCAACTCTTTGCCCCAATCCCCCCACCAGACTTCCCAACCCCCAATTGCAGCCAGCTAATACTGTCTCAACCGGGGTATGGTTAAGAGTGTTTCATGGCAAGGCTTGGGGCAGAGACTCCTTTCTACTTAAATTTTAGGCCTTTGGGACATCTGCTTCATTCTAGAATGTCCCTGTGTCTCACTGTTAGCTTCTCGTCCGCGTAACGTCATGGCCTGGAAGAACTTGCACATTTTAGTGTGCACTACATCATGCTGAGTTTGTGAACTGAGCAGCACTTAATATTAAACGCAAAAGGCATTCCCACTTAGGGTGATTGATTTGGAGCGCTTGTTTACTGTGAAGTAAAAGGAACTGCAGATGTTTGATGAAAGACACCAAACATCTGCATTTTCAATACTGTACGGAGCTCTGTGTAAGGGCAGCAGCAGCAGCAGCAAAAGCAGCATTCGCTTAAAATAAAAAAAAAAAGAAGCAGCAAAAATTAAATGAAGCAAAGGGCTCCTTTTCTTTAACCTCTTACAGGACTTGGACACTTTCCATAGTTTAATGTGGAAAAGGCCTGTTGCTAAAGAAGTGTAGTCATATGGTTTGCTTTGAAGATGTGGGAGCAATGCAGGGCTGCCTGACGCAGGGGTGTGTCCCACAGATGACAGATGTGTTTGCTTTTCATGGCTTTCTCTGTGCAACAGGCTAGGATTATATCCATCCAGTTATCATCACTTCTTCCCAGATGAGACAAGCTTGCATCCACACGGGAGCATGAGTGACCAGCGCAACGTCCAATGAGTTCCAGCCTGGCTCTGAAACTTGACAAAAAGGGGAGAGCAGCTGCAGAGAGGGGTGTTGCTTAAGAAAGCCACAGGCCAGCGAAGGGGGAAGCAAAACAGCCTCTCTTGTCCCATTGCTTTGCCACTGAAGATGCTTTGAATGTTGGAAGCACACAGAGCTTTGAGAATTACTTGATTGTTTTAAAGATTTGTGTGCCACCTTCCTAGGTAGCCCTCATGAAAACTGAAACAGTAGTGAATATTTCATTATATATCCGTAAAACTACCACCACCCCCTTTAGTAAAAGTAGCTTGAAATGAAGTCTTTGGTGTTTGTTCAAATGCCAGAAAAGTAGGGGCCATGTGAACTCCTTTAAGGAGGGAGTTTCACACATTTGGGCCCACCACTGAAAAGGCCCTGTCTCTAGTGGCATAGATCTCAATGGTGAGTTTAAAGCTGATCCTAGGCTGTCCTCCAAATGCCTGATTTCAGTCTTGGATAAATCAGCATACCTCACCAATTTGGTATTTATTTGTTCCAGTGCGAAAAAGAAACAAAGGTTAAGATAACTTACTAAATAGGGGGGAAATATTTAAAGTATGCAGAAAGAATTAAATGCAACCATTTTCCCTGAAAGATAATTTCTGTTTCTTCTACCTTTCAAATGATGTCTGCATTTCTATATTTACAGTATGTGGTATCATAGAATCATAATATTGAAGAACTGGAAGGGACTGCAGTCCAACCCCCTGCAATGCAGAAATCTTTTGCCCAGTGTGGGGCTCAAACTCACAACCCTGAAATTTAAGAGTCTCATGCTCTCCCAAACGCCACTTGTACCACATGGCCCTTCAAAATTGGGATGCAGATCCACCCTAAATCTGATCCTGCATGGGTTTGTGGCCTATCTACAAGGAAATAAACGCAGAATCCAGATGTTTCATGGACCTGGATTTCGTTGCCGACATTTCCTATTTCGGAGAAAAGAGATTCTCAGTTTAAACAACCTTATAGGGACACTTAACATGGCTTGTCTTTGTCTCTGTGAATATATCCTTGGCACCACCAGCAGCTTCAGATGTGATTGATTTACTACACAGAAATCATTCCTATGCACACAAAAAAGTATGCAAACTTAATTTGGATTGTCATATGTGTTGAATTCACAATGTATCTATTTTGCTTTATGTAGACATGCTTTGGAAAGCTATGGCTTCTCAAACTTTATACATACACCCAAATAGTGGAATGATAGTCACAAATTGGCGGACAGCTGGCATCCCACCCCCGACTGAAATGTTGTCATTTTAGAAAATTAGTCACGTTTTGATGCAAACCTAAGATTTTTGGGGGAAATGGCTTGTCTAACATTTTGCATATTGAACACTAGAGGGAGCCAATGTCTGCATGTTTTCTTCATATAAATTCAAACCACCTGTCTCTTATTGCTATGGAAATGTTTCTTAAAAGATGTGTTGGTTTCTAAATGTGGCCCTTACACTCCCAGTGCTTCTGGATACACACACACACACACACACAGCAGCATTAGAGAAGTTTCCCAATTTGCCAACATTATTTAGGCCATGTATTATTTTCTACACTTACTTTATGGCACAACATTCATAGTTGGGGGTTCATAATTGGGGGTGGGGGTAGAGAAGCAAATCCTTTCAGCCTAGTGGAAGGGCACATGCTCTTCAGTTATGAGAGCCAGTTTGGTGTAGTGGTTAAGAGCGGCAGACTCGTAATCTGGTGAACCGGGTTCGCATCTCTGCTCCTCCACATGCAGCTGCTGGGTGACCTTGGGCTAGTCACACTTCTCTGAAGTCTCTCAGCCCCACTCACCTCACAGGGTGTTTGTTGTGGGGGAGGAAGGGAAAGGAGAATGTTAGCCGCTTTGAGACTCCTTCGGGTAGTGAAAAGCGGGATATCAAATCCAAACTCTTCTTCTTCTTCTTCTTATAACCTCAGCTTAAGCTGCAGAAAATGTTGTTTGGGATGAAGAAAGGGGAAAGAAAGAGCAATTTCATCCCAAGAAATAGGGACCTCATCAGGTTTGAAAGCAGAAGATTGCAGGATGAAGGTTTACAAGCTGATAGCTTTGCCAAAGAGGAAGAGTTTCTTTTTTTATAACCTTTCCTTATTTTGTGATGGGGCTACTTGATGTGCTGGAGTTGTGGTTCCCTCTTGAGCAACAGAAAGGGATAAAGATGGGGCAGAAGTCGGATGGAGAGAGATGAGGTGTTGTTTCTGTTCCAAAGATTCCCATTGGCTAAAGTGAAAAGCTTCGCTTTTTATGCTCAAGTTGGGCATAAACGTTAAAATAAAGACTGCAAATGTTACTGTCTTCCTGAAAGTGTTCAGGTGGCATGGGCTGGCTGGATGCAGAGGAGTGGTGAAGCACTAACTGGGGAACCCCCAAGGGAAGAAGGCTCAGAGCCAGGGGATTGGTGGTGGGATGAAGGAGGAGGAGGAGGAGGAGGAGGAGGAGGAGGAGGAGGAGGAGGAGGAGAAGAAGAAGAAGAAGAAGAAGAAGAAGAAGAAGAAGAAGAAGAAGAAGAAGAAGAAGAAGAAGAAGAAGAAGAAGAAGAAGAAGAAGTAGTAGTAGTTTGGGTTTGATACCCCGCTTTATCACTACCCAAAGGAGTTTCAAAGTGGCTAACATTCTTCTTTCCCTTCCTCCCCCACAACAAACACCTCTGTGAGGTGAGTGGGGCTGAGAGACTTCAGAGAAGTGTGACTAGCCCAAGGTCACCCAGCAGCTGCATGTGGAGGAACGGGGAAGCGAACCCAGTTCCCCAGATTACAAGGCTACTGCTCTTAACCACTACACCACACTGGCTCTCCACACAGGATGACAATGAGTGGTCAGAGAAGAAGGAGCAGACTGGGAGGAGGAGGTGTCAGAAGCTGAAAAGGTAACAGGGTTTAGTGAACAGGAAGACGCTGGGACATAGAGAAGTCCAGAAGCAGAGGCTGGTGAGGAGGGATGCCAAGAGGCAGAGATGAAGCAGGCTGCTGAAGAAGCCAAGGGGTAGCCCACCTCCTGTTACGACCAGCTCCCCTCCCACTGGGCTCCCAGCACTAGAAGAGGTATGAAGAGGGCGGTGCAAAGACAGATGCGTTGATGGAGTCTTTGATTGCTTGGGATGGACCTGGGGGAGTAGGAGGCTTACGCAACTGTGGGAATGCGTGGACCTTCAGTCCCCACAACTGCCTCGTAGACGCAAGATCTACCAGGAAGAGTTGCTGTGCTCACTAGGCCTGGCCTCCTGAGCTGTTTGTTTCTTTGAATAAAGATTTAACTTCACTGATGCTGTGTGAGTTATTACTGACCTATTACTGACCTGCTCCTGGCACCTGCCTCTGACATCAGGTATTAAAAGTTTTTAAATAGTGCCTGCCAGGAAGAGTTGGCCTTAAATCCATAGGAAATGGCTTCTAAAAACACATCTTTCTTTTTGTTGTCCGGGTGAAGGAGGTGGCGAGATTAACATAGTAACTTGGGGGCTTTTCTGGCAGGAGCCTCAAGCTATTGAAACTTACTGATGAGTTATTGTGGGGCAGAAGGAGGGAGTGACCTTTTAAGTCACCATATCTTGGCTTAACACTTCCAGAAGAAATCTGATGCTGTTTCATTTAGATTTATGTTACGTGCTGAGTTGAATTCAATTTACAAATGATAAGGGAGCATGGTAAAGTGAAGGAGACAGCAAGCAACGGATTTAACAGGAGGTGTTGCAAGTCAGCTTGCTTGAACTTGCCCTGACTAAAGCCTCTCTAGGCCAAACCAGAATATTCCTTCTCCGGTATGGGCAACCATTGCAAAAGCTGGATTTTAGGGGTACTGTACTTCATAACAGTTGCTAGGATCCAAGCCAATGTGACAATTTTGTTGTTGTTATTTTTGTTGTTGCAAAAAAAAAAAAACTAAACTAAACCCAGTCTTTCATTTGCTTCCCTCCTACCCTGTTATTTTGGGATATTCTCTACAGGTCCTGTGTGACAGACATGTGTGAGTGCCCTGTTCATAAAAACTGCTACTGTGAGTCCTTTCTCGCCTATGCTAGAGCCTGTCAAAGGGAAGGTCTGAAAGTTCACTGGAAACCTGAGCAGAATTGTGCTGGTAAGTGAGACACACTGATTGCTTCATTGCAACTGCAAGTGCATTTCCTACTGTGCCCATGTAACAAAACCTGGTTTTTGCTCTCGGGCTTCTCTACTTAATTCTCCCCCTCTCTTCACCCAACCCATGGGCCAGCAGTTTTGCAGCATGAGGGGCTGATTCGGAGTGGAGAAGTGGTGGGCAGGGAAAGGTTTAAGCACCCCCATCCCAAAGCTGTTCCTCCCCCCACCTAGCCGAAATAGCCCTTAGGCAACAGGCTTGCAAAAACAGTTCTGCCCCAAATGCACAATCTGGCAGCTTACAGTATTGCAGCTCTGTTAGAGCAGAGATGGCTAAATGATTCCCAGGTGCTGAAATCCAGTGGCCAGCCGGCATGCATTGTGCTCTTTGGAGAGAGTACAGAAAGCGTGTCTGACAAGCGAGATTCTGGCAACTTTGTACTAACAAGCCCGTTGTAAAACTTTGCATCGGGTACCTATTTCACTTGTCTGAGCCTGCTGGAAGAACAGAGGGGTGGGTAGCGGAAGGATCACAGGACTGTAATCGTGACATATTCTAGCTGATTACTGACATTTCCTGGACTGCTTGCTCTCTCATGTGGAAGCACAGATGCAATCGATCTTCCTTCATAGGAAGCGAGAAATGAATGGCAATCAGTGGTGGAAAAACACAACTGATCTGCATCTATTTTATTCATTAAACTGACTAGTCATGCAATCCACTAATCATTTAAACCCAAGTGCTTGCAATTAAGTGCTCCAAAAAGTTCTGGTGGAGCATGGAACAGTTTTATCCCACTGTACCCATCCCCTTTTGTGGTTTGAGCCATTCCTGGCAAGCATGGCAAAACCCCCAGAAGCCTCCAGTGGGGTAGGAGAGTGATGGGGATTTTGACCACCTGCTGTGCTCCTTCCAGAGTAGTTTGCCCACCTTTGGTCCCCCACTCCTGCACTCGGCTCTCAGCACAGGCAGAGTACGTTCCCTTTGCCACAGAGTCCTAGGAAATAAGAGAAAATGAGAAGCAAATTGCTTAAAACGTAAAACCTTGGTCAGATAGCATGAAACAGCAACATAAAACACGACTTTGAGAGGAACGTTGCAAAGCCTCATAGATTGCTTTATAAAGTAATCCTTGGGCCTATTTTCTTTATATGGAAAGAGAGGGAGAAAAGGTAGTGTAGCACACAATCGTATTTTTTAAAATATAAATTGGGATCATAAAATGTAAAGGAAAGGCAAAATTTGGATGTTTCAGATTAACTGTAATTGGAACTCATCATGGCAGAATTAAAAACATACCAGTTTAAGTGTCATCTGTTTTGTTTTCTGATTTTCTGTTTTTGCATTAACTTTTATTATAATTAAGGAAGGGGAAAAGGTGTTGATTGATTGCAGTTCTGAGGTAAATTAGGGAGATAGATAGAGATAGATATATCCCTTTTGGAAGGAACAAAAATGATGCTCAAATATGTGCAGCTTGATTTTTGGTGTGCAATTTAAGAAGACTTGGAGACTGCTTTTGCCTGTTGCAAGCTCACGGGGGTCGTTTTACAGGCCCCTGAGCTGCCCCCAAACCAAGCCACCCACTCGGCAAGCCCCCATGTGCTGCGCTAAACTGGCGCGGCGTGGGGATTCGCTTTCACGGCACCGGAAATCGCGTCAGCGCAGATGTTAGAAATCACAGGCGTGCGCGCTCACATGTGCCTGCAATCCAGCCCATGGAGGGGGCTCCACGGCAGTGAACTGGCCTAGGCAAAGTAAGCCTTGCCGATCCCTGATATATGCAGTGTGAACAAATATAGCCACTGGCTGTGTTTGACTATATAAATTCTTTATACATATTATAAACATAACTCACACAACTCTTTTCTCTTTATCTAATTGAGTAGAAATGATTAAGGACCAACATTTAGAACAGGAAATACAAACAGATCAGTTCTTATATACGTAATGTCCAAATAAAAGCTTTTTGTGTTCCACGTATGTCTTAGCGAATACAGGTATCAAACGAAACAACTTTAAGGAGCAGTACTTGCAAAAGATGAATAGTTTAAACAACTATTCATTGAATTTCTGAGAAGCAGGAAAGAGCAGCTGACTCTCATATCTCTTAGACAATTTCCGGACTGAGGCCTCTAAAGCATTTTGCCTTGTTTCCTTGACACATACAGTAAAAGTTCCACTGAGAATTTGCAATAAGAAACACTGCGCCGTTGTGCCATAATATTACAAGATATGGGACATGGCAAAACCCATAGGTATAATTTTAAGCGATGACATTCCTCTTTCTTTGAATTACCTTCCAGCCACCCAGTGTAAACATGGTGCAGTCTATGATACCTGCGGTCCTGGATGCGTGAAAACATGTGACAACTGGAACGAGATTGGTCCCTGCAATAAACCATGCATTGCAGGCTGCCACTGCCCTGCAAACTTAGTCCACCACAAAGGAAGATGCATCAAACCCATTCTCTGTCCACAGCGGTGACATTAGCTTTTATCCACAAGGACTTTGTAACTGGTGGCTTTTGGTAACCTTTCTAAGCTCACAGCCAATGAAGGACTGCAGTGCTGGCTGGCAGATTTTGCAAAGCACTCTCACAAAGAATGGGGAGAAATATGTGTGCCTATATATTTATATGTGTATATGGGTGTGTGTGAGAGAGAGAGAGAGAGAAAGAGAGAACATAAACACAAGTGTATGTTGTTAAAGGACTCTGGACTTGCCAGGATTACGGGTCCCCCCCCCCCCCGATAGTAATGTATATTCTCTGAATTTAAAAAGTTACCCATTCCTGCTCATTCTGCTACATGTGATCCTGGACCTCTGCCCCCAAATTCTGGCCCCGATGGCACCCCTGTGTGTGTGTGTGTGTGTTGTGTAATAGCATGTTCAGGGAGAGCAGGTGTACAGAAATAAATGGTCATACCCTTGGTATCGCAGGACGAAAGAAATGGCGGCAGCACCTGCCCCTCCCCAGCACTGTACAAATGTCCCCCTAACATGAAGCCCACATGATCAAATCCTCAACACAACAGCCATAGCATAAACAATTCCACACAGTGCCCATTGAAGCCACAGGTCACTTCTCTGTCCCACCTGCATTGGCTTAAATGCATATAGGCCCCTGGGATATGGTAGCATCAGTCCTAGTTTTAACTATATATACCCACATACACGTACATGTGCGCACACATATGAAAATAGGCATCATTTATATAAACCATAGAAAGATGAGTTATTATATGTATATTATTTTGCTATAAAGTTTATGTATTAGCATTTCTGTTATCTTCACCTGTAAGCCATGTGAGTCATTTGTGTAAATAAGGCAGGTGTTTGATGGCAAGAGAGCACCCACCGAGCCATCGCCTCCTAGTTTCCATGGATGCGTCTCCCAAGGCCACAGGATTTCCACATAAAGTTACTATTAGATTCCGATTTCCGGATACATAAGAAACAGGTGTTATCTGAAGTTAGGATTTATCCAGGGATGGCTCAGGTTTCCCACCTCAGACCAGCCTCGGGTGATTGTTAAGAGCACCTTAAATTAGCAAAGAACCCTGGCATTGGAGATTATGCCTCACTGGTTCGTTCCGGCGTTCCTTGGAACATCGCTTTAGTTGGCGTAACATTTAAATGAACCCAACCACATGCATGGGGGCAGAGGCTGTAGTTTCCAACCACCAGGCATGTAGTGTGGGGAGGACCGGAAGGCTCATGATTTTGAGGGGGTGCAAGCTAGTCACCCCCAAGCAGGAATCCACACCCTGCCTGCCACCAAGGGTCTCTGGGCCCCAGCCTGGCCTGGCCACCATGCCCCCAGCCCCCTCGCTGAATGGCCGCCTGGCTAGTGTGTGTGTGGGGGGGGGTGCGCAACAGCTCTCCCCCTTCTTGTGGTTTTCAGCAGCAGGTATTCAGAAGCATATTGCCTCCAACAGTGGATATAGAACACAGCCATCATGGTTAATGTTGGCAGAAGGGGAAAGAGGTGACCATCCTGCTTGCACTTCTGGGCCTTTTGTCCTTCTGGACTAGACAACAGCCGAGATGTGTGCAGCAAGAGACTCAAAATATTCACTGTGCTGCCATTCCTAAGAATTCCTTGGCCGTTTTCCACAAACGTGTTTTGTACCAGGTGATAGCTATTCCCTAGTACCTGAGATGGGAAGATTGTTGTTCATGCTGAGGTGGGAAGATTATTGTTCATGCTCAAATGTTTCACTTCCTTTCAAAAAAAAAAGTGGAAGAACTTTGTTTCCCACAGAGAGCACCTGTGTACTGTACAGGATGAGTAACGAAAAGGAAAAACAAAAGGTGTTTATTTAAATATTTAAATGCATCTACCTGTATATGCTATGTTTGATAGCCATGGAAAATAAATATTAAAGAAACAAAAAAGATTTGTGTCAGACAAAGACCTACCGGTAACCATAGGCTTTCAGTTCATCTCATAAACAATTTTGGAATTTAGTTTCTTTTAAAAATAACCATTAAATGCTATGCCTGTTTGAGTTGGAACAGCGGTTTGATTCATTATATCTACTGTTTTGAAATTCATAAAGGAAAAAGGGTTTCCTGTGATTCTCTGTCCAACACCTAGAAGAGCTTTTTTTCTGACATGCATGTATTAAGTCCCAACACAGAGTATAAAATGTGAAATCTGATGCAAGCAAACTTTTGGGTCTTTCCCAACTTTAGCAGCGTGGAAGTTGGTGCAATGTTGCTTCTTTGTAGGACCAGAAGCACAGAGTCATTGGGGAGGAATTTCCAACCCCACAGAGCAGATTTAGGTGTAGAGGTTTTCCGCTGAGCAAATTGAACTCTGGTTTGCTTGCAGACAAGCACAACAGAGTATATATCATGCTGGTACTTGCAAATGCCCTCATGATTAATTTTTTTAAATTAATATTGATCATATGCCACCAACAATGTGGCCTTACATGATAATGACTAATCAAATGAAAACTAATCTGGACGCTGGGAAAGAAAATCCCACATAAATTTCAGACCACACTGGACCTTAAGGGTTTTTAATTTTTTTTTCTCTGAACATCAAGTTTCACTTAAAATAAACTGCATCAGGTTAACAGGATGTAAATCCATACAATTCAGTTTGAATGTTTCAAGGTAAAGTCACATGTTTCAAAAGCTGGTTCCATTATTGGAAATAAAAGCCACCAGAAGGGCTTTCCTTTGAAATGCTGTTAAGGCAAAGGTGAATTGCTTCTAAGCTGTATTAAAAATTCCTATCTTTAATACCGCATTGAAAATCCGCTTTGCCACCCCGCCTATTTGGATAAAGGCATTGGGTTTAAAAAGTTATTATTTGTTTTGGTTCAAGGCAACAGAGGCTGTAGGAATGTGCTTGTTGTAAGCTTCTTTCATCTCATACATTTCACTGGTGAGGCATAATCTGATCTCTGTCAACTTGAACCGCTTTGTAATGTCTCTGTTTTGAATATTTTTACAAAGATCTGAAGTTCATGTAAGCCAACGGTTGCAGCTATTTTTGTTTTAAGGTCAATGAATACAACGGTGTATTGTTTTTAAACACAGTGGCTGGGCTTCATCTTCATTGACTGATTCAGGTAAGATACCTGTGAATATATCACCTGGCAGATGATAAAGATTTAGCAATTCCTTTAAAATACAGCCTGAGTCGAATTATTGATGTGTTCTTCATCTCAGCAGATAATAAATGAGGACTACCTTTTTGAATCGTACAAGGCAATGTTCCAAGTTTTATAGTTCATATTCATTAACAAATTGTACACAGGGCATGTACCAAACAATAGCATCCCCATTTTGTTTTGAAGGTAAGCTCCTTTGCTGAGGAGCTTTTACTCAAGAGGAATGGTGTACTTCTAATCCTTGAAATAATTTCACATTGATTTCTGCAAATTGTGTAATGTACAGGATGTCCGAGGCCTTAGTTTTGCTGTGGACAAACCATGGTGTTTTATCTTCTCAGTATTTCCTTGCAGGCCAGCAAAGATATTTATTGTGAATTGAAAGTGCCTTTCATTTGCAAAGCCAACCAGCGCTTTTACAAAAGTCTCCTTGCTATTGATTGAATCCTAATTTTATATGTGGTTAAGTTATTAATAGAGGAATCAACATTGGGCCACTGGTTTTCAGCTGTGTAAGGTGGTTCTTGCAGGTGCCATCAATGAGCTGCAAAGTTCCTTGTCTCTGAATAGTCTGAACAGAAATTAAGCTCAAGAATATTTTGGTACACTGTACTATAGAACTGCTGATCCATTTAGCAATGTTAAGATATAAGAAACAACAACCCACCCAGAGCCCAGAACCTTGAAGTGGCAACATTTATGTGAATTTCCTTCAGAACTTGGTTGGTTTTTAGTTGCTTATTGGTAAATGGAGAAATCATTGTACAGTAGAACGGGAATTAAAGTCACTTAAAAAGTCATGCCAGGAAAGAAAAGAAGAAGCACATTTTGACTTCTGCTTCTGACTTTAAATGTCTTCATTAATTTGTCTTAAATAGGTATCTCACTCACCAATCACTGACAGGCAGATACTTTTTCTGAAGGCTGAATCCATAATTCTTTAATATAAACTGCACCCATCAGTTGTAAAGAGAGTGCGTGGATTTTTTTTAGAAAAAATGGGCAGAGGTGACAGAGAAAATTGGATAAATTAATCAAAACAATCATTTAAATTCCATTTTGGGATGCTGCATAACAGTATTTCTGTAGATAGAAATTCTTCAGAGTTGAAGATTGTTTTCAAAAAACACCTTTTGATTGTTTTTTTAAGGTGATTTTTGTGTATCTATGAAATTAGAGTGATCCCAATGAGTTTAGATTTCAGTGCTCAAACCACTTTAATGTGATCATTAGATGATTTGGTGACTGTGTGGCTTTGAATTTTTAAATCTTGCATTTTCAAGCTTTTTTCTGAAAACAAAGATTTTTAGGGCTGGTCATAAGGCTTGTGTTTCCAAGCTCTTCCACCAGGAAAAAATAATAATTTGTGTTTAAGTTCTTTAAGTCTGAACTTTGTGTAATAAACTTCCATTTGCTGGAGTCTTCATCCATTGGTGTAAACAAATAATGATTGTTTTAAAATCATAGCACAGGAAAGTGTTTTCTTTGCAGTAATTTCATCATGATGTCAAATATAGATGTTTGGTCAGGAAAGTGGTACATTTTGCTCATTGGTTGGAGAAATAACATTTCATTTAGAGAATCTCAAAACTTCTTCCATTTGGAATCCATACATTTTCATGCTATCTGAGTTTCACTGTATTATTGCCCTTTAGTCATTGTTGGTTTATGGAGTAGTTGGCTTAATTTACATTTATTTTCCAGCTTCATTCATTAATATAAGAATGTTTCTTTGTTGTTGAAAATGTGCAGTCTCTTCGCTTTGCAGATGTGTGTCCTTTACCTTTTTTTTTTCTTTTAGAAAATATTGTTGTTGTTGTTTTTATATAGGCCCCATCTTGTAATGCAGTTATTTTTACTGTTCATGTTGAAAATGATAGGCGGGAAGGTTTTGAAAAATTACATTTGCATTGAATGGTGTACAAGTGTCTGTGTCTCTGAAGATTGTCTCTCATTGAAAATGCGTGTAAACTTGTTTGATCTGAGGTTCAACGTTCACTCGGTCCATTTATTTATAAAGGCTTTCATTCTTTTTAATTGCCTTAACTATATATTTTTCCCCATTCGTGAGCCAGACGCTGCAAGGGAATAGGTTCACAGCATAGGTAGAAATGATCCTTTTCTTTACTATGTTGAATGATTAGTTTCATCTCTCTGCAAACAATCTGAGGTTTGTGTGCCACTCTGGATCTTTTCCTTGCAGGCTTAAGCTGTTAAGTAAATGTTTCCTTTTGGTGGGCAAAAAGTAGCTTGGCGATGGAGGAGAGGAGGAGAGTTCTGCGGCACAGGTAGATGGAACTGGTGAACGAACTGATGTTGCTGAAGGAGAATGGGTGAATCTGTGGATGTAAGGTTGACACATGGGCAGGCAAAGATCCCATTGAGCTCTGCCCTTCCCCAGGCAGGGTTGTCCTAGCGGGAATGTTGCAACGCAAAGGCACACTTCTTGTAGGCAGCATAAAGCAGGAGGATGGCTCGCAGCATTTGACGGCACATAGCCATCGCCATGCGCACCTGTGGTTCGCGGAGCCCGTGAGGCCTGCGCTGTTGGGGACTGATGACTTGGCAGAAGGCTGAACGCTCTGAAACCCGCAGCGAGCCGGTCCAATGCGGAGGCTGTACCGTCACGAGGTGCCCAAAGACTGAGTCGAGCCCCGTGAGCCGCACGGCCTGGGGCTTGTGCACAGCACCGCTGCATCCTCGTGTCTCTCCAGCCCCTCCGGGGGGTTGTGGGTGCCCAGCTCCGGTCTTGGCACTGGGCTCTAGCACCAGGCTGAGCCCCTGGAAGCAAAGTTGCACTTCCAGGTCGGTGGCAGTGGCTGGACTCTGCCCTCCCCGAAAGGGGTGTTTAGTGCTGCTGGGCTTGGGCACGGCACCCCGCAGCCATTGCAGGGACTCATCCAGGGGGGACCAGGGTGCCCAGAGCTGGTACCCACTGGCCATGGTCAGCGCTGCCCAGCCGCTGCCACCCTGCTCTGCCCAGGCTCTTGTTGCATCTTTCCTCAGTCCGGCGCCCGCGGCAACCCATTATGAGCATCCTTAACTCCAGAACACCAAGGCTGAGCCATTGTTCCACAAGCTCCTCCCTTCGACTCACACAGAATGGCTCTTCCTGTAAGGACAGAATCCCGCCCTCACCATCTGATATTAAAATAAATTTAAATGAACCGAGGCAGGGAGGATCTTCTTGGGGTTGGTACTAAAGTTATGATGGAACAGTCTCCCCAGAGAGGCTCACCTGATGCTTTCCTTAGCTTTTCAGTACCTGGTGAAGAACTTTTAAGCAACTTGTGGTTATTGTTGTTTTAATAATCTGGGGTTCTCAGTTCGATTATTCATGTTTCTTCGTACATCTGCTTTGTTTTGCATTTTCAATAATTGCATTTCATTCTTTTTTATTTTTGTGAAGCTCCCAGAGAACATATATTGTGTGGCCTTACAGATATAGTTAATAAATAATGAGTTAAATAACAAAACTCCTCTGGATGATACTAAGCCCAAAATTATAGCTGTCTTCCCAGTTCTGTACTCCCATTTATGCAAAGCAACACCCACCAAACAGGAGACAGTTTCACAAAAGTAGGTTTTGCATAATCAAAGGGCAGCTTCACACATCCACCCACATAATTGATTTCTTACCATTGGATTAACAAAGATTTATTACTTGCGCAAACCCATTCCTTTGGAAAAGCATTGTGTTTCAGAGCCCATCCACAGCTTCCAGACAAGTGTACCACTTGTTGCCGCACTCTTGCATGTGTGAATCGGCCAAAGAGTTCAGAAGTGGTCTACAAACAGGGAAGCGGATCTCACAAGTTTTTCCTTCAAAGTGAAATCCATTAAAGAGTTTCCTTAATTCAGCCCATTTTGATTTTAATTTCATATTTATCTGTACACTGCAGTTTTCCATCCACACAAAAATCAACTGAAGAGTCTCTAAGACAGGGTGTCCTCCAATATGTTGGACTACAGTTTCCATAACCCCCTGCCCCCCCTTCCTTGGCTACACCCATGGTATGGCAGCTTCCTATGCTCCTACTTCTTACATCTAGGGTGGATAAAACCTATGGCGGGGTTTGTTTCCATGCTACGCCAAGATTTAATTCTCATCTCTGTTCAAGAGATGTACTCTTTTTTTAAAATTTCTATTTGTTCAATTTTCTACAAAAAATAAATACAAAACACTAAACAAACACACATAATTCTTATAGATCATAACTTTCCTTAACATCTTTGGGTGACTTCCCCCGATCCCTCCCATCTGGATTTCATTTCTAATCAATCTTAGCAGTTTTCAAACTTACCAAATAAAAAAACAATTATTCCTAAAATTATATCTAAATCTACATTTCTGATCTATTTTAATACAATACTCCCAAAAACTTTAACTAATCAAATTTAATCTTAAAACATCTTAACAAATTTAAAACCTAACTTCTTCTTTCACACCAAGGACCTAGTATTTTACTTCCCTAGAATGTGAGGGCGATCTGGCTGCGACATCTGTCACCCCATTGATCGCCAGGGTCAATTCGGCTGATCTGGCTGGCTAGGCTCCCTCACCGCTCCATATGCGTCCCTCCCAAAGCTGCGCACTTGGTGGAAGAGGACAACCATCCCAGATAGGAGTGTACCGTTCTTCGGTCAAGGGTATACAATAGCTGTGCTCCCCTTCTAGAACCTCCAAACAAAGCTCAAGAGATGTACTCTGGCCCCAGTCTGTATAGTCTGACAGTTGGAGTTTGTCTGGCACAGTCTGCTTCTTTGGTGAGCTTTACCGACACTTAAGAGGAAAATGTGTTAGGCCTAAATACTCTTCAAAGAAGTTGGCACAGTTTCAGATGAGACAAATGACACAGTCTCCCTAAAGTGTTTAATTTTTCATTTGCAGTTTGTAATAAATGGTGCTTATCCTTTTGGAAGGAAATTAGTCCGTAACAGTGCTTTGGAAATATATCCATAGGAGTCACTTGGCATTTGAAGTTTGGCTTCTATAAGAAGTGGTTTGGCTACTGTTCATAGAGATGTTTCTCTGTAAGCTTTTACTTCACTTCAACTCCAAAATCCCCCTCATTAATTTTGTAGCTTTGTTTTATATGAAAAGGAAGTGTTGCCTTAACAGTGCCATCAGCCCCTCTACCCGTATATTTTTAATATTAATTTGATATTGGGAAATAGTAATAGCAAAGTAAATTAGAATAACCTCAGATATGCAGATGACACAACATTGATGGCAGAAAGTGAGGAGGAATTAAAGAACCTCTTAATGAGGGTGAAAGAGGAGAGCGCAAAATATGGTCTGAAGCTCAACATAAAAAAAAAAGCTAAGCACGTGGCCACTGGTCCCATCACCTCCTGGCAAATAAAAGGAGAAGAAATGGAGGCAGTGAGAGATTTTACATTCTTGGGCTCCATGATCACTGCAGATGGTGACAGCAGTCACGAAATTAAAAGATGCCTGCTTCTTGGGAGGAAAGCAATGACAAACCTAGACAGCATCTTAAAAAGCTGAGACATCACCTTGCCGACAAAGCTCCGTATAGTTAAAGCTATGGTTTTCCCAGTAGTGATGTATGGAAGTGAGAGCTGGACCATAAAGAAGGCTGATTGCCAAAGAATTGATGCTTTTGAATTATGGTGCTGGAGGAGACTTGAGAGTCCCATGGACTGCAAGAAGATGAAACCTATCCATTCTGAAGGAAATCAGCCCTGGGTGCTCACTGGAAGGATAGGTCCTGAAGCTGAGGCTCCAATACTTTGGACACCTCATGAGAAGAGAAGACTCCCTGGAAAAGACCCTGATGTTGGGAAAGATGGAGGGCACAAGGAGAAGGGGACGACAGAGGATGAGATGGTTGGACAGTGTTCTCGAAGCTACTAACATGAGTTTGACCAAATTGCGGGAGGCAGTGGAAGACAGGAGTCCTTGGCATGCTCTGGTCCATGGGGTCATGAAGAGTCGGACATGACTAAACAACAACAACAACAACAACCAACTAGGTTTAGTGTCTAGGTTTGGCTTGATTTTGTCAAATTATGGATTGACATCAATGATGGTGGCTCCTGCTTGATGACCTGCGGCTTGAGATTCTAAATCTCAGAGTAGATCTCCTAGAGAGTGGGGTGCCCCTTTTGTAGTTACCAGTACTCAGTCCCCAAATAATGATCAATAAGCTATTTATTTATTTAAAATTGCGCCTAATGCAAAAAGAAAGATCTATAGCCTCCAAGGTGGGATACCTCCAAGGTGGGACCCCCACCCACCCAATCTGGACAGATTTCAGAGAAATAACCCCTCCCATCTTCACCCACATCTCTTATTCCATTTCTGCTTCCCCCAAATATGTGGAAGCTGCCACTTATGCTATATATAGGAATACAAAATTATGTGATGCCAAAACTGGCCAGCCATCACCATAGGATCCATGTCTCTACCCTGGCACAAACATGTAACCTGTCACTTGTCACGATCATGGTGCCAGGTGAGATTCTGAAATAAAGGATATTTAACATTTCAATCTTAGCTTCCAGCCACACAGTGTTCCAGTCTAAAACTGCAAGCTGGCTGATGTCCCAGTGTACTTCCCTGTACCAAACGCCCTTTGGCAGACATGACCCTTGGCACTTTGAGCTGGCTGAAAGGTGTTTCTAAAGCCTAGCACAGCAGGCAACAAATCCTGTGAGTGAAGATGAGTGGCTGGAAAGTAGGAAAGGAGCAGGCCAAGGGTTAAGCAGAGTCCAGGCTATAAGGGTACAGGGCAGAAAGGAACACTCTGTGGTCCTCTGGCTGCTGGGCTACAACTGCCATAATCCCTTACCATTGGCCATGTTGGCTAGGACTCAAAGGAGCTGCAGTCCAACAATATCAAAGGACCTGCCCTGGAACCTTAAGGTGAAGGGAGGGTAATGAATATCGGCAACAACAACACCATTTGGAGGGCCGTAGGTTGCCCATTCCGGCTTCCTGTCCATTCCAGGCCCATGTTCCCAGATGAGTGTACACAAGAAAGAGGTGTCAAGGCACACTTAAGCTTCATTTGGCTCAAAGACTTAGTGAGAAAAGAAGGCTCTCACAGGACCTTTGAAATTAGACTAATAGTTGTAGATTTGATTTACATTATTGCACATGGCTTTCATAACATGGTATGTCAGTTTCTGATACTTCATTAACAGTTCTTCCTGAGTGGAAGAGGAGTTGCCAATTAACATGACACACATGTACAAACATATCTATCTCTATTTCTCTATCCACATACACATACAGGTGAAACTTGAAAAATTAGAATATCGTGGAAAGGTTCATTTCTTTCAGTAATTCAACTTAAAAGGTGAAACTAATATATGAGATAGACTCATGACATGCAAAGCGAGGTATGTCAAGCCTTTATTTGTTATAATTGTGATGATTATGGCGTACAGCTGATGAAAACCCCAAATTAACAATCTCAACTTTGGAGTTTTCATCAGCTGGACGCCATAATCATCACAATTACAACATATAAAGGTTTGATATTTCTCTCTTTGCATGTCATGAGTCTATCTCATATATTAAACTCCAGTAGCTAATGAAGACAATTGCTTACATAAATGAACTTTTCCATGATATTCTAATTTTTCGAGTTTCACCTGTAATAGTGAGACTGGAGAAGCCAGTATATAGCAGTTTCAGCTGAATTTGGGGGAACCACTTGAAGCATCTGTCATGTTGAGCTATTTCAATTGCCTTCGTTTGATTTGTTTGATTTGCTCATTGCAAACAGCTGAAAGTCTGTCAGTTTTGATAATAAACCTGATATGCAATGGGGGATGAATAATTTTTATTGCTACTGTATATACATTTCCCAAGGCCAGTAGGAGATTATGCATAATAGCTGGAGAATGTACAAAATGCAGACAAGATGCACACATTCTCCAAGACCTATTGAAATTCATGCATAATTGACTGGAGAATGTACAAGATATTGTCGAGATAGGCACATTCCTGAATGCCTGTTGAGGTGCATGTTGAAGAGATTGTGCCCTTGGAAATGTGCACATTCCCATGGGTCCAGCCATGACTAATGACTCCCAGGGGCTATAGATCTCCAGGGGCAGGAGAAATCAAGTCCTAGACATTTGAGAAAAGGATCACGGAGGGCTTAAGACAAGTTCAGAAATCTGCCTCTTTAAATCAACGCAGCATCTCTTGATGCTGAATTCTGCCCCATAGTAGAGTGGTTCAATCACTGGCTTAACAAAAATGCATTCACTTTAGCTAGAGCTGAAATGTTTTTATCCGTAGATTATTAACTCCGCAGTTTTGAGAGAAGTGCAACCTCTGCCTTTCAGTATTTTATCAAAGCTTTTAGGGAAGAAAAACTATATCTATATCCTTATCATTTAAACGTTTCCAAGCACAACTGCGAACAGCTTCTTATTTGATTGCGGGTGAGATGTGTTTGCTTTCTATCTGTTCAAATTGAACACAGCTAGGGGAAATATACTTTTCTGATTTATCTTGGATATAATATTCTTTTGGAGTACCAACCTGGGCTGGATTGTCTACTTCTTATTTAAATTGCATTGCAGTGGCTGTCTTCACAAAAGAATGCAGTAATGCTACTATTCCTAAAATAATTATTGAAATATTTGCTGGGAAAATTATGCAGCAAAGAGAGCATTAATAAGCAGATATAGCTGGTCTGTCAATAAAGGGTGGTGAGGGACTTAGGTATATTAGACCAGGTGGGCCCTGATTGGATCCAAACGTCACCTGATTCTGTTAGTCTGAAAACCACAGCATCCCTCTCCAGCATTGCAGTGGTGATGGTGCAGCAGAGATCAATCCAGCAAACTGTCTACGTACATCCTTCTCTCACAGGGTAATTGTGAGAGAAAAAGAGGTGGAAGGTACCATGTACACTACCATGAGTTTCTTGGAGGAAAGGTGGTGTGGAAATGAATAAAAGAAAGAAGTAATTGTTTTGGTAGTATTGTTGGTGAAGGCCACATGGAATAAATGGACAAATTGCCCATGTTATGTCAAAGAGCAAGCCAGCAGTAAATCAAACCATTCAAATATGGAGTTAACTCTTAATTAGCAAAAATACGATCTTCACAGCCTTGGCTGAGTGTCAGCAGAAATCCTCATCCCCGATAGGTCTAGCCCCATGAATTAGTTGTTGTCTCTGTCTCATCTTCTCGATGGCTTATCCCAAGCAATCAGAGACTACGCCTCCCTGAAGCCTGCCTCTGCTTTGCCCTTTTCACCCCTCTTCTGGTTCTGGGAGACAAGGGGAGTTGAGCTTCTCACAACAGGATCACAACCTGTGATTCTTCACCAGTCAGACTCACCTCTGCCTTTTGGCTCCCCTCCTCCCCAGCCTCCGTTTCTGCCTCTGATTCTGAACTTTTCTCTGCCATAGCATCTTCCTGCTCACTAAGCCTTGTTACCTTTTCAGCTTCTGACACCTCCTCCCCCCCAGTCTTATCACAAGGAAAGTGATCAAGGAAGGCAAATCAGAAGAGATGGGTGGGCAAACTAACCCAAGGGCAAATGACATAAAGAGCTGTGCAGACAAAGGTAAGGCCTTTGAAAGTGATGTAAAATGCATTAGGAAGCTGGATAGATGAAAGGCATTGTTCTGACTCTGGTATTCTAAACTGATTGAAGCCCGGGTTGGGGAGAAATAATGTAGATGTTCTCTTGAGGAAATGAATAAAGAAATCAAGGGCAGATATGAATGGATACTGAGACATTGGGTCACAGTTCCTTCCACTGTCAATTGTAGGAACAAAGTTCCAGGGGTGGAGCGTCTCTGAGTTTGGGAAATACAATTTTAATTTTGTAATTGTGAAAATTGTGGCTTGTGGGGGGTGGAGAAGAAAACGTCTCTTAAGCTCTGAATCTTGAAATGTGGTTCTCCAGCCAACTAATGGCGTTAAGAAATGCAGGTACTAGATTAAGGTGCACATAAAACTGCTTATATTTGTGAAAATGACACACACGAAATGCACTGTATTAGGGAAAATAGAAAAAATGTATATTGGGGAAAACAGCATACAAAAAATATGCATATTGGAAGAAATCTGTAGTAAAATGCTGGTGCATTTTCATGAGGGTTTTTTTCCCCTTTAAAAAAAAAAATAACAAACTGATGTGGAAATGTGGAGAAGTAAACTTAAAATTGGGAAAATGAAAGGGAAAAAAAAGAGCTGAAAGAAACTGGAATTGGCCATTGATCTCATCCTAACTGTGAGGTGTTTCCTGACTCTTGACTTGTACTAGACAACGACCTTAATGGGCTATTAATAATAAAATAATAATCATCCTCTTCCAGACGCCGAGCAAGAGTCCCTGGGAGCATTTTGGGGTGAGCTTGAGTCACGTGCCCGTACCAATGCTCCCCCATGGTGTTTACATGCACTGACAATATGGTGGGGCCCCGTTGTCAGTGCTGCGTCCTGCTGAAGTCAGGCACAGCCTAGTCAAACCAATGCCTTAAAAAAAAACCACTCACTATCTGTAATCAATAAAGTTATGGCCAAAATTATGCCAATAACCTAAAACTAAATTCCGTTTCGTGTGTAATTATTTACTGGGATAGCTCTTGGGAATCTTCACAAGCAATATGTCGTTCTCCTGCTAATTGTGCTGTTTAAAATGTGCATTTTATATTTGACTCCCTTTAGTAATATTTTCTTTTGAAATGTCTTAAGATAATTTTTTTAGGTCAACTTGGCTGTATTAAATGTGCATTCTGTAGTTGTCCTCCTTTTGGAATGTTTTATTTTGAAATCTTTAAGATAACATTTTAGTTACCTGTTAATTATGTTGCTTTGTGTGCATACAGTATATTTGATTTTCATCAGTAATGTTTTATTTTGGATTTTTTTAAAAATTTGATGCTTTAATGTGTTGTAAACTGCCTTGATAATGTTTTTTCCTTAAAAACATAAAGTGGTTTAAAAATGAAATGAAGGATAGTAATTTTTCAAAGAAACATTAATATGTGAAAAGGGCACCACAATGGAAAACCTTATTCATTACTAACGGAGAAAAAAGAAAATGTTTTTGCATCCAGCATTGCAAAAATAAGTCATGGCAAATTATATTCCATGGAGAAAATAACAGCTTGATTAAAAACACTACTGCAGGCATAGAAAACAAATGAACGAGCATGCTAGTGGCTTGTGGAAAAGATCCAAATAAAAAATGGGCATTGTTTTTTTGTAATTATATAAAACCAGGTTGACTATTTTTAATGAATAATTGTTCATGTCTACATAAAGAAATCCATGAAGATGTGGAAAGATTGCGTGTCAAGGTTTGTTTTTAGGATGGGGAATCTCTGTTGACGGTTACCCTCTGGAAGAAATAAAGTTAAACTGGAACATTTTTTTCTGGAATCTGGAACAGCCAGATGGACATGTGACACTCATTTTGTGCTGTCAGGAATTAGCTTCTTACATATTTCCTGAACTTTCCGAGGGCGCTGCACCAGCAAGTCAAGAACATACATGCTGACATCTGTATGTTCAATTGACCGCACATGGGAGCTTCTGTGTGATTGGGAGCCCCGAGTAATTTTGGTTCTTGCTGGGAGTTGGAGTAAAAGTTTGATGCAGTTTTTATTCAAAGGTGGACCTGCCTGATTAACACTATCCAAAACAATACGTAAACTGAAACACAACCACCCTATGGAATTCACTCAGCCGTGAACTTTGCCTTGCAGCTCTCCAGCATATACTAGGGTAAGGCGTGCACAATAATGCTTGTATTAATGAAAATAACATGGACAGGGGAATTTTATTACAGAAAATTGCTTTGCAAAAACATAATATATCGGGCCAAATTGCATACAAGGGTGTATATATTAGGAGAGGCTTGGAGAAATAAAATGCTGATGAATATTTTTTTTTGTGAGGATTTTTAGAAATAATAAACTGATATGGAAACGTGGAGAACTGAATTTAAGGTTGGAGAAATGAGAAAAAAGAGAAAATAAAATGGATGGATTTGCTCATCACATGCAGCCCATAGACCAAGAGGGGCACCTTGTATGCCCCAGATGTTGGTGAACTCCTCTCATCCCTCACGACAAGCCATGCTTTCTGTGCACAGGAGCCCCTTTAAGACATTCGGCTGAATTTCATTGGTATGGCCAGAGGTGGTGGTGTGGTAGCCGGTCGGCATGGTCTCCTTTCATTTAATATTGATTTCAAAATATTTATATTTCACTGTTCTCCCGAGATGAGATTAACCACGGCTTTAAAAACACCGTGTTGAAAATACAGAATGATAAAAACAAACTTGCTTAAAGCCGCAATCAAAATACATTGCAACCTATCTGAAACCAGCAATAAAAATATAATCGTATGCTCTAGTTATCTCCCACTTGGACTATGCGCTCTACATGGGGCTACCTTTGAAGGTGACCCGGAAACTGCAATTCAATTAATCCAGAATGTGGCAGCTAGACTGGTGACTGGGAGCGGCTGCCGAGACCATATAACACCAGTCCTGAGAGATCTGCATTGGCTCCCAGTACGTTTCCGAGCACAATTCAAAGTGTTGGTGCTGACCTTTAAAGCCCCAAACGGCCTTGGTCCTGTATACCTGAAGGAGCGTCTCCACCCCAATCATTCTGCCCAGACACTGAGGTTCAGCACTGAGGGCTTTCTGTCAGTTCCCTTGTTGCAACAAGTGAGGTTACAGGGAACCAGACAGAGGGCCTTCTCGGTAGTGGCGCCTGCCCTGTGGAACGCCCTTCCATCAGAGGTCAAGGAAATAAGCAGCTATCATATTTTTAAAAGACTTCTGAAGGCAGCCCTGTTTAGGGAAGTTTTTAATATTTAATGCTGTACTGTTTTTAATACTCAATTGGGAGCCGCCCAGACTGGCTGGGGAAATTCAGCCAGATGGGCGGGGTATAAATATATTATTATTATTATTATTATTATTATTATTATTATTATTATTATTATTATTATTATTATTATTATTATTATTATTATTATTATTATTATCAGCAGCCCAGTGGCCAGCATTATCCGCAGCTTAGTCTTCAAAGGCCTGTCTGAGCGGTAAAGTCTCAGTGTGCCATGGAAAGATAACAAAGAGGGAGCCAGTCGAATCTCTCTTGGGAGGGAATTCTACAATCACAGAAGAGGTTCTCTCTTGTGTCATGCTTCTGATGTTGAGAGGAGGTGCTCACCCAAGAGTCTTAGCACCCAGGAAGGCTAGTATAGGGAGACCTGATCTTTCAGGTAGCCTTAGTCATCATGGTTTTTATAGGTCATAACCAGCACTTTGAATTTTGCCCAGAATTGGACCGGAAGCCAGGAAGCTGTTTTAACAGGTGACCTGCCCTCTGTAACCAGTCAGCAGTCCGGCTGCAGTATTCTGGATCCGTGGCCTCAAGGAACATGTGGAAAGTCTGTAAGAGGCTGTTAAGAATAGAGATGGAGCTAAGGTTGTGGCCTGAGGCAAGCAAGCCTGGACTTGGTCGATGATGGCATGGGGATCATATGTATGCAGCCTTGGATTCAATGGTGGAAGGAATGCAGGACATAGATAAGTAAAAGAAAAATATCTAAATAAATAAAGGCAGGTAAAAAAAGGGTAAAGGACCCCCTGGATGGTTAAGTCCAGTCGAAGGCAACTCTGGGGTTGTGGTACTCATCTTGCTTTCAGGCCGAGGGAGCTGGCATTTGTCCACAGACAGCAGGACTAAACCACTTCTGGCACAACAGAGCACCAGTGTGCATGGAAATGCTGTTTACCTTCCCACTGCAGTGGTACCTATTTATCTACTTGCACTAGCGTGCTTTCGAACTGCTAGGTTGGCAGGAGCTGGGACAGAGCAACAGGAGCTCGCTCCCTTGCGGGGATTCGAACCGCCAACCTTCTGATCGGCGTGAGTGTTTTAGACTACAGCGCCACCCGCGTCCCCTCCTAGCTAAATAAATACTTCAGATGGAAGATGGGACTCTTGACTACATGAAAGGAAAAAGAAAGCTCCATTTTAGTTTCGGTGACTGTGATGGGAAGCCCGTTTAGTCTTCGGAGGACTGAGTGTAAAATATATGTTTGGTTTGTAGTAACAGCACTCGTGTTGTTAATGTGTGCAATCTCCTTGGCAGGCTGAGGCCTGCACACAGCAGACAAGGCCCTTCCTACAGAACTTAGGTCATCCCATGGTGTCTTCTAAAGAATGAGGGCAAAGAGAGCGCTTGAGCCTCACCAAGGAGTCAGCAGGTGCGTTCAATTTTCTCACAATTGGGACCAAATAATTGGAGGGAAGTAGAGTCTGTGTTACCAAAGAACCCTTGTCTATTGGAACAGAGTGGAGTGAGCATAGAAAGCCAGACTGCATCTGTTCTATCATATATAGCTGCTGCTTTCGTAACTCCTAATGCTTGACAACTGTGCTTTAAATGGATATAATTGGGGTAGGAAAAAAAGCCTTTCCTTCTATTTGAGGCTTAGAAATTCTCCGAGGGAAAGGAGGTTTATGAGAGACAAATTAACTACAGTATTAGATCCAAAGTAGCACATTTTATAGGTTTATTTGAAAAATCCATATGAGCTATTCATTTCGAGCCTGTTTTATAGCGAGTTAAATTGTTCTGAAAGCTCCAGGAGCAGATGGGTTGAGTTCCAGCATTGGAAATGAGCTGTCAAAGGAAACGAGGGAGCCAAGAGTTCCACAGAAGTAGTAGCAAAAATACCTTGTCTCTTGAGAACATCTCCCTAAAGCCAAATATAATATAGGAAGAAGGAATTGGAAAGTGCAAGACCCCAGGTTTCTCTAATAATGCTAGTACAAGCCAAGGGCTTTTGAACAAGATAGCGTTCTTAAAGAGTGATATACTTTGGTGACCTAATTAATATGATGTGATGCAGGGAACGGCCTTTGATTAAAGGCAGAGCATGTGTTTTGCAAACTGAAGGTCTTGTGTTGAATTTCCAGGTAGGACTTGCGTATTGAGGACAAGCCATCCCCCAATGAATTGACACAGGAGACATAAATTTTGTTTGGGTTTTTGGCAATAATTTAGGCCACAACTTTATTTAAATACAAATTTGGTGAGTGGTTGCGTAGGCATTGGTTCAGACTACTGTCCTACCGGGACAGAGGCTGGCCTAGAACCAGCGATTGGGAAACTGCAACTGAGGAGAGTTAAGGAGCGGGGGGACAACGCTTCCCTCTTCCCCAGAGGTCCCGGGGGCTCGGCTACGGCCCTAACCCCTACCGGGGATTCGGACAAAGCATAAGAGCCACCGGATTTCCTTTTTGCTGTGATTTTAATTAGTGTTAGCCACCCTGAGCCCGGTTTTTGGCTGGGAAGGGCGGGGTATAAATAAATTTATTATTATTATTATTATTATTATTATTATTATTATTATTATTATTATTAACGGAATTCCCAGTATCATCATGATTCTGGATGGGTACCGCCCAATCCAGCAATCCACACAGGAACCAATGCCTAACCGCCAACCTTACAAGTTGTGACAAGTTGCTACTGCAGTAGGCGAAAACCAAATGGTACAGCCAATCAGCCAGATGGCAAAATTCCTACTGGGCCCCTGCCCCAAAAGCAGACGACCCCATGACAGGCAGTTGCAAGGTCAAGAGCAGAGGCCTAATAAAAATAGGGGGGGCGGGATGGGTGATCAGAAGCTCGCAGCCAAGAGGAAGATCACCCTGTGTGCAGAGGAATATAAAGGACGCTGAGCTGTCCATCACAAATTGCTACATCTAGCTTTGCCCAGCAACACCTCTTGACCCCATAGTAGCTAAGGCCGGCTGCGGGCCCCTCCCCCACAGGCCAGGGAAGTGTCTTGCCAGCTCCCGACCGCAACACGTGCTCTTACTCATGGTAGAACCCGATTTCCATCTGGAATCGTCGAGAGTTGTTGGCAGTCAGAAAATACAGAGCTAGCTGGACAAATAGTCTGACAGCTTCCCATGTTGCAAGCCAAATGGACTTCCTGGCTCATAGTCCAGTCTCTCAGCCACTACACTACAGAAGCTCTTGGTGTAGAGCAGGTTTAAATATTTTGCCCAAAGTGCTCCCTTAAGTAATAAACCGTTAGGTGAATTTCATGCTGTGACGAGCCCTTTCAGTGTCCCACCAAGAGCCCTCACAACTGTAAAACGTTTCCCCTTACTGTGTCTCTCCCTAGGGTTCACCGACGACTAAAATGAATCCCCAAAATGATATTATGAGAGATGTCCTAGGGGTACCTCAGTTCTCCACGTTCTTAAAGTGAAACTCCTGCCACCTTGGGATTCTCCCACCCTGGGTTCCCAAACTGCTGCAGCTTGCCCTTTCCTTCTGGCAACTGCGTGGCACCTTTGGCTTCCCTGCCCAGTCCTCTGTGTGTTAGGGAAATAAGCCACCCGTCCCCTTTCTCTCAGGAAACCTTAATGTGCTTTTCCCCTCAACCACACCTCTAGAGGTACTGATGCACTGCCCGAGTCCACAAACGTTGAACAACAAAAATATGTTTATTGAGGTAACTTATATATAAAGGAAGTTAAGGTAGATTTGCGGTTACAATGTTCTTCATTTAGGTACATAAGCTTGGATACAACTTTAAACAGGAATAAATGTTTTCCTTTCCTACCCTAAGCCTAACCTCCAACCCGCTCTCCCTCTCACCCTCACTCCCTGACCCACAACCCACAACAACCGCCCCAACTGCCATTCTCCCCTTTTAAAAGGTGGAAAAGACCCGCCTCTGCGATTGTGCTGCCAGTCATCTAGAGTGGGTGTTAACTCTTCGAGTGCTGGGCACTTGCTCACACCCAGGCACAGGGTTGGTCCGTTACATTTCTCCCCACCTCTGAGAATTTGCATAGGCATTCACTACCTAAAGGATAGTAATGCCGGTGCAAAGAGTCTCAATAACAGGGTTACTTTAATAACACAATAGAAACAAACGTTCCCCCTTAGGCTTTGCCCTCTTTATACCAGCAAATGATCAAAATACCTGTTTTATATTTGATATATACACAAACGAATAACTCTCTTCTTTAAAAGAAACGAGATAATGCATCTGCAAATACATTACTTATTTAAATACCTCTGTTAAATGCATTAAATAAGCATACTATTAATAAACAATTTATTAATGCACCAACAGTCTTCTTCCTCTGGTCTCCTGGACAAAGTAACAGCCACGATGTTCAAGGTCCCTTTTACTATCTTTAACCGCCGCAAGAAGTGTCTTTCTCTGGGCACCAGTCTTTTCTCTGCCACACGTGATGGGATGTAGGTTGTCTTCCTCTACCGGATGACACAGTCCCCCTCCGGTCCTTGCAGTCGATGCATCTGTAACGATTGTAGATTCCTAGCTGTGTAAAGTCTTTGTTTCTCAGGATCAAAAGCTCTCTTGGATCCACCGCTCCCTCTTTCAGGATCTCTGTTACGTGCTCAAGCTCGATGCCTTGCACCAACATCTCCATGTCATCAAAAGCTGCATAAGAACTGGTTGTCTGGCTTTTGAATTCATTGGGAACTGCTTTCAGAAGTTTGTGGATAGCTGCTTTTTTAGTCAGCTTGCTGAAGCTTTTTGGACAACCGGGTTTACTTAATGAAAGTAGACTAAAAAGCTTTGATTGCCTATTGTTGTTAGCAATCTCCCTTGCTGTCAGTCCATATTTGGTCTGTATTGAATTATCAGTTCCCACTTCAAGCAATTTGAAGATGACTGTTTTATGTCTTTGATGTGGTGGCCACATTAATGCTGTGCAACCACGTTCATCTTGGGCATTTATTTGTGTTGCATGAGCAGCAGGGTACCCATCTTCCCACCACACAAACTCTAGTGTAGGAAACTCTTTCACTTTTATAGAAAGTTGACGGGACACCAAGGCAACTATAACTATCAGTATGTTTTTCTTTCTATATTTCCAACTGATAAATGGTTTATCATAACTTTGAATAGTTGTTCTAACTGATCTCACAGATAGTTCACTTTTTAAAACAACTCTGACTCCTTTTGAATGGGTGTAACCCATAAGCTCTGGTTTGTATTTTCCAAAAATTGCCACTGTATTAATATGTGACCAGTTATAAACTTTCCAGGCCTGCCCCCCAATGTCAAATATAAAGACCTTGTATTCTAAATATGGGGCTTCCCGTTCCTCATCCCACAGGATCGCGGAATTAAAACTGTTTACTAAATCCATATACTCCCCAGTTATTCGATAGGGGTTTATTATTATTGGCTTGGCCTCTCCTGTGTCTATACAATGCCCCACTCCCATGGCTTTTCCTGGGGGGTTACTGAAAGATCTGGCATATTCTTGCAGGATTGTAAATGCCTCTTCCTGCTGCTGTTGACAGTTCAAACATGACCTGCAATATTCCTTGAAGTTCTTTCCCATCCGAGGCCAATAAAATCTTGCCTGGATTCGATCTCGGGTCTTGTTTATGCCCAAATGAGCCGCGGTAGGGGCATCATGCGCCATCTGAAGTACCTGCATCCTGTACTTCATGGGCAACACTAATTGTTTTTGCTCCTCCCACCTAGCAGTTGATTTCCTTCGTTTGGCTACCCTATAAAGCTTGTCCTCGATAATTTTAAAAACACAGGGGTTCTCAATGGATACTTCTGTGTCTGAGGTTTGGGCTTTCTCCCATAATTCTTTAAGGGTAACATCCTCTTTCTGCTCCTCTAAGAACTGGGCACTGTGTTCTTGAGCAATGGGTATCTCAAATAGCATGTCACTCTCCTCAGCATTCAGAGGTGTCTCAGAACAGGTAGGTGGTTGATTAGCCATTTCCTGAGCTTGTGCTCTTGTAATGACCTTAACTTGTGGTGCGGGGTTTGCCAGATCGTTCCCAATCAAAACTGGATTTTCCAAACGATCCCATACACCCACTTTCCACTTGCCCTGATAATTCTTGTATTGAACTAAAACCTCTGCTGTGGGGACTTCGAACTCAGGACCCCATATTCCTCTCAGACTGAAATTTTGTCCTGGTAAGTACTGATGAGGTTCAACAAATTGGGATTTGACAAGAGAAACCTGCGCGCCAGTGTCTCTCAACCCAAACATATCTTTGCCATTTAATCGTATAGGCTCCAAATAATCTGGAGTTGTATTTGGTTCAGCACTCCAGACCTGCATGACTCTGGAGGCGGACTCTGACAAGTTATTCGCCTCCTCTGAAACGGACTGAGGGCCATTTCCAGGCTCTGCCTGCATTAACAATTTCACTGGCTTTGCTGTAGATGGTGTACTTTGCGCTTTGGCCAGTAGAGGGCATTTGGAGCGAATGTGCCCCTCCCTGTTGCACTGATAGCAAACGATTTTTTTGTTCCCTGTCTTGTCAACACCAACTTCTCTGACAGGAAAATTTTCTGGTTTATTTTTGCCTTCACCAGATTTCCACGGTTTGAACTTCTGAGGTGATTTTGTGTAAGGTATTTCATTAAAATCAACCTCTAGTTCATCTAGAACCTCGGCAGCTTGAGAGACTGTTCGTAACTTCTTGTCCCTCAAAAACCAACGTAAATTGGCGGGAACTTGTTTAAAAAATTGTTCTAAGCCAATTAACTGCCTGAGCTCCTCAAACTTTGTTACTCCACTCCCCTGGATCCACCTTTCCAGTAATCTATCAAGCCGGCTGGCTAACTGAGAGAATGTTTCCTTAGGGTTGCGTTTTACCTCACGAAACGCCCTTCGGCTTTGTTCGGCCGTTAACCCACATCTCACTTTTACCAATTGCTTAAACTTCTCATAGTCAGATAACTCATCCTCCCTCATGTCAGAGTAGATTTCACTTAGAATCCCACATAATTGTGGTCTGAGGTACATCATCCAGTTATTTTCACTAATCTTGAACTCAGCACACACTCTTTCAAAACTAAAAAGAAAGGCTTCGACATCGTCTCCTTTCACAAACTTAGGAAAACGTTTCTGGTTAACCGAAGCAACGTCACTTGAGGCTTGACTTTGAGGCAATTCTGACCTCACTCTCAATTCCTCAATCTGCAGTCTACGTAACTGAATTGCTTTTTCGGCATTATTTTTCTCTGCCTGCATTCGTTCCTCAGCTGCCAATCTCTCTTTTTCTTTCTCAGCTTCCAATTTATTTTTCTCTACTTCTAATTTATTTTTCTCTAACTGCATTCGTTCCTCAGCAGCAGCCCTCTCTTTTTCCTTTTCGGCCTCTACTTTAGCTAATTGTACCCGTTCTTCTGAAGCGATTCGTTCCTTTTCAGCTTCTAATTTATTTTTCTCTTATTCGGCTTCAATTCTGGCCATCTCTAATTTCATTTTCATCATCTCTAACTCTGCGTTAGGATTCTCTCTGGTTTCTGCCTCATCGGCTCTCTCATCACCCTTAGCTTCCCTAGCTTTCCTTAGGTGAGCCATTTTTCTGACAGAAAAAATACAGTCGTCTGATTCTCAACTAAACAGGCGTGTGGGTGTTGAATTCGAATCACGACGCTGCCACCAATTAATTGTGACGAGCCCTTTCAGTGTCCCACCAAGAGCCCTCACAACTGTAAAACGTTTCCCCTTACTGTGTCTCTCCCTAGGGTTCACCGACGACTAAAATGAATCCCCAAAATGATATTATGAGAGATGTCCTAGGGGTACCTCAGTTCTCCACGTTCTTAAAGTGAAACTCCTGCCACCTTGGGATTCTCCCACCCTGGGTTCCCAAACTGCTGCAGCTTGCCCTTTCCTTCTGGCAACTGCGTGGCACCTTTGGCTTCCCTGCCCAGTCCTCTGTGTGTTAGGGAAATAAGCCACCCGTCCCCTTTCTCTCAGGAAACCTTAATGTGCTTTTCCCCTCAACCACACCTCTAGAGGTACTGACGCACTGCCCGAGTCCACAAACGTTGAACAACAAAAATATGTTTATTGAGGTAACTTATATATAAAGGAAGTTAAGGTAGATTTGCGGTTACAATGTTCTTCATTTAGGTACATAAGCTTGGATACAACTTTAAACAGGAATAAACGTTTTCCTTTCCTACCCTAAGCCTAACCTCCAACCCGCTCTCCCTCTCACCCTCACTCCCTGACCCACAACCCACAACAACCGCCCCAACTGCCATTCTCCCCTTTTAAAAGGTGGAAAAGACCCGCCTCTGCGATTGTGCTGCCAGTCATCTAGAGTGGGTGTTAACTCTTCGAGTGCTGGGCACTTGCTCACACCCAGGCACAGGGTTGGTCCGTTACACATGCACTTATGAACAAAAACCTGTCCCTCCATCATCAGCCATCGCTTTTCTGCACATTTAATATTTTGCACTGTCATTGCTTTTACAATGCTGCTATACATCTGTAATTTCCCGGACCTATCCAGGATTCGTCCATCTGAAATAGCATCCAGGCTGCCAAATATCTAAAGGACCTATTACTCCCTTCCCATCGAAGAGCCTTTATGCTCGTGAGGCTAAACGCCTTCTCCTCTGCAGTGACCACAGGTAGATTCTCACATACCCCATATCAAGCCCATCTGTGTGCCTTATTCAATGGACCACATTGTCTTGGATTGCTCTTTACACAATAGACCTCGCCAACGGATGCTGAGCAAAATGTTGGACCTCTGGCCTATAACTCCGAAAAGAAGTCAAGTGAGGTCTCTCCTGGCAGAGATCACTGTTTTAGTAGCTTCCTTCTTAGCCACAATTTTACTCCAACCCTACTTGGAGAATGCATCTGGGACCTTCTGCATGCCAAGTGTGTGCTCTTCCCATAGCTACAGACCTTCCCAGACTAATCTGTGATAACAAAAAACACAGCATATGCAATAAAATAAAATCGTGCCTACGGGTAAACTGGCACTCATATTACAGATGGACAAATATAAAACTTAGTCTCATCTTGTACTTCTCAAATGTTGATGTGTCTTCTTTATGATCTCATTAGGTAAAGGTAAAGGGACCCCTAACCATTAGGTCCAGTTGCGAATGACTCTGGGGTTGCGGCGCTCATCTCGCTCTGTAGACCGAGGGAGCCGCCGTTTGTCCGCAGACAGCTACCAGGAAATGTGACCAGCATGACTAAGCCGCTTCTGGCGAACCAGAGCAGCACACAGAAACGCTGTTTACCTTCCCACTGGAGCGGTACCTATTTATCTACTTGCACTTTGGCGTGCTTTCAAACTGCTAGGTGGGCAGGAGCTGGGACTGAGCAACAGGAGCTCACCCCATCGCGGGGATTCAAACCACCAACCTTCTGATCGACAAGCCCTAGGCTCAGTGGTTTAGACCACAGCGCCACCCGCGTGGGTCTCATTAGCCCAGAGTAAATTACTAGAGATTTCCTCTGGGAAAATCATGTGACTGTATGCATCCCATCTGTCGATTTCTGCATCCCAGCAGTATCTGAACTGCTATTGATTCACCTCTCTCACCGGTGAAAAGAATATTTTCCCTGATTTTTTGCCACGTATAATCTCACAGCAAGTATGACAATCTCTTTGTAACTGTGGCAGTGTTTAATTTTTTTATGGTTCACCTAATCCAATGCAAAGACAGAATTAAACTCCATAACAATATAAATGGAAGTTAGATGCTCCTTACCCACTGGTTTGCTTCTGTCTTTGCAGTGGTAGTGCACCAGTTCTACTCTTAAACTTTTTTCCAGTTTGACTCATCAAATAGCTTTTGCCGAGAAGCCAGAATCTCACTGGGTGCATGTTGAAGAATTGTTTGTAATAAAAGTAGTATATGCCATAACAGTCATTTGCACTGTCAGCCTGCCAAGAACATATTCTCCTGTCCATATAATAACTTCATAAAGAGGAGTATAGTTCAGTTTATTTAATGTCCTAGTTGGGCTGACAGTAGATTCCACTTGGTGATTTACCTAGCTATTTAAGTAGATGCATAGTTGTGAGGCTCTTTTTAAAACATCCTCAGGTGCTGCCATCAAGTATTTTATCAGCACTGACTCTGTGCCACATATGGCTATTCCATTCATTGCAGAAGGGAGCAATATCGAAAGCTTTTTTCACGCAGAAAGCTGCTTGATCCAGAAAAAAAGCACCAATGTTCATCATTGCTTTAAAGAGCAGCTTCTTCTGACCTACATTACCGGCAAAGAGAAACTAAAGCAAGGGCTGTTTCAGATCATGAAGCTCACTACCAGCTGTGACCCAGATATGGAAACAGAGGGCAAAGGTCCACTCAATGAAGGTGAATGTTGGAAGATTCGGAACATGCAGAAGGAAGGACTTCTTCGCCCGTGGTTTTAAAAAAGGATCGGGTAAATCCACTGAGGATATCGCTATCACAGGCTACTAAGCCGTGATAACTGTGTTGTCCCTCTATTGCCTCTGCACAACAATGGCTAGGGAGAGCAATTGGGGAGAGTGAAAGTGTTGCACCCAGGTCCAGGGGCGTAGCAAAGTAAATTGGTACCCGGGGCAAAAAAAAATTGTCACCCCCCCAGGCATGGGAAGGTCAGGTGGTACCTGGTGCGGAAAATTTCTTGTCAACCCCCCCATTGACCCCCCCCCGCAAAAAATGGTTTTACATTATTTCATATTTTCTTACAAACGAATAATAACAAGTAATAGTAATAATAAACTTTTATTTATATCCCACCCTCCCCGGCCAAAGTCGGGCTCAGGGTGGCTAACATCAGATACATAACATTGGTATAAAATCAAACAATAATTAAATTACCTCCTAAAAACATCTCAGAATCAAATTAAAGTCTAATTAGATGGCTTTCCACAGGGTTAGGGTTGGGAACAGTAAGTGTTCTCTGAACTGAAATTCCAGCCTTCGTGACATAGGAAAACAGCCAAGTGAACAGCTATTTTGGTGGAGGAGGGTCAAGATATTAACCGATATACATGAAATTTCATATATAGCTATATAATCCCTAGTATAGTAAGATAAGATCTTCGGAGCAGGCATTTTTTAAAAAAATCAATTTTTCAAAAAAATTCTTCTTAATTTGTCACCCCCTCCATTATGGAACACGGGGCGGCCCCCCTTGCTACGCCCCTGCCCAGGTCCTACCTGCGATCTTCTCATAGGCACTTGGCTCTCTGCCAGACTAGATGGATGCTCGGTGTGATCCAGTAGGGCTCTTCATTCTGAATGTGATATAGAGGAATCACAGAAGCGAGTCGATCATGACTTTGGGCCTATCTATAGGGACAAGGGTGGCGCTGTGGTCTAAACCACTGAGCCTAGGGCTTGCCGATCAGAAGGTCGGCGGTTCGAATCCCTGCGACGGGGTGAGCTCCCGTTGTTCAGTCCCTGCTCCTGCCCACCTAACAGTCAAAGTGCAAGTAGATAAATAGGTACCGCTCTGGCTGGAAGGTAAACGGCATTTCCATGCACTGCTCTGGTTCGCCAGAAGCGGCTTAGTCATGCTGCCCACATGACCCGGAAGCTGTCTGCGGACAAATGGCGGCTCCCTCGGCCTATAGAGCGAGATGAGCGCCGCAACCCCAGAGTCGTCCGCGACTGGACCTAACGGTCAGGGGTACCTTTACCTTTACCTTTATAGGGCCTGTCACTCATTCCCCTCTGAATGTAAAGACATGGAGAAGGGAGTGAGAGAGATCGTAGGGCGCACAGACAGCTGTTATGCACTTAGATGTTCTGCATGAGCCTCAACCGTTCAGGCTTCCCTGTTGCATAGAGTGCCTACACTCCTGCAGCTGTTGCCTCTCTGCAGATACCCTACTGCAGGCATCCCCAAACTCGGCCCTCCATATGTTTTGACACTAAAGTTCCCATCATCCCTGACCGCTGGTCCTGTTAGCTAGGGATGATGGGAATTGTAGTCCCGAAACATCTGGAGGTCCAAGTTTGGGGATGCCTGTCCTACTGTATCTGTGAACTTGGAGACAGTATTGGTGAGTGTAACATGACTCCACATTGTAAGGGCATGAGTGTGAACCTTTTCCAGCATTGACTAAGGGTGAAACTCCATTCACTTCATCTGCTCTCTTGTCTTCTCCAAAGACCTACCGTATTTTTTGCTCCATAAGACGCACTTTTTTCCTCCTAAAAAGTAAGGGGAAATACCTGTGCGTCTTATGGAGCGAATGGTGGTCCTTGGAGCTGAATTGCCCAGGGGCCAAAAGCAAATTGTGCTTTTTATTTTACAAAGAGAAAAGGGAGTGTTGAAAGGACCCCGCTGAGCAGCTAATCAGCAAGAGATCGGGAGAGAGATAAGAGTCCCCGGCTCCCTTTCAGCCCCGCCCTCCTTTGTTGAATGTGCTGCAGAGGGAGGTTGTTTGTTTCCCCAGGACATGTGACTGGCTGATTAGATTATCTGTCTGAAAACAGTAGAAATGGCTCCCTTTCCTTAGGATTTTTCAGAAATGTGAGTTAAACCCCATAAAAATGGGGCTTTTCCTCTTTACTTTTCCCCCTTTGCAAAAGGAGCTTTGCTTTCCCCCCTTTGCAAAAAAGCTGCAAAACCTTTAGTTGATCCTCAAAAAAAACAAAAACAAAAACCCCTAGGGCTTTTCCCTTTGCAAAAAAAGCTGCAAAACTTTTAGCTGATTCTCAAAAAAGGCCCTTTGCCTTTGCAAAAACAGCAGCAAAACCTTTAGCTGATCCTCCAAAAAAAAACCACCCCAAAACCCCAGGGCTTTTCCCTTTGCAAAAAAAGCTGCAAAACTTTTAGCTGATCCTCAAAAACAAAACAAAACAGGGCTTTTAGAGGAGGAAAACCAGAAAAATATTTTTTTTCTTGTTTCCTCCTCTAAAAATGAGGTGCGCCCTATGGTCCGGAGTGTCCTATGGAGCGAAAAATACGGTATTCAGAAGGCTTATTCCTACGTGCCCAGATTGGTCTTGAACAACACTTTGGAAATCCTTGCTCCCCCCCCCCCCCAGAACAGATGCTTTAGGTTATGCATGGACTTGAGGAGTACAATAAATCAGGCTTTAAAGCTGCAAAAGGCATTTGTCTAGATTCCCTTTGGGAGTGCTGTAAGATGAATAATGTTTTCTGAAGGACTGTTCATAGGCAATCAAAGAAATGAAGAAATTCCATTTGGGGGAAAAGAGGCAACTGTTTAGCTGAGCACTCTACTCAAGACCAAATGTCCCGTCGCATCCTACGAATGGCATCCCTGTATTGTTCACGCCAGCTAACGCAGGTGTTGGGTTCAGATTATGGATGGTAGGGAAATCCCATTCAGTTTGCATCTCAAGGCAAACCTACCTAATTCATACGTTCCGGATATGATATATCATGAGTTAAGAAAAATGTTGAAATATAATTTTGTTAAGAAACCTGAAGCCTTTTTACTAGGTATTGTAGGTACAGACATTGAAAAAAAGGACATTAAGCTTTTCCAATATGCAGTGACTGCAGCTAGGATTTTGCTAGCACAAAGGTGGAAACAAGAAGAATTACCGACGAAAGAAGAATGGACAGTGAAATTGATGGAATACGCAGAACTGGATAAAATGACGGGAAGGATCCGGGAACAGCGGGACTAGAAATTCATCAAAGACTGGTTAAAGTTTACGAACTGTTTGAAAGACAATTTGCAATTGAATACGCGAATAGGACTTCAAGAAGTTTTGTAGTTAATGTGTAGAAATATTATTGTAAGTATGGTAGTTAGGGTATGCATGAGATTTATGATAATGTAAGCAATGGTTGATTAAAGAAGTATAATACTAAGATATAATTTTGAAAGCCATGTGGAAGGCCTGAGGGAAGTCATGGCTATGCTAGCCAAAACTGGAAAATGTATGTTTGATTTTTGTTGTTGTTGTAGTATAGTATAAAATAATAAAAAATTATTATTTAACAAAATAATTCATACGCTCCACAGCAGTATGCAAACTGCAGCCCAGCCATTCTTTCAAAGTCAAATTCCTCTGAATTTTGCAATCTTCTTCTTCAAACCTTTATTAGGCATTTTTACAGATAAAACCGCGAAAAAAGGTATCATGTACCAAAACCTTAAAATGTATATAAAAAGGCAAGAGTCGAATACACATGCTGATTATATGTAATCTGGAATTTCTTCCTGTTAAGCTACTCCTTGGGGGACTGATGCCAAAAATTCGGCTACCCCCGCAGAAAATTGTTTTGCAAACACATGAAAACATGTTGGGAGAAAACTGGGAGAAATTTGCACTAAAATGCTGATAAATTTTCATGGGCGAGGCAGCTTAAAAATAGTAAATTGCAGATTGATGTGAGAATATGGTGAAATGGAGAAACTGGGAGAACCAGAAACTGATGGGTTCTGACTACAGAGAATGATTTGAAAGCCATATATTTCAAGTTTTATTATTGTTTGTAGCCAATGGCTGTTGCAATAGAAACATGAAATACATATGTGTAAAACACCAGGTAGAAAATACATACATGCCATGATCATGAAAGCCATATAAAGTGAATTGCATTGGTAAAAACAAAATAGAAAATTCTTTCCAGTAGCACCTTAGAGACCAACTGCATTGGTAAAGCTAAGCTTTCAATTTCATCCATTTTCATGCACTGCTAACATGATGATAATGTTGATAATAGCTTGTGAAACTTTAAAAAAGTTTTGGGGTGACAATATTTATATCTGTTTTCAGTTTCTTTAGGAAGTTACTAGTGAAAGGAGTGCCCCTCCCTTGTCTTATCAAAAAGGAGCTGGGAACTTTTTCCCCAAAGAAAGGAAACTGCTTATAAGCATTTCCATTGTTTAGACCGAGCTCCTTTGCGACATTTAACTAATACAGTTTCACTGACCTAAATATAAAGATTATCTGCAGAAATGCATGATGGAGGGAATTAGATTTAAGGAAGTAACGATGGCAATTTGCTACCTGACTGTTGAAATTTCTCCACCAAAGTGCCTCATTGTGTAGGATTTACGGAGGATTTGATACGGGTTAGAAGAATACAAAGCACTGGTTTTCCACAGTTCAAAGACCGCATTTATTCCTTTCTTTTTGTAAAGAATAATCCTATATTATTGTACAGCAATAATATTATATATCACAGTAATTATCTTTAGAGTGAAGCAGGCATAGTCTTCATAAAGAACAAAACTTTCTGAAGAAATGTGATAACGCTCCACACCCCAATTCATATTGTTCACGACTCATGCCACAATTGCCTGGATTGTAATGGAATAGTCCTTCTCTGATATGCATTATTCACATCAGAAATAAAATTGTACCACCGCAAGACAAAGTATCTTGCATCTCCCAGGTTTTTTCAAAATGGTGTGTGGAGCATTTTTTCCAGCACTGAGTAATTTGTGCAGCTCAGCAGCTACCATAAATCTGATTAGATTCTTTCGCTCTGATAGTCAAGAGTCATCTCCATCAAAGACAGAAAGCAAAAAATACCACATTTCTATGTTGATTTGTCTGTGAAAGAAACCCTGCACATCTGCCAGTTCATTACTGGGACCCCACAGGAAATTGCAGCTGCTCCCCTGTGAGGCATCAGAGGATATGAAACAACAGGGGGTCGAGATCCACAAACAGTTTGCTAAGACCGTTGCCAGCAGGCTGATGTGTTAGAGATCCTGCATTGCTTGTTCTGCCAAGTATCAGAGGGGAAATAGGAAGTTTAAAGCACTCGGATGGATTCCTCACACTACTGTACATAGCAGCCAATGAATTTGTGGCTTGTATGGATTTTTCATGTGTTGCTACTTGACTTACATCCCAATGCTATGCATGATTTCTCAAAGGTATGTCTCACTGAGCTCCATGATGATGATGATGATGGTGATGATTATTTATTTATTTATTTATGTATACATACACGACCCATCTGGCTGGGTTTCCCCAGCCACTCTGGGCAGCTTCCAACAAAAGATTTAAAATACAGTAAGACATCAGTCATTAAAAACTTTCCTAAACAGGGCTGCCTTCAGGTGTCTCTTCTAAACGTGAGGTAGTTGTTTATTTTTTTGACATCTGGTGCGAGGGCGTTCCACAGGGCGGGTGCCACCACCGAGAAGGCCCTCTGCCTGGTTCCCTGTAACTTTGCTTCTCGCAATGAGGCAACCGCCAGAAGGCCCTCGGTACTGGACCTCAGTGTCCGGGCAGAACGATGGGGGGTGGGGACGCTTTGTCAGGTATATAGGACCCCAGCTTAGCCTGCATATATTAGGAGCCAGAGCAGTTTTGAGAACATTGCCTGATTTCTTTGCTCTTGATCAGAATATGCCATAACAGCACCCCATGGACCAGCTGTGGCACAAGAAGTGACCTGCCATTAGGGATCAGGAAGAAATTTGGTTTGGTTCTAATTTTCATATGAACCTACGTAATTCACACATTTCCCAACAACCCTTGTTTAGATTGCTACATATGATGTTTCACGTTGTGTTTTGCCCTGTTTAAAGTTAATTTCCAAAAGTATTAAGGGCCCAGCAGGATTGTGCAGGGCTAGCACTGCCCATTTGGTGATGATGAACACAATGGGTGTGTCCCCCAGCAGGTGCATAATTGTCCCTGCCAAAAGAGAGCCGCTTCCATGCAAGTAGGATTTCTGCCACAGGAACGAGCACCAAATACCTGAATCGATCTATTGCAGGTGCATGGGGAACTTACCATTAGGCACAGCTTCCCAGTACATGCACAACCCATGCTCAGGCAGTGAAATGTGTGCACATTCCCCACATGCCCAAATCCATGTGTGAGGTTTATGCTGATTCCTACTTGGTAGTGCTTTATGACAGAAGATATTGCTAAACGTGTCCACTCTTGGCAAGGTGGAAACCATGGATGGGTCAGAGGATGTCAGGCCATCTGAGGTAGAAGGGGAAGACCACCAGGAAACAGAAATAGCTCAACCCTTGGTAATGATTCCACAAACAGAGTGGTTAGCAACAAGTCTCCCAGGACCCTGGACAGAGCCGAAGGAGCTGGAAATTTGTTCTAAATAGAGCTTGGTCTAAGCTCCTGGCCCTGAATATCCATTTCAGGCCACTCCTGTTGCTGAAAGATGCAAAGCCCTCTGGCCTGGAGTCTAACACTCAGTCAGCAGTTCAAATCTGCGGGATGGGGCGAGCTTCTGTTGCTCTGTCCCAGCTCCTGCCAACCTAGCAATTCAAAAGCATACCCGTGCGAGTAGATAAATGGTACTGCTATGGCAGGAAGGTAAACAGCGTTTCCGTGCGCTCTGGTTTCCGTCTCGGTGTTCCGTTGCGCCAGAAGCACTTTAGTCATGCTGGCCACATGACCCGGAAACCTGTCTGTCGACCAATGCCAGCTCCTTCAGCCTGAAAGCAGAGATGAGCGCTGCACCCCATAGTCGAATTCGACTGGACTTAACCGTCCAGGGGTCCTTTGCCTTTTTACCTTTACCTTTACACCTTGTGGAAGAGACAATTCCGTAGCTGAACACACACTGTGTGAAGCAGTGCTCCCTAATGTTCAGTGCTCCCTAATGTTCCAATGTTCAGCTTCATTGGATGGTTCAGGTATTTTGAGAGAGGGCAGCTGCTTCTCCCAGTAGGTCCCAGCCCAGGCTTTAAGATCAGCAGGCAATACTCCGCTCGTCTGCATCCCCACTGTGGATGACAAAGAGAAGGGCCTTCACTACTGTACAATTTTCCCTAACCTCTGAGTGTTCAGAATGGCTTTTTCTTTCAAACAATCCTGCATCACTTTCGAATTACCTGCCCCATAGTTCCACTCCATGCATGTGGTCTCTGTTCCCTTTTGCCTCAATTAAATTTCTTTCTCTCTTTCTCTTATTCCCTTTTGCCTCACTACTCTGAATATAGGTCCTGATTTTCTACACAAAGGCATCTTTCTCGGCCTTCATGTAGCTCAATGATAACAATAAGCGAGGAAACACTTTGCCTGCATCATCTTATTTTTCTGAACATTTCAGCTTTGACTGAGTCAAGAAATATAATTTTTTTCAGTTGGTGGCCGAATGTCTCCAAAGATGTACCACTACAAAACTGAAGATGAAGTTGTTGTCGCTTTAGTGCGATGAATGGTTGTGCTGTTATAAATAACATGATCCTCAGAGTGGGAGGTGATTAAAAGTGGCCAGGAGTTTGCACTGAATTATGTCATTTGAAGAGCTAAATCAATGCTTGATTACCTGTAATTAGCTTCTATTGTAGGGAATAATCTCCAGTCAGAGTCTTTGGAATGGGCTCTCCAAAGGTGCTGCATAACTATACATTTCAAAATGCTGGATAAAATTATCAACAAGAGTTTGGGCCGGTGAAATTAGTCTCTATATGATGTCCATTTGCACAGTACGTTTCCGAGCACAATTCAAAGTGTTGGTGCTGACCTTTAAAGCCCAAAACGGCCTCGGTCCTGTATACCTGAAGGAGCGTCACCACCCCCATCGTTCTGCCCAGACACTGAGGTCCAGCGCCGAGGGCCTTCTGGCGGTTCCCTCACTGCGAGAAGCAAAGCTACAGGGAACCAGGCAGAGGGCCTTCTCGGTAGTGGCGCCCGCTCTGTGGAACGCCCTCCCATCAGAGATCAAGGAGATAAACAACTACCTGACATTCAGAAAATACCTGAAGGCAGCCCTGTTTAGGGAAGTTTTTAATCTGTGATATTTTAATGTATTTTAATATTTGTTGGAAGCTGCCCAGAGTGGCTGGGGAGACCCAGCCAGGTGGGCGGGGTAAAATAAATAAATTATTATTATATTGTTATATACATCGTATCCTGTGAGGCCTGCAACATATTGTTGCAGTCTGGAGTGCTCCTGTTCAGAATACCCCCCCCCCCGCAGTCAGTTTTCGGTGCCTACGGAGAGTGCTTAGTTCATGGCACTAGTTGGGTTGTGTGTGTGTGTTCAACAAGAAGGTTCCCCATCCTAAGGTTCATTGTACTTCTTGGAACCTTGAGGTTTCCCCAAACTTGCTAATAGGACTCTTTTAGGAACGGTTTGGGCATTCGGAGAACTATTAGTACGTAAGTGATAATAAAACAGACACCAGGAGTCATTGGTCCACCATAGAAAGCAGCAACTGATCACTCACTTGCTCACAGGAAGCGGCAAATCATGAGCTTAAGAACCAATCCTCAGGATCCCTTCCAACTCTACAATTCTGTGATTCTATGACTTTACATTTGCTCAGGTTAAAAACCAGCAGGTTTCCATGCATGCATCTCCCACCAATCCCAGAAATGCAGACCGCTCTTGACAGGTGTCTACTACCTTCTTCTTCTTTGACTGGTCTTTGCTCTTGATCTATTGCTTCATCTACACACATTCATATGTGACAATGTTGATTTCTGTGCCATATAAAAAATTCCCTGCTGATTCCTGCAAATCAAACAGCTGTTGGAGGAACAGGAGCAGACCACGTTGCTTTGTTTCATTATAAGTATTAATATTAGTAAGGTAAAGGTAAAGGGACCCCTGACCATTATGTCCAGTCATGTCCGACTCTGGGGTTGTGGCGCTCATTTTGCATTACTGGCCGAGGGAGCCAGTGTACAGCTTGTGGGTCATGTAGCCAGCATGACAAAGCCGCTTCTGGCGAACCAGAGCAGCGCACGGAAACGCCGTTTACCTTCCCGCCAGAGCAGTACCTATTTATCTATTTGCACTTCATGCTTTCAAACTGCTAGGTTGGCAGGAGCAAGGTCGGCGGTTCGAATCCCCGCAATGGGGTGAGCTCCTGTTGCTCGGTCCCAGCTCCTGCCCACCTAGCAGTTCAAAAGCACGTCAAAGTGCAAGTAGGTCAATAGGTACTGCTCTGGCAGGAAGGTAAACGGTGTTTCTGTGCACTGCTCTGGTTCACCAGAAGTGGCTTAGTTATGCTGGCCACATGACCCGGAAGCTGTCTGTGGACAAACGCTGGCTCCCTCAGCCTATGGAGCGAGATGAGTGCCACAACCCCAGAGTCGTCCGTGACTGGACCTAACGCTCAGGGGTACCTTTACCTTTAACAATACAAGAGAACTCCCCTCTGGTACCCCAGGTGTGAACAGGGATTGTGTATTTGGGAGGTTGCCTGGGTAGCTGCTCTGGGGGAGGACAAGGGGGTTCTGGGAAGAAGAAGGGAAGAAAAAGCAGAGATCTTTCTTGGAGAGGGAGGCAGTAGATCACCTGTGCTGCAACCTCTTGAACTGACCTTGCCATAAGATCTGGACTCCCTCCATGCAGCCTGAAGGTGTAAATAGGTGAATAAACCATATTTCTTAAAGCACAACAGTCTCTGCCATGTCTACTACTCTCCAAAGGGACTCAGACCCTGTGCAAGTGCCCGGGACCCCATGGGCTCTTGCCACCGCTCGGCAGAGAGAGAGGGGCAGGCAACAGGCTTTTGTAACAATATCATGGCTGGTTGGTGGTGGATGGAGATGAGAAGGAAAAAAAACCCACTAGCATCTAGCTCTTGTAAAGGGTTTTTCATCAATGCACGAAAGGAGAGAAAAATGTTTTCCTGGAATAGAAACTCAAACAGTTTTATTTCCGTCACCTTTTGTGCTCCTCCGGCGCAGAGACATCTGCTCTGCTGCATCTTCCCTCCACCTCCTCCTGCACTGGTCCATCTGTCTGCTTGCCTTCTTACCTCCCTCCCCAGCTCCACCCCCCCCTTCCCCGCTTGCTGCTTTCCCATTTTACGATATTATACTACTTCATTGAAACAGAAACTATTAATTTCACTCGCGGACCTAAAATGCTTTGCCTAAATATACAGTGACATTCAGCGGGTGCTGTTGATCTCGTTTTGTGTTTCATGCTAACCCCTTATACGTATTTCAGGCTATGGTGGGGTTATTGTTCACAACAACAGAGACCTCTGAACTCTATGTGAGTGGGCTAAGTAAAGGTAAAGGTAAAGGGACCCCTGACCATTAGGTCCAGTCGTGTCCGACTCTGGGGTTGCGGTGCTCATCTCGCTTTACTGGCCGAGGGAGCTGGCGTACAGCTTCCGGGTCATGTGGCCAGCATGACTAAGCCGCTTCTGGCGAACCAGAGCAGTGCACGGAAACGCCGTTTACCTTCCCGCCAGAGTGGTACCTATTTATCTACTTGCACTTTGACATGCTTTCGAACTGCTAGGTGGGCAGGAGCAGGGACCGAGCAACGGGAGCTCACCCCGTCGCGGGGATTCGAACCGCCGACCTTCTGATCAGCAAGCCCTAGGCTCTGTGGTTTAACCCACAGCGCCACCTGCATCCCCCTGAGTGGGCTAAGTACAAGCCATTAAAGAGATGCTGTTGTTTTTTAAGAGATGACATAAGAAGATTATCGTTTTTTGCTGTAAGGGCCTGTTAACATTGTGCCCTCTAACATTTCTCTTTTATATAATCTTCACAAAGTCCAAGGTAATTGCAAGTCAAGCCACTGCTCCAGAAAATCACAGAGGCCTTCCAAGTCAGAGTCAAAAATCTTTTGCTAAAACTTTTAAAGTGCTTAATGGGCGCCCATTAAGTATTATTAGACCTCCTGTAATTTTAACAGAGGTGAGGACAGGGCAGATACGTGGCAGGAACGCAATTGATACTGACTCATTGATATGATGAGCACTGTGTCTCCCTCCGCCCCATTTGCGCTCTGTCTTTGTCCTTTTGTCCTTGGCTCAGTAAATGTTAAAAGTAACAGATTACTGGGTAGAGGAGACCATGTCTTGGGTGCCTTAGAGAGGCCATGCTTTTTATTCATTCATTTCATTTCATAAAAGTTATATACCGCTTAACTGTAGAAAAAGAACTCAAAGCGGTTTACAAAATAATAAAACAATAAAATTATCATTTTTTAAAAAAATATGCAACCATAATTTTAAAAAATACAGAAAATTCAAGAGGCAACAGAATAGACTAAAACAAGTTAAAATTTATACAAACTTTCTAAACATCTCTGCTTGGCCATAGCCAATGGCGCTGATGGAATCATAACAGTTGCAAGGAAATATTTTACAAAACCAACTGCTGCAAATACTCTTGAATTCACTGGTTTTTAGCAATTTAAGAGTCAGCCTTTAATGTTTGATGTTTTGTCTTGTTTTAATATTCTGTTGGGAGCCACCCAGAGTGGCCAGGGAAACCCAGCCGGATGGGCAGGTATAAATAAATTGTTGTTGTTGTTGTTGTTGTTGAGCCCAGAGGTGGGGAACCTGTGTCCTTTCAGAGGTTGCAGTCATTGGTCAAGGAAGATGGGAGTTGAGTGCATCAAGGACAAGGACAGGGGGGTCATGGGTACCCCATCTTTGCACTAGATGACATTCATTGGCAGTAGGGATGATGCTGAAGTCGGCAAAGGAGCCAGCAAAAGATCAAGCTCTGTTGAACCTTGCACACATTTGCACAAACCTGTCTCAAGCATCGCTCACAAGAGCTCGTGAGCAGTCTTTGATACCGATCTTCATATATACTTTTGAAATCCTCTTCCCCATTTTCAATCTTCAATCTTAAGCTCACAAATCTGCTCACTGGGTGCCAAGCACCGCAACAATGGCAAACAATGGATACCAAGAACAAACTTCGTTGGTCTCTAAGGTGCTACTAGAAGGAATTTTTTTTATTTTTTATTTTGTTTAAACAATGGAAAGCGAGAGGTGGGGGGGGGGGAGCACTGAAATTTCAGGTCACTCCTGAAATTTAAAGCAGTCACCTGAAATTTAAAGCCCAAAGTCTGACACTGGTGAGATTCCAGGGGTTCCCGGTACTCATTCGGGGTTGTGTTTTCATTGGGAAATCAAGGCACAGCAGAGAACAGTGCCTTTAAGAAATATGATAAAAAATTCCTTCCAGTAGCACCTTAGAGACCAACTAAGTTTGTTCTTGGTATGAGCTTTCGTGTGCATGCACACTTCTTCAGATACAGTGTATCCGAAGAACAAACTTAGTTGGTCTCTAAGGTGCTACTGGAAGGAATTTTTTATTTTATTTTGACTATGGCAGACCAACACGGCTACCTACCTGTTTAAGAAATATGGTTTATTTTACACATATTTACACCTAGGACTACTTTGGGGAGAGTTCAGAGCATGGCATCTCAAGAAGGCCATGTTCCCTCAGAAGTGCAGCACTGGATCACCAAGGGACCCCCAAAAAACTTCTCTGTGCTTCTACCTCATTCTGCTGTAACAGACCAACCCTGTGCCTGGGAGTGAGCAGGTGCCCAGCACTCGAAGAGTTAACACCCACTCTAGATGACTGGCAGCTCAATCGCAGAGGCGGGTCTTTTCTACCTTTTAAAAGGGAGAGAATGGCAGTTGGGCGGTTGTTGTGGGTAAGGGTGAGAGGGTGAGTGGGTTGGAGGTTAGGCTTAGGTTAGGAAAGGAAGGCTTTTATCCTGTTTAATGTTGTAACCAAGCTTACGTACCTAATTGAAGAACATTGTATCCGCATTCTACCTTAACATCCATGATATATAAGTTACCTCAATAAACATATTTTGTTTTTCAAACGTTCGTGGACTCTGGCAGTGCGTCAGTCCCTCTAGAGGTGTGGTTGAGGGGAAAGGCACTAAAGGTTTCCTGAGGAAAGGGGACGGGTGGCTTATTTTCCTAACACACAGAGGACTGGGCAGTGAGGCCAAAGGTGCCACGCAGTTGCCAGAAGGAAAGGCAAGCTGCAGCAGTTTGGGAACCCAGGGCGGGAGATCCCAAGGCAGGAGTTTCATTTTAAGAACGTGGAGCACTGAGGTACCCCGAGGACATCTCTCATAACATCATTTTGGGATTCATTTTAGTCGTCGGTGAAACCTAGGGAGAGACACAGTCAGGGGAAACGTTTTACAGTTGTGGGGGCTCTTGGTGGGAAACGAAGGGTCTCTCACATCTGCCAACGTGGTTCTGCCCTGCATGGCCTCTCCCTAGAGATATGGCTCCACCTTTCTCTTTCCCTGGAACCCTTGCTGGGGGAGGGGGGACAAGCCTTGTGTAAAACAGTACTGTGAGGACAATGTGTCCGCCACCCTGTTTCTTCCTCCATCATGGAAGCTGGAATCCTAAACCTTTCTCTGCCCATAGTAACCATGGCAACTCTGTTTCACAGATTCAGGGATCCTGCTTTGATGTGCTGATGACTGACTATTGTCCATTGACTACACATTGATGGCTTTCCTCTCCAGGCTGTTTCCCCAGTTCAGCCTGCTAACATTTACTAATTTTTAGGAAATTATAGGGAGAACCAGGGAACCAGGGATGCTGCCTATCACATTTGCTTTATTTTAATGCAGATTCTCTCCACGGTTGATGTGACTGTCAGGCCTCGACAGCGTGCATTTGCAAAAGCAGAGGAGAAAGAATTAAACACACTTTGCTTTTAAAGAAGCAGATTTCGCCCCCTCCTACCCCACTAAGAGAACATGGGCATAGCCAAGGGGGGCAGGGAGGAGCAGCTGCCCCCCATCAATAAAAATCAATAAAAATACATAGCTGACTGAGGTTCTGCCCCCCCCCCCAACAAAAATCCTGGCTACACCCATGTAAGAAAACATTTCCTTTTCCAGTGCACCATGGTAAACCAATAGGTTACAATAACTTTAAATCTGCTTACAAATATAGTATTACTGCTCCAAATATTGGATTTCCTTAAAACAATACTACTTTTGTGTAAAGTAAAATACCCGGAGAAAACTTGCAATCCAGTATTTTTCTATTTTTCTATTTGCAAAACAAAACATATTTTCATGAATCATAGTCTAGAGTCCTTTGCACTCTTGGCAAGGAGCTGTATCTTCCCCCCACCCCCCACCCCCAATCTTTTGTGCCCTTGGCAATGGGAATATACCAGCACCTCCAAAAGCCAGGAGTGACCATGGACTAGAAACTCAAAAAGTTTGATTTTGTCACCTTTTGCACTCTGCCAGTGACTTCCTCTGCAGCCACCGTGCATGGTCTGGTCTGGTCTGCTCCCCCTCTCTGCCTCCTTCTCCATTGATCCATCTGTCTGCCTGCCTTCCTTTTTTATATGAATATTTATTGAATTTCATAACAAATAATGATACGAATCTCATTCATCATGTTATATACATTTATTCTCCCTCCCCTCCTCTGAACTTCCCTCAACTCCCCCTCTGCTGAGTTATTTAGTGTTATTTATTGTATCCTGCTTTTCCTACAAAATAAAATCCCTTATCATTTCTCTAAAATATCTGTTCCTCAAATGAAATTGTGAACGTTTATTCAAATCCTGCCAGTGAATCCAGTCCATTCTGTTGTTCCTGCAAATAAACTGTAAATGGTTCCCAGACTCTTTTGAAGTCCTTTTGTTCGTCTGTTAGCTTAGCCAATTCTGCGTAGTTCATCAGTTTTTCTTGCCATTGTTCTTTTGATGGTATTTCTTCCATCTTCCAGTATTGTGCAGTCAATATTCTGTTGTAGCATACATAAATAATATCCATTTTCCTTTTGGTAACTCTTGATTTGAGATACCTAACCAAAAGGCTTTAGGGCGTTTAACAAAATTCATGAAATTACATGAAAATGATGTACAGATGGTATATCACACCAGTGAAAATGGCAAAGATGTTTAGGAAAGAAAAATAACAGATGTTGGAGAAGTAAGGAAAAGGAAGGAACATTTTATCATATGTGGTGGGAATGCAAATGCATTAAAAAATATTGGGAAATGATATACAGTCATACCTCATGTTGCGTTCGCTGCGGGTTGAGAATGGCGCAGGTTATGAACGTGCCAAACCCAGAAGTACTGAAACAGGTTACTTCCGGGTTCGGCAGTTTGCGCATGCGCAGACACGTCAAATGATGTCACGCGCATGCGCAGACACACCGAACCACGACCTGCGCGTGCGCAGAAGCAGCGCTGCTGGTTATGGACTGCTCATGATGCGAATGGGGCTCTGGAATGGATCCTATTCGCATCCAGAGGTACCACTGTACGATGAATTGAAAAAAATGTTTAAAATGTCTGCCAGCCTTCCTAAGCCCCTCCCCATCTCCCTCTGCTGGCTGCTTCCCCTTTTGCCTCCTCCGGCAACTTTTGCCCACTCTCTCACACTGAGAACCAGTGTGGTGTAGTGGTTAAGAGCGTAGACTTGTAATCTGGGGAACTGGGTTTGCTTCCCCGCTCCTCCACATGCAGCTGCTGGGTGACCTTGGGCTAGTCACACTTCTCTGAAGTCTCTCAGCCCCACTCACCTCACAGAGTGTTTGTTGTGGGGGAGGAAGGGAAAGGAGAATGTTAGCTGCTTTGAGACTCCTTCGGGTAATGATAAAGCAGGATATCAAATCCAAACTCCTCCTCCTCCTCCTCCTCCTCCTCCTCCTCCTCCTCCTCCTCCTCCTCCTCCTCCTCCTCCTCCTCCTCCTCTTCTTCTTCTTCTTCTTCTTCTTCTTCTTCTTCTTCTTCTTCTTCTTCTTCTTCTTCTTCCCTCTGAGCCTCACTGGGCACTCAGTTCACACTTCTAAAGGTGCCACCAGCCATCTGAGGAGGGGGCGCCATAGGGTTGCTGTGATGGCCCATGCCAGTGACTAGATTTCTCCATGGAGGCATCACTAAGGCATTTGCAGTTTGACAGTCCTGCGCTGAGGGCCTTCTGGTGGTTCCCTCACTACGAGAAGCGAAGCTATACGGAACCAGGCAGAGGGCCTTCTCGGTAGTGGTACCCGCCCTGTGGAACGTCCTCCCATCAGATGTCAAAGAAATAAACAAATGTTGGACTTTTAGAAGACATCTGAAGGCAATCCTGTTTAGGATTTAGTATTTGATGAATCATTTTATTTTAGTATTTAGTATTTATTTTAGTATTTTATTATTTAGTATTTGATGAATCATTTTATTTTAGTATTTGATGAATCATTGTATTTTAGTATTCTGCTGGAAGCCGTCCAGGGTGGCTGGGGAAACCCAGCCAGATGGGCAGGGTATAAATAATAAATTATTATAATATATTATTATGACAGATCACTCTGCTTCCTAGGCTGAGAGGAAAAATGGCAAAAACACGCTATTTATTGGGATGCAGTGACTTTTCCAGCCGTTGTTAAAGTTGCAAAACAACGAAGCACAGGACTGAGGGAGAAATTTCTGGAACAACAGTGGGATATCAGCTCTGCCCAAAGCACGATGGATAGCAGCAACAACTGGGAAATGATAGACATAACATTTTACAGGGCAGGAAGAAACACCACGGACCGAATAAACACTACAGACCGAATAAATGCCACACACAGGAAGAACAAGGATATAGTTGGAGATCCTCACCTGTAGTTTCATAAATTATTTAATGTGTCAATCTGGATAGAAGTTATAAATATTGCAGCTGTTGTATAAGGAATTATGATGACGATTGGAATGTAATTGAAATCAATAAGATTTTGGAACGCAGAAATAAATCATCAAATTGATTCTAGCACGTGGTATTTGAATGATTGCTATTAGTAATTGTATTATAAATTGGCATTGTTATAATGAGGCTACTATTCGATGATAAATGAAAATCAATAAAAAATATAAAAGGGGGAAGTGCCCCTGTACCATGCCTCACTGCCCAGAGCAGTGAAGGAGCGGCCCGAGGAGCAGGCATGCAGGCAGCCCCCTAGCCACTGTGACACAGAGTGGCACCAATTTTGTGCCATCCTGGGGCTGTGCCCTTGGTCAACCTGTCCAACCAATAGGTACACCCCTGGATTTGGGGGGTACTGTTTTTGAAACGCACACCACTGAAAAACAACACAAAAGTATTCATAAACAATAAGTAAAGGTAAAGGTAAAGGGACCCCTGACCATTAGGTCCAGTCGCAGACGACTCTGGGGTTGCGGCGCTCATCTCGCTTTATTGGCCGAGGGAGCCAGCGTACAGCTTCCGGGTCATGTGGCCAGCATGACTAAGCCGCTTCTGGCGAAGCAGAGCAGCGCACGGAAACCCCATTTACCTTCCCGCTGGAGCGGTACCTATTTATCTACTTGCACTTTGATGTGCTTTCTAACTGCTAGGTGGGCAGGAGCTGGGACCGAGCAACGGGAGCTCACCCCGTCGCGGGGATTCGAACCGCCGACCTTCTGATCGGCAAGCCCTAGGCTCTGTGGTTTAGACCACAGCGCCACCCGCGTCCCAAGTCATAAACAATAAAACCCATCAAAAAGTACACAACCAAATTGAACAATGCCCATGTAAACCATAAAATATCTAAAAAATAAAGATACGTAAAAATTAATATCAATAACAGCAAGACGTCCCCCTCCCCACAAAACCCAAAACTCCTTATTGCTTTCTGCAGTTTCCTGTTTCCATTTCTTTAGCTCTGTAGGATTTTTGAGATCAGATTGTACTTTAGCTCAATTGCCCAGGAAGGAAGAATAAGCCTCCGCTTCAAAAACCGCATATCCCATGGCTAAAGACTGGCTTGAGGTAGGATACTGTTGTGCTTGCTCCTTTTGTACAATAATGGTTCTGTACTCTTTACTGATCCTATTAAATTTGAACAGGGTGGTTATCTATGCTGTGGCATATAATTAGTCCTCCAGCAGTGCTTAATTCCAGGATTCTTTATCTAGTGGATATGCATCTTCACACTGCTGGAATTCAATGGGTCACTTTAGATCTCTATTGAAAGTATAATGATGTTGCCATGGGGTGATAACACTCTGCAGGAGACAGAATCTTCCTTCTCACACTCCTTCCTCCACCATACATCTAAGTTGCTACTTTTGGCTTTTCATCTGGTGGGTTTTCTTCACCATATTTACAGAAAACAGATCCTCTCGCTTTCTCTCTCACTATAAATGAGAGAAGAATATAAGGCAGCAGGAGATCTTATTGTCACTTTTCTGAATGTTTGATTTGGCCATTTCAGGGTGAAGGCAAATGTAGCATTCAACCATTTGGTAGAAGTGGTTTGAATGATTTTTCATGGTCTCAAATTTGTACCGAATGTGTGTTCAAGTTCTGTCACCCATAGTGGCATTTTCCAGTGCTGTCAAGTATCCCGTTTTCCCCAGGATTGTCCCTTATTTCAAGCAGTTTCCCGCTGCTCTCCCTTATTTTTTATTTCCCTTAAATTTCCCGTTTTTAATGGAAGCAGCTCTTCCCCTGCTGGCCAGGGACTGGGCGGGAAGACCTCGCCTACTTGGAGAGAAAAGCCTCAGCCCTCAAAGCAAGTGGGAGCCATTTCCCGCGCTTACAGGGGGGTGTATTCCTCCCCCTGCATCAACCCCTATCCATTGCCGCCAGGCCCTCAGCCAGCCAATAGGGTTAGCTGGTGGGCGGAGCCTGGCTGCCTTTGAGCAGCTGCTGCTTCCTGTCCTGTTTTGATGGGATCAGACAAGAAGATGGGGCTCCATCGCGTGGAGCACATGGCTGCCCTCCTCTTTGCTGACTGCCCTCCTCTTTGCTCCACTCTGAGCCCAAGCCCGCTTGCTTTTCCCAGCTGCCGACACGTCCAATGCTGCTCTGCCCACTTTTGCTTCTGGCTCCGCCCACCACTGACATGTGACTGTCCCCAGGATGGGTGAGACTGCTGATCCCTTATTTTCAAATCCGAAACTTGACAGCTATGGGATTTTCTATCCATGTTTACTCAGATCAATGGAATTTACTGTGCGCATAGGATTTCAACATGCAGTTTTGGTAATTGTGCATAGGATTGGAGTGGAGATGTGGAAACTGTTTTCCCTGAGATGCTGTTGGACTCCGACTCCCATCAGCCCCAGTCAGCACAGCCAACAGTCAGGAATGATGGGAGCTTTATTCTAAGAAAATCTGGAGAGCATCACATTCGCAAAACCAGCCTTATTTAAATCTCACCGTTGTCTTTCAGTTCTCAGTGAATCAGACACAGCATCAACATACCAGTAGGTCTGTAGCTTAGGAATGTCCCAGCTGCCAGATTTAGTTAGCAAATAAATATTGAAAGCTGCTAGAGAGAAATAACTCTTTTTTTGTTTTGTTTTTGTTTTTGCGAAGTCTGACTTGGGAAGGGGTAAACATAAGGAGAAGCTAGAAAAGGAAAAGGAAGCAGAGATGTTTCCTTCTGGTCAGACCTCACCTGGAATACTGTGTCCAGTTCTGGGCACCACAGTTCAAGAAGGATACTGACAAGCTAGAACGTGTCCAGAGGAGGGCAACCAAAATGGTCAAAGGCCTGGAAACGTTGCCTTATGAGGAACGGCTTAGGGAGCTGGGTATGTTTAGCCTGGAGAAGAGAAGGTTAAGGGGTGATATGATAGCCCTGTTCAAATATATAAAAGGATGTCATATAGAGGAGGGTGAAAGGTTGTTTTCTGCTGCTCCAGAGAAGCGGACACGTTGCAATGGATTCAAACTACAAGAAAGAAGATTCCACCTAAACATTAGGAAGAACTTCCTGACAGTGAGAGCTGTTCGGCAGTGGAATTTGCTACCAAGGAGTGTGGTGGAGTCTCCTTCTTTGGAGGTCTTTAAGCAGAGGCTTGACAGCCATCTGTCGGGAATGCTTTGGTGGTGTTTCCTGCTTGGCAGGGGATTGGACTGGATGGCCCTTGTGGTCTCTTCCAACTCTATGATTCTATGTTGTTTGACCTAGCTGGGATAAATACTTTCACCTCAAGTGTG